>NC_089499.1:58178728-58479272 GCF_036850765.1 Saccopteryx bilineata | reverse complement strand
TTGGGGTGCCTGCTTCAAGCCTCAGGCTGCCCAGTTACCTTAGGGTGCAATGAACAAGAAAGACGGAGCTGACAGCTCTTTGAGGAGGACACATACAGCATAGAGAGTACACTCAGACACATCTGCTGGGCTACATCCATACTTGCGGCATATCTCAAATACACGAATAAGCAGGGCATGCACATTCACACAAACAGGCCAATAGGAGTCTGGCCAGGGGCTAAGACTAAAGGTGACTACACCCAAGTGGGGTCCTACAGGGACAGGACTAGGACCCCGGTGTGCTTAAGGAAGCAAGCATCTAAAAATAGAACTCGTTTTGTTGTGTTTTCTTTTCTTTTCTTTTTTTACCACTTTATGAGTTGTTTTCATACTGTTTTACTTTGTTGTTACGTTCTTTCATGCCTTTCCCGATAGTCTAAAGTCTTAGAGACTGCTGTTGGGGAGCAGTCTCGCTCTCGCACTGCCCCAGTTCTGTTTCTGTACCTATCAAAGGAAACTGAGAAGGGTATATAGCAAGAGGGAGGCAGAGGGGGTCCTATATACTTGGGTGTCCAATCTAGGGGATTGACAGTTGTTGCAAATTCTAGTATAATGTCAACAGAATGTTGGGAGAAGAGGATAAAACACACTTCGTAGTTCCCAAGTGCCGTTTACCTTGACCAGGCTGCTAGAGTTGGATCTTAGAAGTTTTTTTTTTTTTTTTTTTTTAATTTTTATTTATTTATTCATTTTACAGAGGAGAGGGAGGATAGAGAGAGAGAGAGGAGAGACAGAGAGAGAGAGAAGAGGGGGAGGAACTGGAAGCATCAACTCCCATATGTGCCTTGACCAGGCAAGCCCAGGGTTTTGAACCGGCGACCTCAGCATTTCCAGGTCGACGCTTTATCCACTGCGCCACCACAGGTCAGGCAATCTTAGAAGTTTTTATGCCTGCGATTGGTATATGTAATGAGGGTCAGATTTTTATCCCCTTCCATAAGAAATGAACCCTAACTGTAAAAGTACTCAGCAGTAGTGAAGAGGGAAGATTTCCAAAAAAGAGGCAGGGCCACAGATCTCTCCATATGCTACAATGATGGTAATGAATTTTCATGGAGTGGAAAACTACAGTTAACCCTTGGACAACATGAGTTTGAACCACGTGGGTCCTTTGATACACAGTTTTCTTTTTCAATAAATACAGTTAGCCCTCCATATTTTGGGTTTTGGGTAAAGGATTTAATCAACCACAAATTGAAAACAATACTACTTTCACATTCCCAGCCACAGTTTTCCAACTGCAGATTCCCAACAAAAATACTGTTTTCAATCTACAATTGCTGTAACTCCCATGTTGTTCAAGGGTCAGCTGTATGCTATATGCCAGGAGGATAGCAAAGAACAAAAAGGTCAGTGAGAAATCTGTTTCAAAGAAAGAGACGTTTGAATACATTCACACTTAGCTGATGTGATTCTGCCTAAGTGTAAGCTGTTTCACAATTAATGAGACTTCATGTAATTCTACTTGTACATTGTATTTAATTATATAGTTGTTCAAACTTTGCCAATGTTGTGCTAAAACAGTAAATTTAAAGTTAATTGTTTGCCAAAAAAATAACTATTTGGATTTACATTATGTCCAAAAAGTAATTTGACTGATTTTTAAAAATGGAACTGCTTTGCCTAATCTGGCTGGATATGTTGTAATATTTGATAAACCTCAAAGGTTTGATGGGTTATCTCCTCTGTAGCAGTTGACTGAAATAGGCTACCTGGGACTCACTTTTCCAAGGGATCCTGAGACCATCCAGAGGCTCAGTGATAAAACATTTTGCTAAATGGTTAGTGATGCCCACTATGGATGTGTGGCAGAGGGGAAGAGGTAAGGGGGAGGCTGGTGGTGATAAGGAATGGGTAGAAGTGGGATTTGAGGGAATGAGGAGAGGCATTTTTACCATATTGACCTGTTATGGACATTGAACCAATGATAATGCATCTGAGGTTCATAATATTGAAGCGAGGGTATTGAATTATTACACTTAAGGGAATCCGTGGTCCTCTATAAAAAATTATTTCACTGGCCTGACCTGTGGTGGCGCAGTGGATAAAGCGTCAACCTGGAAATGCTGAGGTCGCCGGTTCGAAACCCTGGGCTTGCCTGGTCAAGGCACATATGGGAGTTGATGCTTCCAGCTCCTCCCCCCGTTTCTCTCTCTCCTCTCTAAAAATGAATAAAGAAAAAAATAAAAATAAAAAATTATTTCACAAATGCAAATGTACTATTAATAAATAATATTTCTCCACTGAAGAGCAAATTTTTTTCTAAGAAATAGTTTTCTCAATTGTGAAATTAAATTATTAAATAAATATGACCAGGAACAGCAACAGCCTCAACCCTGCCACGCATGGTAACCATGTGTCAATTCTACCTGGCTGCCGTAGCGTCCACAGCTGAACTGCGTGTTTGTGTGGCTTGAGCTTTTCTTCCCGCAGGCTGGTGATGCTACAGCATCAAGAAACTAGCAAAATTCACAAAAACTGCAAGTCAGAGTCACTTTTTTTTGAGAAGGCAAGACATTTAAAAAGCATCACTTGTAATTATGAAGCTATTATAGAAACATTTAAAGAATGTGGAAGTACATTAACTCCACTCAAGAGAACAGGCACAAGAACAGGGCCTAATGTCGTCTCTTGGAATAAATTTAATGTGTCAAAAGTTGCTTCATTAAAAAAATTAAAATATACAAAAATTATGTAAGGCATTTAAAAATTAAATGTTTATATTTGTGAAATGAACGAATACCTTTTCGGGGCTGCCTTGGGGTCTAACACAAATTGTCAGATACGTAATTGAGACTTGATTAGAGAGGAATCGAAATGAACAAAAGATTCTTCCTCACACAGACGAAAAACATAAGCTGTGCTGGCCAAGTATGAAATCTTAGGTAATTTTGTCTACTTGCAATTTTATATATCAAATTGCTTTCTATGCTACAAGGGTAGGAAGCACATATTATATACATAAAATGAAGACTTAGAAAAGTGAGAATTTCATCCTGGATTTCTTCAAAATATTAATAACAATAGTGACATCCACTTATGAATCCTGACCACATTTTCTATATATGATTACATTTAACACTCAAAATAATTTTTTAAGGCAAGGATTACCATTTTCTCCAAATTATAGACTCCTTTCTTTCTGAGATTCACCCAAAAATCCCACATTTATAACAAAAGTGTCTGTTAACATCCATGCACAGAATTATACAGGTCTGGACTCTGGTGTCCACTGGAAATGGGAAGCAGAAAGCTGCAGGCGTGGCTCAGCCCTAAACTGAACTAGTTTGAGCTCCTCCAGGAACTCAGAGAACAACTCAATCCCAGTTGTGAAATCTCTTCTGAATGCATTCAGACACATAAGTAATTCTCTTATTTTTATCTTCTCAAAAACTAATAAATATCATTGCAACAATTCAAATTTTCCCATCCAAAACTATCAGCAGTTTAATGTGTATCCATCTAGATTGCTTCTCAACTTATATATCCACACACACTTTTGTTTTCACAAAACTGGAATCATACTACACACAATGCTCTGAAACATGCTTCTTACACTTTATCATATATGTGTATATCTTTCCACATCAGTACACATAGTTCAGCCATATTCTTTTCAATGATTGTCTAAAAGTCCACTGATTGAGCATACTTTTATCTATCAATATTTAGCCATGCCTGACCTGTGGTGGCACAGTGGATAAAGCGTCGACCTGGAATGCTGAGGTCGCCGGTTCAAAACCTTGGGCTTGCCTGGTCAAGGCACATATGGGAGTTGATGCTTCCTGCTCCTCCCCCCTTCTTTCTCTCTCTCTGTCTCTCTTCTCTAAAATGAATAAATAAATAAATAAATAAATAAAAATATTTAGCCATTTTCCTACTGTTCAACATCTAAATTGTCTATAGTTTTGTTGCGGTTATAAAATGCTGCAATAAACCTCCTTGCATGCCTACATAAATATTTCTATAGTATAGATACCCAGTAGTACTATGTAGAAAACTACTATTGGTTTAAAGAGTTAGAAACGTAAATATTTGATAGATACTGTTTAAATGACATTCTTAACCAACTTTTTTTCTGCATGCCTTCCTCTCCCCCTTTGGGGGCTGGTGTTTAGACCGTGCCTCCTAGCCGTGCCCTCTTCCCTGTCCTCTTTTCCTGGTCTACCCTCCACTTCTGTCTACTTATATCCCAACATCCTTTTACTGATTATTTAACTATAACAAGACATAAAAGCATATTTAAAATGCTAACTGATTATGAAAGAAATTTTCTGTTTCCACTTGTTAATCAGGTAGTTTTATTTTTCACCTGTCTCCCTAAAAAATAGTAACAAAACACAAAAAGTAAGTTAATACGATGTGGCCCTTGATTTAAATGCCACACGGCAGGGGAATATGCCCCTCCTCTATCCCATGTACACAACTCTAGTGTGCAAAATGTCAAAATGCATCCATATAGAGAGCTTAAAATTCAGTTCAGTTTCAGAAATTATTTTTTGTACATGAAGCTGGATCATGCAGAGATCTAAACTTTTCAGGTTTTAATTAGATATTCAGTGTTAGTAGTTAGAATAACACACAAACAATCATGATCACAGAAAGCATTTGCAAAAAATTGTTTCTTCCAACAAATCTTTTGAATAGCAGAATAATGGTCAGGAAGAATCTGCTTGATTTTCATTCTGCAAAACCAATCTGTCCAAAGACTCCTGGTCTCGTCTCCTGTTAGGAGTCAATAAACTGCCCCTGGGCAAACACACAGATGGGAAGCTCAAGGATTTAGAAGACTATGGAAAACAAATCTTGGGGACTTTCAGTTTATGTATCTAGAAACAAATTTTTTTTTATTTTTTATTTCTAAGGTAAACACTATCGGGAGAAGTACAAAGAGTTAACTTTGATGGAGAAACAGAAAATCATCTATATGGTGTGTAAAGCAAATAGCAAAGTTAAAGGGTAAATTTTAATAAATAGAACAGATGAAATTTCCCTTGAAGTTCATATACACGGTGAGGCAAAAGTAGGTTTACTGTTGTGAAACTAATACAATGATTAATAAATAATAATACAAGAATAAACTCAGCGCTGGCTGGTTGGCTCAGTGGTAGAGCATCGACCTGGCATGTGGAAGTCCCAGGTTTGATTCCTGGCCAGGGCACACAGGAGAAGCACCCATCTCTTTCTCCACCCCTCCCCCTCTCTTTTCTTTCTATCTCTACCTTCCCCTACCGCAGCCAAGGCTCCATTGGAGCAAAGTTGGCCCAGTCACTGAGGATGGCTCCATGACCTCTGCCTCAGGTGCTAGAGTGGCTCTGATTGCAATGGAGTAACGCCTCAGATGGGCAGAGCATCACCTCCTGGTGGGTTGGCCAGGTGGATCCTGGTCGGGTAAGTCCGAGTCTGTCTCTCGGCCTCCTCACTTCTCACTTAAGAAAAATATCCCCCCCCAAAAAAAATAAATTCTGCCCTGGCCAGGTAGCTTAGTTGGTTAGAGTGTTATCCTGATATGCCAAGGTTCGGTCCCGGTCAGGGCACAAACAAGAGTCAACCAATGAAAAAATAAATAAAAAAAGAGTCAACCAATGAATGCATAAATAAGTGGAAAAACAAATTGATATGTTTTCTCTTTCTGTCTTTCTCTCTCTCTCTCTCTTCTTCTCTCTGTAAAATCAGTAAGTAAATAAATTTTTTTTAAAAAAAAGGATAGCCTGAGTAGGCAGTGACACAGTGAATAGAGCATCGGCCTGGGACGCAGAGGACCCAGGTTCGAAATTCCAAGGTCACCAGCTTGAGCGTAGGCTCACCAGTTTGAGCACGGGGCTGCTGACTTGAGTGTGGGATCATAGAAACAACCCATGGTCCCTGGCTTGAGCCCAAAGGTTGCTGTCTTGAAGCCCAAGGTTGCTGGCTTAAGCCCAAGGTCGCTGGGTTGAGCAAGGAGTCACTGGGTCAGCTGTAGCTCCACGTCAAGGCACATATGAGAAAGCAATCAATGAACAACTAAGGTGCCACAACGAAGAATTGATGTTTCTCATCTCTCTCCCTTCCTGTCTGTCTGTCCCTATCTGTCCCTCTCTGTCTCTATCTCTTTTACTGAAAAAAAGGATAAACTCTGTTTCACATCTCACAAGTGTAAACCTACTTTTGCCAAATCCATAGAATAAGAGAGGGAGAAAGGACATATGCCTGTGTGTCAGGGGAGCGAGACTGTTCATGTTCATTGAAAAAGTCTAGAAGGATATGCATCCAAATGCTAATATTGGTTATCCATGGAAGGTGGGATTATAGATAATTTTTTTAATTCTGCTTGTCTGAACTTCCTAAGTTTTCTTTAGTGAACATAGGTAACTGTGTAAAATAAATCAATAAAAGTTTGACTCAAACTGAACTTGATAAATAGACTCAAATACTAAACTTGTCAAACACTGAACTTGATAAATATTGTTAGAGCCCAAATTTCCATAGTTTAACAAGTGAAAGACTGTTTACAGAGCTGTTACAATGAAATGGAAAACTCCCAAAATACTAAGTAAAGATAGCCAAACAATTTGGTTGTAGGTATTAAACAACTCAGTATTTACATAAAATGGTTAATAAGAAATGGCATTTACTATCAAGGACATATTTCCAATACATTTTAGGAGCTTAGAAAAATGAGCAGTTTCAAAGTAATTCAAGCCTACAGGTAGTCCAACTGGATTTCTTCACAAACAGTACTGAGCAGTTATATAAGCCATAGCCACTAGCTTGTCTTGCCAAAGAAAAGACAAACTTATTCAGATGCCAAGGACTGTTTAGATGAACTTGCACCTTAAATTTACTGCAACTTCAAGGGGATGCATTGCAGCATTAAGTATAATAGCAAAAGACTGGAAACAATCCAAACGATCATCATCAAGACACTAGCTGAATAAGCCATGGTGTACTACACGATGGAGCACCATGTAACTGAAACAAAGAATAGGCAGGATATCTATCAACCACCATGGCATATTACTAGGATGTATTGTGAAGCGAAAAAAAGGAGCAAGGGGACAAGGTTTATAGTGTGGTATCTTTTAGTGAGAAAGGGTGAGGAAAAATATACTATATACTTTTTTTGCTTATATTTGAAAAAATAATAAAGGATAATCCAAAAACTTGAAGGGAGGGAGGGAGGGAGGGAGAGAAGGAAGGAGAGAGAAAAGAAGGAAGGAAGGAAGGAAGGGAGGGAGGGAGGGAGGGAGGGAGGGAGGGAGGAAGGAAGGAAGGAAGGAAGGAAGGAAGGAAGGAAGGAAGGAAGGAGAAAGGAAAGGGAAAGGAAGAGAAGGAAATGAAACTAAAGAAAGGAAAGGAAAGGAAAGGAAAGGAAAGAAGGGAAGAAGGAAAGAAAGAAGAAAGGAAAGAAGGAAGGAAAGATTACCTAGAGAAGTAAGAAGGAGACAAGGTAGAGGGAATGGGGATAGAGCCTAGATTTCTTGATGTCCTTTATTGTGTAGTTCTGACTTTGGAACCCTATAAACATTTTACATACTTAAACATTAAATTTTAAAAATATATTTATTGCATCTTAATTGAAGTTTAATTTGGCTAACAAAATCTTTCATTTCTACTGAGTTGGAATTTCATAAATTGAAATAATAAATCTTTATAGCAGCGGCTCCCAACCTGTGGGTCGCGACCCCGGCGGGGGTCGAACGACCAAAACACAGGGGTCGCCTAAAGCCATCGGAAATACATATAAAATATGTACTTTAGGCGACCCCTGTGTTTTGGTCGTTCGACCCCCGCTGGGGTCGCGACCCACAGGTTAAGAACCGCTGTTTTATAGTTTCATTATATCTTAAAATGAATTTTTGCCTATTCAACCTGTAAAGCCAAATTTTATGTTTCCCACAAGATTTTTTAATTGTCTACCAGCTGTTCCATGCTACAGATAGACAATTTCAGGTTGGAAATGACATAAGCGCATTTGGGTTTTTAATTTTTTTAATTATTATTATAAAGACTTCACTTTTCAGAATACTTTTAAGGAAACGGAAAAACTGGGTGGAAGGTACAAAGAATTCCCTCATACCCCTGTCCTCAGATATGCATAGCCTTCCCCATTATCAATGTCTTCCATCAGTGGTACACTTGTGACCATTGATGAACCCACAGTGACATGTCATTACCACCCCAAACCCATAGTTTACATTAGGGTTCACACTTGGTGTTGTACATTCTGTGGGTTTGGACAAATGTCTAATGACATGTATCTATCTTTATAGTATCACACAGCATATTTTCACTACCCTAGAGCCCCTCTGTGCTCCTCCTCTTCACCTTAGCCTCCCCACAGTCCCCAACAGCCCCCAACAACCACTGATTGTTTTACTAGCCACACAGTTTTGCCTTTCCTAGAAAATCATGTACTTGAATCGTACAGTATGTGGCCTTTTCTGATTGGCTTCTTTGACTTAAAAATATATTTAAGGTTCCCCACACCGTTTTTATTATTACTATTGATTTTTAGAGGGAGAGAGGAAGAGAGAGAAAGAAAGAGAAACATCAATTTGTTATTCTACTTATTTATGCATTTTCTTTGGCTGACTGCTGTATATGCCCTGAGGGATGGAACCCTCGACCTTGGTGTATCAGGATGATGCTCTAACCGACTGAGCTACCCAGCCAAGGCTTCTCATGTCTTTTCAAGTGGGTTTTACAGTAATATATCAGTAGCTCCCACAAAAGAAAAAAATGTCCTTATTTCTTCAGAACTGCTCTGATGTTTTGAAATAATCACAGAAACCAATATTTTATTGTTTATTATATGATAGACAGGTACTCTAACTTTATACACAGTTTACATATTTTCTCACTTGATCTGTTCAGTGACCCTATGAGGCAAATACTTTTTTGTGCGTGTGACAGAGACAGTGAGAGAGACAGCGAGAGGGACAGATAGGAACAGGCAGACAGGAAGGTAGAGATGAGAAGCATCAATTCTTTGTAGCAGCACTTTAGTTGTCCATTGATTGCTTTCTTGTATGTTCTTTGACCGGGGTCTACATTTGAGCCAGTGACTCCTTGCTCAAGCCAATGACCTTGGGCTCAAGACAAGTGACCTTTGGGTTCAAGCCAGCAACCATGGTGTCATGACTATGATCCCATGCTCAAGCCAGTGATTCTGCGCTCAAGTTGGTGAGCCCATGCTCAAGCCAGATGAGCCTGCACTCAAGCCAGTGACCTTGGGGTTTTGAATCTGGGTCCTCTGCATCCCAGCTTGATGCTCTATCCATTGCACCACCGCCTGGTCAGGCTAAATACTTTTATTATCCTGATTTTACAGATGAAAGCTATAGCATAGACGGAAATGGCGCCATGAGCAGCGCGTCCGACAGATCTCCCCAAAATCTCAACAAATTTATCAACTAGAAACAGAAAAATTTATCCTCAGAGCATTCCGGAGTTCCACACACACACTGAAAGCAAAAGGACTGTTGCCGAGGAGGGAGTACACCTGTGGTGAGTCAACCCACACGTGCAGCTGCCCACCCACACTCGGGACGGCAGCCTGGGCACTGGCGGCCGCCCCAGCATACCCTGAGAAACTGCGCCCCCCCCCCCGTGCCGCGGTCCAACCACTGGCGTGACGAGAAACCGCGCGCGCGCATCGTGCCGCGGTCCCCGTCCACTGGCGTGCTAAGAAACCGGGCACGCGCCCCGTGCCGCGGTCCCCGGCCACTGGCATGCCGAGAAACCGCGCGTGCGCCCCGAGCCGCGGTCTGAGAGGCGCACCAAGCCTGTCTTTCCTAGTCAGGAGATTCTCTCCGTGGGCGGGGCACCTCACCCAGTCATTCAAGCTAACAATCAAGCGTTGGGGGGAGGGGCGCGCAGGCAGCCTGAAATACTTTCTGGAGCACAGCTGCGGATCCAATCACTGAAATTAGCTTAACCCATGAAATCTACGCACCCACGGGGCTCTAGTTGATAAGATCTCTCCCAGTTCAGCGATCCAAGACAAGAGGCGTGATATTTTTCAGTGCCTTTCGCTAAAGGGGCGGGGGCAACTTCTGATTGACAGAGCCTCCATATTCAGGGATATACCTAACAAGAGGGACTTGGCAGATATTAAGATCCATAAAGCAAACAGCGACTAGTGCTTCTTCTTCCCAGCCAAAACAGGCTACCAAGTGTGGAAAGCCTGGGTTGAGAGGTCCAACTGAATGATAGGCGCTGAACAGTCACCTTGACAACAATTGACTCCCAGCCCCACCTGATTATGCTGGAGGCTCTGACTGCCAGAGCCTTACCCAGAGACTTGCGCTGAGTGAGGATAGAGTGGGGATTTCCCAGCTCTTTGAGCCTCTTACTCCCCAGACAGAAGCAGTGGCAGCCTCATAGCTGGATCACCAGGCTGCTAATTCAGGAAGGGGAGACTAGGAAAGAGACTCCAGGAAAGCAAACTCTCTCATTTTTGGACTCTGCAAACGCCAACAAGCCTTGACTACCAGCGAGACTAAAGCCAATTATATGACATTGCCATAGAATCCCATCAACTGCAAATTCCTACCTAAGAGTGACACAGGGGCAGAACCTGGGGTACAGAGTCACCGACCAGGAAGAGGGAGAGAAAAGAAAAAAGGAAGAAGTTAACTTCTCAAAATCAAGAAAAATCCACAGACTTTATAACTTGTTCCACTAATTCTTTGTTGTTGTTGTTTCTTTCTTCTATCTTATTGCCTTTATTATTATTTATATTTCTTCCACCTCGGTCCTTTTACTCTCTGCCCATCTTATGCTACCCTTTTCTTGAACTACACTACCCATGAGTGTTACATTTTATTTCTTTTCTTCATCCTAACTCTCCTTTAGGGTTACACTCCAAAACCCTTAACTCTCACTCTCTCCCCTTTTGTTTTTTTTTTCCTTTCCTTTCTTTCTTCCTTTGTTTCTCTCTTACTCTTATTTTTTCCTTTCTATTCATTTCTTCTTTTCTCCTTTTACTTTTCCTCCCATTTAAGCCTCAATCACGAACAAATTATTTAATTTGGGACTCAAGTTTTTGTGGGTTTTTTGTTGTTGTTGTTCTTTTTTTCTTCTGCTTTTTTTCTAGGTTTTCCTTTATTTGTTTGTTTTTGTGGCATTTTGGGCACTTTTTAAATTGCTTTTTAACTCACTAGCATTCCTCCCAACCCAAAGTCTCCATTGTATTTAGTCTTCGCACTTAATACAACAGATTTTTACTTATTATTTTTATTTTTTTCTTCTTTAATTATTGTTTTTTCTCTCCTTTTTTCTGTTTCCCTCTCATCCCTCTCATTATATCTCTTAGTCGACCATCACTTACAAGCAAATCATTTTATGCTTGTCTAAGATTTTCTCCCTTTTTTTTTTGTATTTAGTAGGTCCCTACTCCCTTTTTTGCCCCTTGAACTCTTCACCCCAAATCAGGCCCTACATTATAGGCAGTTTTTGTTCCATTTAGCATAATATAATTCACAGGTCATCACGATATTTCCCTAAGGAGGTGAGAGGAGGGGAAGAGAAGAGAGAAAAAAGGGGGAAATAATAAATTATTACTTTTTTTTTGTGGAGTGTTTTCCTTTTTTTCTTTTTTTTTCTTTTTTTTTATTTTCCTTTTTATTTTTTATTAATTCTAATTAACACTATCATCAAGACCACCTTCAGATGCCAATAAGAAAAAGGAAATCGAACATTATGGATACAAAAGACAGAGAGGTAACACAAATAGATGTGGAAAAATCTATGGAGAAAAGATTTAACATATTGGAAGCCTTGGAGCCAAATGACAGAGAATTTAAAATAGAAATCTTAAAAATACTCAGAGATATACAAGAAAACACAGAAAGGCAATTTAGGGAAATCGGAAAACAACTCAATGATCACAAAGAATATATTACCGAGGAAATTGAAACTATAAAAACAAATCAAACAGAAATGAAAAACTCAATTCAAGAGCTGAAAAACGAGGTAACAAGCTTAGCTAATAGAACAGCCCAGATAGAAGACAGGATCAGTGAAATAGAAGACAAGCAACTTGAGGCACAACAGAGAGAAGAAGAAAGAAACTCAAAAATAATAAAAAACAAGAAAGCCCTACAGGAATTGTCTGACTCCATCAGAAAGAATAACATAAGAATAATAGGTATATCAGAGGGAGAAGAGAAAGAAAATGGAATGGAGAATATACTCAAACAAATAATAGATGAGAACTTCCCAAGCCTGTGGAAAGAATTAAAGCCTCAAATTCAAGAAGCAAACAGAACACCGAGTTTTCTTAACTACAACAAACCCACTCCAAGGCACATCATAATGAAGATGACACAAACCAATGACAAAGAAAAAATTCTCAAGGCAGCCAGGGAAAAGAAGAATACAACATATAAAGGAAGGCCTATTAGATTATCATCAGATTTCTCAGCAGAAACTCTACAAGCTAGAAGAGAGTGGACCCCAATATTTAAAGCCCTGAAAGAGAGGAACTTTCAGCCAAGAATACTATACCCATCAAAGCTATTCTTCAAGTATGAAGGAGATATAAAAATATTCACAAATACAGAAAAGATGAGAGAATTTATCATCAGAAAGCCACCACTCCAGGAAATACTAAAGGGGGTTTTCCAACAAGATTCAAAGAACAAAAGAAAACATAACCACAAGTAACAGCTCCACCAAGAAAACAATAAAACCAAACTTAAACTGTGACAACAAAAGAAAAAAAAAAGGGGGAGAAAGGATGAAGATTAACAGTAGCAAAGGACGATGAAGCGCAGAAATACTCACAAGAAAGGGTACTACAATGAATATGGTAGGTACCCTTTTCATTACTTAATGGTAACCACCCTTGAAAAAACCACCACAAAAACACTTGACTTAAAAAAGGTAGCAACAGAGGAAAGAAGTATGGAATACAAACAAACAAAAACAAATGATAGAAAAACAAAAGAGAAGAATCAAACAAGATACAAAACTAACAGAAAGCAATTTATAAAATGGCAATAGGGAACACTCACAAGTGTCAATAATTACACTAAATGTAAATGGATTAAACTTACCAATAAAAAGACACAGAGTAGCAGAATGGATTAAAAAAGAAAATCCAACTATATGCTGCCTACAAGAAACTCATCTAAGCAACAAGGATAAAAACAAATTCAAAGTGAAAGGCTGGAAAACAATACTCCAAGCAAACAACACCCAAAAAAAAAGCAGGTGTAGCAATACTCATATCTAATAATGCTGACTACAAGACAGAAAAAGTACTCAGAGACAAAAATGGTCATTTCATAATGATTAAGGGGACACTGAATCAAGAAGACATAACAATCCTTAATATATATGCACCAAACCAAGGAGCACCAAAATATATAAGACAGCTACTTATTGACCTTAAAACAAAAACTGACAAAAATACAATCATACTTGGAGACCTCAATACACCGCTGACGGCTCTAGATCAGTCATCCAAACAGAGAATCAATAAAGATATAGTGGCCTTAAATGAAATACTAGAACAACTGGATATGATAGACATCTACAGGACACTTCATCCCAAAGCGACAGAGTATACATTTTTCTCTAGTGTACATGGAACATTCTCAAGAATTGACCATATGTTGGACCACAAAGACAATATCAGCAAATTTAAAAAAATTGAAATTGTGCCAAGCATATTCTCTGATCATAAAGCCTTGAAACTAGAATTCAACTGTAAAAAGAGGGGGAAAAACCCACAAAATTGTGGAAACTAAACAACATCCTTCTAAAAAATGAATGGGTCAAAGAAGAAATAAGCGCAGAGATCAAAAGATATATACAGACAAATGAAAATGAAAATACGACATATCAGAATCTCTGGGATGCAGCAAAAGCAGTGATAAGAGGAAAGTTCATATCACTTCAGGCCTATATGAACAAACAAGAGAGAGCCGAAGTAAACCACTTAACTTCACACCTTAAGGAACTAGAAAAAGAAGAACAAAGACAACCCAAAACCAGCCGAAGAAAGGAGATAATAAAAATCAGAGCAGAAATAAACGAAATAGAGAACAGAAAAACTATAGAAAAAATCAATAGAACAAGGAGCTGGTTCTTTGAAAAGATCAACAAAATCGACAAACCCTTGGCAAGACTCACCAAGGAAAAAAGACACAGGACTCAAATAAATAAAATCCAAAATGAAAGAGGAGAGATCACCACAGACATCATAGATATACAAAGAATTATTGTAGAATACTATGAAAAACTATATGCCTCCAAATACAACAATCTAGAAGAAATGGATAAATTCCTAGAACAATACAACCTTCCTAAACTGAGTCATGAAGAAGCAGAAAGCCTAAACAGACCAATCAGCAGGGAGGAAATAGAAAAAACTATTAAAAACCTCCCCAAAAATAAAAATCCAGGTCCAGATGGTTATATTAGTGAATTCTATCAAACATTCAAAGAAGATTTGGTTCCTATTCTACTCAAAGTCTTCCAAAAAATTGAAGAAGAAGCAATACTTCCAAACACATTTTATGAGGCCAACATAACCCTCATACCAAAACCTGGCAAGGATGGCACAAAGAAAGAAAACTACAGACCAATATCTCTAATGAATACAGATGCTAAAATACTAAACAAAATACTGGCAAATCGAATACAACAACATATTAATAAAATAATACATCATGATCAAGTGGGATTCATCCCAGAATCTCAAGGATGGTTCAACATACGTAAAATGGTTAACGTAATACACCATATCAACAAAACAAAGAACAAAAACCACATGATCTTATCAATAGATGCAGAAAAGGCTTTTGATAAAATACAACACAATTTTATGTTTAAGACTCTCAACAAAATGGGTATAGAAGGAAAATATCTCAACATAATAAAGGCCATATATGATAAACCATCAGCCAACATCATATTAAATGACATAAAACTGAGGACTTTCCACCTTAAATCAGGAACACGACAGGGGTGTCCACTCTCTCCACTCTTATTTAACGTGGTGCTAGAAGTTCTGGCCAGAGCAATCAGAAAAGACAAAGAAATAAAAGGCATCCATATCGGAAAAGAAGAAGTAAAGGTATCACTTTTTGCTGATGATATGATCCTATACATCGAAAACCCAAAGGACTCCACAAAAAGATTACTAGAAACAATAAACCAATACAGTAAGGTCGCAGGATACAAAATTAACATACAGAAGTCCATAGCCTTTCTATATGCCAACAATGAAATATTAGAAAACGAACTCAAAAAAATAATCCCCTTCACGATTGCAACAAAAAAAATAAAATACCTAGGAATAAACATAACAAAGAATGTAAAGGACCTATATAAAGAAAACTACAAGACATTGCTAAGAGAAATAGAAAAAGACACAATGAGATGGAAAAATATTCCTTGTTCTTGGATAGGAAGAATAAATATAATTAAAATGGCCATATTACCCAAAGTAATATATAAATTTAATGCAATTCCCATCAAAATTCCTATGACATTTTTTAAAGAAATGGAACAAAAAATCATCAGATTTATATGGAACTATAAAAAACCCCGAATAGCCAAAGCAATCCTAAGGAAAAAGAATGAAGCTGGGGGCATTACAATACCTGACTTTAAACTATATTATAGGGCCACAATAATCAAAACTGCATGGTATTGGCAGAAAAATAGACACTCAGACCAATGGAAAAGAATAGAAAGCCCAGAAATAAAACCACATATATATGGTCAAATAATCTTTGATAAAGAGGCCAACAACACAAAATGGAGAAAAGAAAGCCTCTTCAACAAATGGTGTTGGGAAAACTGGAAAGCCACATGCAAAAGAATGAAACTCGACTATAGCCTGTCCCCGTGTACTAAAATTAATTCAAAATGGATCAAAGACCTAAATATAAGATCTGAAACAATAAAGTACATAGTAGAAGACATAGGTACTAAACTCATGGATTTGGGTTTTAAAGAACATTTTATGAACTTGACTCCAATGGCAAGAGAAGTGAAGGCAAAGATAAATGAATGAGACTACATCAGAATTAAAAGTTTTTGCTCAGCAAGAGAAACTGATATCAAAATAAACAGACAGCCAACTAAATGGGAACTGATATTTTCAAACAACAGCTCAGATAACGGCCTAATATCCAAAATTTACAAAGAACTCATAAAACTCAACAACAAACAAACAAACAATCCAATAAAAAAATGGGAAGAGGACATGAACAGACACTTCTCCCAGGAAGAAATACAAATGACCAACAGATATATGAAAAGATGCTCAGCTTCTGCCCTGGCCGGTTGGCTCAGCGGTAGAGCGTCGGCCTAGCGTGCGGAGGACCCGGGTTCGATTCCCGGCCAGGGCACACAGGAGAAGCGCCCATTTGCTTCTCCACCCCTCCGCCGCACTTTCCTCTCTGTCTCTCTCTTCCCCTCCCGCAGCCAAGGCTCCATTGGAGCAAAGATGGCCCGGGCGCTGGGGATGGCTCTGTGGCCTCTGCCTCAGGCGCTAGAGTGGCTCTGGTCGCAACATGGCGACGCCCAGGATGGGCAGAGCATCGTCCCCTGGTGGGCAGAGCATCGCCCCATGGTGGGCGTGCCGGGTGGATCCCGGTCGGGCGCATGCGGGAGTCTGTCTGACTGTCTCTCCCTGTTTCCAGCTTCAGAAAAATGCAAAAAGAAAAAAAAAAAAAAAAAGATGCTCAGCTTCATTAGTTATTAGAGAAATGCAAATCAAAACTACAATGAGATACCACCTCACCCCTGTTAGATTAGCTATTATCAACAAGACGGGTAATAACAAATGTTGGAGAGGCTGTGGAGAAAAAGGAACCCTCATATACTGTTGGTGGGAATGTAAAGTAGTACAACCACTATGGAGGAAAGTATGGTGGTTCCTCAAAAAACTGCAAATAGAACTACCTTATGACCCAGCAATCCCTCTACTGGGTATATGCCCCCAAAACTCAGAATCATTGATATGTAAAGACACATGTAGCCCTATGTTCATAGCAGCACTGTTCACAGTGGCCAAGACATGGAAACAACCAAAAAGCCCTTCAACAGAAGATTGGATAAAGAAGATGTGGCACATATAGACTATGGAATACTACTCAGCCATAAGAAATGATGACATTAGATCATTTATAGCAAAATGGTGGGATCTTGATAACATTATACGGAGTGAAATAAGTAAATCAGAAAAAAACAAGAACTACATGATTCCATACATTGGTGGAAAATAAAAATGAGACTAAGAGACATGGACAAGAGTGTGGTGGTTACCAGGGGTGGGGGGAGGGAGGACACAGGAGGGAGGGAGGGAGAGATTTAGGGGGAGGGGGAGGGGCACAGAGAAATCTAGATAGAGGGTGACAGAGGACAATCTGACTCTGGGCGAGGAGTATGCAACATAATTTAATGACAAGATAACCTAGACATGTTTTCTTTGAATATATGTACCCTGAATTATTAATGTCATCCCATTAACATTAATAAAAATTTATAAAAAAAAAAAAAAAAGAAAGCTACAGCATAGATAAGTTAGTTACCTGCCCAAAGGCACATACTTTTTTTTAACCACTTTATTAATTCTCTCAGGTGTACAATTCAATTATTTTTAGTAACTTCACCAAGTGGTACACCACCACCATAAATCAGTTCGAAAATATTTGGATCCCTCCAATAAAATCCCTCATGCCTATTTACAGTTAATCCCTGTTCATACCCTGCATCTCAAGCAATCACCAATCTACTTTCTGTTGCCATATTTTTGGGCATATCATAGAAATTAAATCATGGTATATGTGATCTCTATTGTCTGGATTCTTTCACTTAGCATAATGTTTTTGAGCATTTGTCAGTAGTCAGCATGTGTCAGTAGTTCATTGTTTTTTGATTGCTGAATAGTTTTCCATTGTGTGAATATACTTCTATTTACCAATTAATGGACATTTAGGTTGTTCCATTTCGGGACTATAATGAGTAACACTGTAATGAACATTTGTCATTTGTGTGCAAATCTTCATGTGGACTTATGTTTTCATTTCTCTTTCATTTCCCTATACCTAGGAGTGGAACTGCATATTATATAGTAGTCTTATGTTCCTCTTTTTGAGAAACAGCCAAAATATTTTCAAAGGCTGCACCATTTTAAATTCCCATCAGCAATAGTATATGACAGTTCTCGTTTTTCTACAACCTCACCAACATTTGTTATTGTCTGTCTTATTTCTTTTGATTTATTTAATATAGAAAGAGAAAGAAACCTCAATTTGTTGTTTCATTTATTTATGCATCCATTCATTGCGTGATTCTTGTATGTGCTTAGACCAGGGATCAAACCCAAAACTTTGGCATATCTGGACAGTGCTATAACCACCTGAACTACCCGGCCAGTGTCTTATTTTTTTTTTTTTTTTTTACAGAGGCAGAGATAGACAGGGACAGACAGACAGGAACAGAGAGAGATGAGAAGCATCAATCATCAGTTTCTCGTTGCGTGTTGCGACTTCTTAGTTGTTCATTGATTGCTTTCTCACATGTGCCTTGACCGTGGGCCTTCAGCAGACCGAGTAACCCCTTGCTGGAGCCAGCGACCTTAGGTCCAAGCTGGCGAGCTCTTTGCTCAAGCCAGATGAGCCCGCGCGCGACCTCGGAGTCTCGAACCTGGGTACTTCCGCATCCCAGTCCGACGCTCTATCCACTGCGCCACCGACTGGTCAGGCCAGTGTCTTATTTTTTATAGCCATTCCAGTGGGTGTGAAAAAGTATCTCTTTGCAGTTTTAATTTGAATTTCTCTAATGACTTAGAATGTTGAACATCTTTTCATGTATTGTGTGTGTGTGTGTGTGTGTGTGAAGTGTATATCTTATGCATATTGTTTGATTGGGTTATTCATTTTATAATTCAATTGTATTTATATGTTTGTTAAATTTTTTTACTTTTTAATTGAGTATATTAAGGCAACATTGGTTAATAAAATTTTATAAATTTGTTCATTCTTAATTGGAATCCTTGATTGGGTATGTGTTTTGCAAATATTTTCTCCCAGTCTGTTTCTTGTCTTTTAATTTTCTTAATGATGTCCATTGAAGTACAAAAGTTTTCAATTTTTAAGAAAAAATTTATTTAGAAAATTAAATTTAACAGGGTAACATTGATCAAAAAGAATACATAAATTTCACATAAGCACTTCTATACTGTTTGAACTGTTGATTGTGTTGGATATCCATCACCCAAAGTCAAATCATTTTCTGTCACCATATATTGATGAGATCTAAGTTATCAATTTTTCCTTTTACTGACTATGCTTTTTTTGTACTGTACTTAAAAAAGCTTTGCCTAACTAATGGTCTTGAATATTGTCTTATATGCTTTTTCTAAGAGTTTTATTGTTTTAACTCTAACATTTAAGTCTGTGACCCATTTTAAGTTGGCTTTTGTGTATGGTATGAGGTGAGACTCTAAATTTATGTTTTTGCATATGGATATCTAATTACCTCAGCACACTGTTGAACAGACTATCCATACCCAAGTAAATTAAATTAACTTAGCATTCTTTATAAAAACAAAACAGAACAAAAAAAACTAATTGATTCTAAATATAAGGATTTATTTTTGAATTCTCAATTCTGTTCCTTTGAATTATATACATATATATATAATTGCCATATATATGGTGTATGTATATATATGATATTTCAAAATAAATATAAAGTGATAAAATATCCCCTAATTTTTGTGAGCAGTGTGTGTGTATACATATATACACACACTCACACATATATATACCAATATCATACTGTATTGATAAATGTAACTTAATAGTAATCGTAAATTTTTGAAATAGGGAGGTGACAATACTCTAATTTCATTCTTATTTTTCACAGTTGTTTGGGCTAGTCTAGGTATTTCATTTCCATATAAAATTTAAAATCTACTTGTCAATTCTGCCCCCAAAAAATCATGCTGGAATTTTGATAATAATTGCATTGTATATATAGATCAATTTGAAGACAATGGACATATTAACAATATTGTGTCTTCCAATTCATGGACATGGAATGTCACTCCATTTACTTAAATCTTGAATTTCCTTCAGCAAAGTTTTATAATTCTCATTGTGTAAGTCCTGAATTTCTTTTTACTTTTCTTTCTTTCTTTCTTTCTTTCTTTCTTTCTTTTTTTTTTTTTTTTTTTTTTTGAGAGAGAGAGGAGAATGAGAGAGAGCACAAGGGAGAGAAAGAGGAGGGAGAAGCAGGTAGAATCAACTCATAATAGTTGCTTCTTGTATGTGCCTCGACTGGGCAAGCCCAGGATTTAGAACCGGCATCCTCAGCACTCCAGGTTGATGTTTTATACACTGTGCCACCACAGGTCAGGTCTAAATTTCTTTTTAAAAATTTATTCCTAAGTATTTTATTATTTTTTATACTATTGTGAATGGAATTACATTCTTAATTTCATTTTTTTTAATTGTTCACTGTTTATATATACACATACAATTGATTTTGGTATATTGATCTTGTATCCTGCAACTTTGCTGCACTTGTGTGTGTATATTCCTTAGAATACTATAAATACACATTTTGTTCAGAAGCCCAGCAAGTTATAAAAGTCGTTTTTAAGGGGCCTTTGATAAATGTTTGGTCTCATTTACAAACTTGGTAAAACTTCTTTTAAACTGCTTTTATAAATTTAATGTATTCAATTTCCTTTTAAGTACTATAATTATCTGGCTTAACAAAACCTTCCTGAATACTTAAATAACCCTTATAAATCTAATTTACATTAAACATATAAACATGCTAAGCCTTTAATTCTGTTAAATTATTCAGTTCTGTAATAAACTTATTAAAATTTGAAGTTAAAATCACAAATTTAAATCAAGTACACTTTTAAAATTAGAACCACAAGGATGACCTAATGCTCCATTAAGCCAAATTATCTTAAACATTGTAAGTTAAAAAATGCCAAAACTGCACAGATTCCTTAACCTAAAAATACTAATACTCCACATTTGAGAGTCTTAAACATTACTATACTTCTATTGTATATATAGATCAATTTGAAGACAATGGACTACAATATTACTACTAAACATTACTATTTGAAAATCATCCCAAATAACAGCCATCCCTCTCTTTTCTTTTTCTCCTCTATACATTTGCTCACCAATCAACCTGACTACATCTCACTGATGGCCTTGCCACCAACTGCCTATGTGACCTTGGCTAAAGCTACTACCCCTTTAGGGTCTCTGGTTTTTTTACTTAATTAGGAAATTCATATTTTTCTGTTTATTCAGTTATGGTTTTTCATTCAGGCTAATGGGAATGAACAAAATTACTGAAAAGTAAAGCATCTAATGTCATGAAAAGCTACCATCACAGCAAATGCTCATTGTTGTACATATGGTCATATGCCACATAATGACGTTTTGGTCAACAACATACTGCATATACAACTGTGGTCCCATGAGATTTTAATGGAGCTGAAGAATTTCTATCACCTAGAGACATCAAAACTGTCATAAAGTCTCAGCTCAACACATTATTCACATGTTTGTGAAGATGCTGGTATAAATAAAATTTTTGTGCTGCCAGTCATACAAAAGTATAGTATGTACAATTAAAATAGAAAGCTATACCATCTAGGTTTGTGTAAGTGCATTCTGTGATATTTTAACAATAAAACTGCCTAACAACACATTTCTCAGAAAGTATCTCTATTATTAAGTGGTATATGACTGTGATAAGATTTGTAATCTAAACTTACAGGCTTAAGAAATATAAGGATTTTTAAAAATTCTAATTTTAATAAATCAAAGACTAATTTAAAAATCAAAGTTACTTATGAATAATCTCTTCTGTGCAGAAAAACTACCATCAAGGACCTTAAAAATCAAATTTAACAGAGCAGAACTTCTGTTGGGTGAAAAAGGCTGTCATTCAACAGGCATGTATAAAGTGGCTATTGCATGTCAGGCAAACATTGTGCTGGGTGCTGAAGACTAAGGAGATCACAGGTTCCTGGTGGTTGTGTTCACACAAGGATTCTAAAACAGCCAAACTGAAATTAGCCATTCAACCAAGAGCAGTGAGTTGCTTAGCATTCTCCATAAAACAAAGCCATGCTACTATGGCATGATACTATTATGAAATAGAACACAACAAATACAGGGATCAATGCTTGACTTTGGCATTTCAAAAGCCTCTCCTTAAATTAGTTATAAAGATTCGCAAGAATGCATGGTAGGAGATGGCTTTTCTGTCCACCAGCTCCCTCTCCCCTGCGCCAAAATTCCATCAGCTTAGTGGGAAGGAGCAAATGGAGAAAAAGAGAAGCAAAACAACCAAACAAACAAAAAATCATAGATGCTGATGCATCCCTGCAAAATGGTCTGTACCTTATCTCTCTGAGCCAAATTCCTGTTGAAAAGGAGAACAAATTTCTTCCAGATAGTTTGGGGCATTTGAAAAGAGACAGCTGTGCTCTTCTCCCCAGGGAGCCCAGTAGATAGCAAACCCAGAGCTCCCCAGGTCATGTGTTGAGGTTTGTCTAGGCAGAGATGTCTGAGGGAGCCTTATCAAGAGTCATGGGGGTTGCAATAGGGTCCCAGGTGGCCCTGAAGAGCACAGAAGTGGAATTTACCACCCCACGCCCCCAGCTGAGGTGGGCTGGTATCTTGACACTGTGCTGAGCACCTTCCACACTAGTCTCATTCCCCTGACTGAGGCCCAGGAGAGAGGCAGTCTCGGAACCTGTACTTTACAAATGAAGAAACCAAGGCTCTGAATTAAATAACATGCTCAAGGACACACAGCTCAGCAGTGTTGGAGCCAGGACTTGAATGCATTCTCCTAACTCATATGCTATATTGTTCCCCATTAAAAAATATATAATTTCTATCATCTTTCTTGAGAGAAGTGGATGAGGTGGAGATCTGTCTTCATGCCTTGTAGTAGCACACAGAAAATGGCAGCAAGCCAAAGGCAAGAACCCAAGCAAAGAAAAAGATAATTCAGGCCCTGACTCAGGATTGTTCTTGATGACAGTTAAGCTAATGGAAGCTATAAAACACAGCCAAAAAAATTCTTTTTTGTTTTCTTCCTTTGCAGAATTGGATCTGGCTGTTTGGGAGTCATTTAAAGGCCCTGGTACATATTTTTAACAGTGAGCATTACACCACCCTTATACCCTCCTTAGCATCCACCTCTCAGCCTGCTTAGCTGTACAGGGAGAACCCTGCAAAAGGGAAGTGAGGGATTTACTTTAAAAATGAAAATAAACTTTCAAGTGTATTGTTAGAAAAAAAAATCAGCAAATAATACATGTAGTAGGATCCAGTTTTGTCTACTACATGCATGTGAATACATTTGCAGAGAATGCGCTCTCTCTGGGCAGTAGAAGGATGAGCGATTCTATTAGTTTCAAGGTTATAGTGGTAAAGTGGTTAAGATTCAGGTTTCCTGAGCCAAGTGGCGTGGGCTTGAATTCCCACTCTGTAATTTACTGGCTATGGGACTTTGGGTGAAGTGATTGAACCTCTTAGAGTCTGAAACTTTTCATCTGTGAAATAAGCATACTAGCAGAAGCTGCCTCACAGGACTGTGTGAGGATGATATCAAATAGTCCCAGAACTGAGCTTAGCATATTGCTTGGAACATGGCAGGCACTTGGTTATAAAATGTGGAGAATATTTCCACCTGCTCCCAGAGGGAAGAATTCAGCTTCCTTGTGTCATGTCTACCGTACAGATGAGCTGACCCAACACCCTTATCCAGATACAGGGCCCTAGTGTCAGCACTGACAAGGCTCATTCCAGAACCCAGGGTTGCAATCACCACTTCAGTTTCTTCTCAGCCTCTCTCCAGCCCTCCCAGTATTTCTCCCAGGAGCCTTCTCTGTGTGAGAGTCCCTTACAAGGGTTTCCATGATCACTTGTCAGTCCCCTCAGGCTCTGTGCACTCAAGGAAAATGCAGTTGTTGTAAACAGCTGTGTGAAGGAAATCCAAGCAAACCCTGTCAAATACTCCTAATCTGAAAAAAATTCTGTTCCACCTAATTTAGGGAACCGACAATTTAGACTATAAAGAATCGCAGAGAGTATTGCATTGTTATAAGAATCATGTCACAAATGTATATTCTAAGGAGAAATATTATATTATAAAGAGAGAGGGTAGGCTCTGGCCAGTTGGCTCAGCAGTAGAGCATCGGCCTGGCATGTGGAAGTTCTGGGATCGATTCCTGGCCAGGACACACAGGAAAAGCACCCACCTGCTTCTCCACCCTTCCCCTTCTCCTTTTTCTCTGTCTCTCTCTTCCCCTCCCACAGCCAAGGCTCCATTAGAGCAAAGTTGGTTTGGGCGCTTAGGACGGCTCCATGGCCTCCGCCTCAGGTGCTAGAATGGCTCGGGCAGCCACAGAGCAATGCTCCAGATGGGAACAGCACCATGCGCTGGTGGGCATACCGGGTGGATCCCATTCAGGGACATGCGAATGTCTGTCTCTCTGCCTCCCCGCTTCTCACTTCAGAAAAATAAAAAATAAAAAAGAGAGAGAGGGTAAATGAAATCTAGATGCATAGAGACAAAGGTAGCTTATCTCAATGTGAAAGTTTGTTTTTTTTACATTGAGTCACATGGGTATTTAACCAGGAGAAAGAGAACCCCAGGAGACCACTTTCAAGGATCTTTCCTAGAACTCCCTTTGAACTTGTATCCTGGCAGGATGTTTGAGAAAAAAAAAACAAAAAACAAAAAAAAACAAGATAAGACTGAATATGAATAAGGCTCTTAAGAACTGTAAGTCTGAAGGTTATGAAAGTAAACCAACCTTGGTTTAAATACTTTCTTCCCCTCTTGCTGTGCAATCTCGGGCAAGTTACCTAACAACTCTGAGTTTTGGTTTCCTTACCTGAAAGATGAGGATAATCCCTAACTCACAGTGTAAATGTTAAAATTATAAAAGACAATGCATATAAGGACCCGAGCACACATGATAATCCCTTCCTTACTTAGAAACTACATCTTAAAATCAACTAGCAATATCTGTCTAAGGCTTATAAATTTAGTTTTATGATGATTTTCCTCAGAGGAAAAGGCATACACATAAAATTTAGAAACTGAAATCAGTCAGACTTGGATTTAAATCCTATCTCTGCTATGTAGAACCTTGTAACTTTGACCAAGTTGCCTCACTTTCCTCAAGGAAAGCATTTGGCAGGACCCCTACCATTCTAAAAATGTTGGCTATTTATTTTTGGTTTTGTTTCTGTTTTTCTAAAAATCATTCATAAAATTGCCTTGTACCTTTCCTTCAATTTATGCTTGAAGTCATAGCCACAGATTTTGCATTTCACAGCATGGCACATTTCCACTGCAACAATTTAACCCATATAAAACTTGGGGGGAAAATAGAGAGAGAAGTGTTTATTTAGATAAACCAAAGAAATTGACATGGAAATAATAAAGCCAAACAGTTTCTTCATTTTAAAAGCAGCCTGATCCAGTCTAACACAGTTCAAAGGGTCCATCTGCAGGCTAAAATGGAGAGATCACAACAACTATGTCCAGTAGAAAATTACTGCTCAGTCTGCTCAGAGAGAGAGAGAAAGAGTCTATAAAGCCCCTGACGGCTCAATGAAGTATATGAGTGAGGACAGAATTCATGTTTAGTAAGCATTCACAATGTGTCAAGGGCTACACTTACATTCTCTCACTTATCGATCATGCCACTGCAGACATGTACACCACAACTAATGCCAGGCACAATGGGGATCTTTGTTCTGCTTCTGTTCTTTTTAAACATTTCACTGAAAACTTAACAGATACTAACTTGTCAAATCTTCTCAATAACCCCTCAAAGTAGGGTTTATCATGTTATTAAAAAGGGAACTGAGGCTCAGAGAAGTTGAATAGATCTGCCCTAGGTCACACAACTTGTAAGTACTAGAGGCAAAATTTAAATCCTAGCACTAAATTATACTGTCAGGTTAGTAGTGAGCTGATCCTGGTGTGAAGCTGCACCACCAAAGTGAAATAGCAATGGTCTGGACGACATTGTAAGTATATTGTATCTTAGACTGATACAATGATTAGCATACATTTTGAAATGTGGGGTTTTTTGGTGGTGGAGAGAATCTGGTTTTTATTAATATTACTGTTGTTATTTGATTAGTTCATTCATTCATGTAGTATAAAATTCAGAAGGTATGAAAGATATAAAATAAGTATCCTCTATCAGAGTCTATCTCCTCCCACACAGTCAGTACCTTGCCCTGGAAGCAAGTAGTACTATTAGCTTCTTGGGTGTCTTTCCAGAAATTCCATATGCATATACAAGCTAATAAATAAAAACACACACACACAGTTAAGGTAGCATATTATTCATGCTTTTCTGCACTTTTCTCTCCCTAGGAACCTGCACCTGGAGACCATTTCATACACAGAGAGCTTCCTCGTTCCTTGTAAGAGCTGCCAAGAAGTTCACTGTGTGATTTGTCCTCTATTGGACATTTAGGTTGTTTCCAGTCTTTTGCTGTTAGCAACAATGCAGCAATTAATAACACTGTCTATAGATCATTTTTCATATTTGAAAGTACATCTGATAACATCCTAGAAGTGGAATTGCTGGGTTAAACAGTATGTGCATCTGATACATATTCCTTCTGGCCCTTTGGCAGAAATAGCCCAAATTTCAAAATATGTGATCCTTGCCACTCTTATTTATGAGTGTATGGGCTGTTTTATTAAAGTTCCCTTAAGATTTCAATTCTTATCTACAGGGTCTGAGATGCTGATGCTGATAAAAGGGTAACTTGCAATCATAATTCACAAATTAAATATTTTATTTTCATCAAAATGGCAATTTCCCACTGATTGACTACTAAATAAATATTCAAAATTGGAAAATACCATTTTTAAATAAATGAAACACTGCTTTTACCTCTTTATATGTTGAGGTGATACCCAGGCACCACCTCTGGTTACACAGTGATGCAAACAGCACCCCCTAGAGTTGTTCATGATTATATTTGGCAGCTCTGCCATATATGTTCTGCTAAGATTTCATTTAGAAGAAGTGTGTATAATGGCTGAAAGGCCATCTGCAGGGGTGGGATTCCAATCATTTAACAACCAGTTCTCTGCCCTAGTGACTGTTTAAAGCAGGGGTAGTCAACTATTTTATACCTACTGCCCACTTTTGTATCTCTGTAGTAGTAAAATTTTCTAACCGCATACCGGTTCCACAGTAATGGTGATTTATAAAGTAGGGAAGTAACTTTACTTTATAAAATTTATAAAGCAGAGTTACAGCAAGTTAAAGCATATAATAATAATTACTTACCAAGTACTTTATGTCAGAGTCTTGCTAAGTTTGGCAGAATAAATCTTTATAAAACAACTTACTATAGTTAAATCTATCTTTTTATTTATACTTTGGTTGTTCCACTACTGCCCACCATGAAAGCTGGAATGCCCACTAGTGGGCGGTAGGAACCAGGTTGACTACCACTATTTTAAAGTATAAAAAAACCCAATATACTGAAAGGTAGTTTATTATTTCATACATTTAATACTTAAATAAAAACAATAAAAGAGGTACACAAAATTAGATTAAAAGAGTTTTAAAATATTCATGAGAAAATATTAAATTATACCTAATCAAAAAAACACAAAAAAATAGTGTGTAGAGGGGAGGAGTTCTATTTAGGGTAAAATGAATTTGAGACCCCCCCCCCCAAGTTAGACAATTACTTTAACAAGTGCTACTTGATGCTCATGATGGTAAGTGGATCTCCCTTCTCTTTCTGAGAGAATGCAGGCTCCCAGGATATTTTTACAGCAATTTCAGATGACCCACATGAACTGAAACTTTAAACTTTGCACCAAAAGGAAGGTTAGATGTCATGAAGCATCTTAACCTTATCAGACAACAGAACACAGAGTAATCACTGACCCACTAGCTTCCTGAGCCCTGGGCATTAAATCATTCTCCACAGGAAGTTAGATGGTGGCACACAGAGAGATCTGTCTTGAGGATGGAAGGGGTCAGCCCAGTAGAGCTAAACTTCATTAGATTTAGATATATTTGCAAATGCTTACCACTCATTATGTGAGATAAGTAGAATTAGCTGTGTTTTGCTTTCCATCTACCACCCCCCCCCCAATTAGATTTCAGATCAAGCTGATACTCACGGGCCAGCCTGGGGAGGCTGACGGTCAGGGAATAGGATCTTTTATACAACCAGCGGGATAGCTTGGCAACTGGGGTGTTAGAAATGAAATGCTGCAGAGCCTGCCACATTCGCTCCTCCCTTATCTCTGGCATTTTATCTGTGCCTTCACAGAACAGTGACTACAAAGGAAGCACCAGGAAGAGGAAGAGTGATAAAGCTCTGTGGATGGAGAAGGATCATGTCTAATCCCCAGCAGCCGAAAGAGCTCAGCTCTGGTGATAAAGGGATCTAGCAGTAATCTACCCTCTCAGCAAAGAGATTTAACATCCTAAAGGGTGAGATCCACTCATCCGTGCAGGGTCATCAACCGGTTTAATCCAGACAGGTTTTTTTACAGATAGAGTAAGTGACTGTAAGCAACTCTCTGCTTGGACTTCCAAGACTAGTAGCATTTTAAGAGAATGAATGAATGAAGTAACTTATTTTGAAGCCTGACTATATGTGATATTCATATCTCAGAGATACAGTTTATTAAATAAACTAATTATATCCAGTTTACTGCTAACCTAAACACACCACTTCTCTAAAGTCTAGAAGCCTATCTCACTGCTTCAAGGCCATTTCCCTTCATTACTGTGTAGTGTGGTGACACCTAGTGGGAGAAAGAAGGGGAGCACTCGAGCAGGAGCCTGAAAAAAATTGTCTTTTTGACTACTCCATTTTCATGGAGGTTATAGAAACTGCACCTTGGGGTGGGCAGAACACCAGTTCCCATTTAAACTCTTTTGTGTTTCCTCCACTGCTGATAACGGGTGTAGCCTTATCTCCTTTTAAAATCTTTGTGATCTGAATAAGGCAGAAAGGTGAGAAGTAATAAACACTGTCCAAAACACTTCTCCCACAGAAATGAAACTTGTTTTAGGCCTGAGAAAAGCTGAAGATAGTTACTCGAAGACTGGAATGACCAAGTCACTTAAAGCAAGTAGCCCCAGAGCTGGCCAGGTGGTTAAAGGATGGGAGAATAGGAAACAGCCTAATACTAAGGAAGCTAGAAAGACTTCTCAGCCTCTCAAAGTGTTCCTTCCTCACCCAGATCAATGTCTGGATTTCCAGCCCTTTGTAGATCATTCCTTTGGCACTGGGAAATTTTCTGAAGCTCTTAATAATACATATAATATTAAGTGCAAATGGCCCTGGCATGGGTAACCGTTTAAGCTGTCCTAACATGTTGAGGAAGGAGGGTAAGTTAAAGCTGAACCCAACTGACTATTTATTAAAGAAGCTAGAAGTGGGATGTATACATTGGACCTAACTAGATGACTGAAGAGTTCCTTGTATGGTCATTACACTTGCTGAAATCTAGGCCCTGTTGAAAATGGAGCAAACATATTTGTGGGAAGAAGGATAAAGCTTAGAAGGGGAGAGATAGCAATTAAAATCAGAGAAGTAGGAGAAACCCAAGACACTCTGTCATCCTACAAACTGTTTTTATTCACAGTACTTCTGACACCAGATGCATCGTCTTTTCCAAGATCACTTCTCCAACTCTCTGAAATGAGCTAAGTGTCCTATAATTCAGTTCAGTTCTAACGCTAACACTGGAGTTAGCATCATAGTCCACAGGTTAAGTGTTCCACAAGAAAGCCCCCAAATCAGATGCCTGTCACGAGTCCCAGGTTATCACTTCTAACTGACTGGTTATAATTCAGGGGGTTCTCACAACTCCTTCAGTTTCAATAATGCACCAGAACAACTTACAGAACTCAGAGAAGCAGTTTGCTTACTATTACCTTTTATTATACAGGATATTATAAAGGATTCAAATGAACAGCCACATGAAGAGGCACATAAGACAAGGTCTGGATGGGTCTGAAGTACATAAACTTCTGTCGGGGACTTGGGGTGTATCACATGGATATATTCCCAGCACATGGATGCATTCGCTAGTCCAGAGCTTCTCTGAACCCCATTATTTAGAGCAGTGGTCCTCAACCTTTTTTGGGCCACGGACCGGTTTAATGTCAGAAAATATTTTCATGGACCGGCCTTTAGGGTGGGACAGATAAATGCACGAAATAAAATTATGTGACCGGCGTAAAAACTGTGGTATTTTTAAATACATATAATTGTCGAACTTACGATATTTATTAGACTAAGTTAAAGGAGGAACGAGCATGTCCTCATTATTCAGGCTGTATTTAAATTTGTTATTCTGACAACGTTTCATGTTATTTATTCTTTCTCTGCGGACCAGTACCAAATGGCCCACGGACTGGTACCGGTCCACAGCCCGGGGCGTTGGGGACCACTGATTTAGAGAGCTTTATGGAGGTTCCATTGCATAGGTATGATTGATAAAATCATTGGCCATCAATGATTAACTCAAGCTCCAGACCCTCTCACTTCCCCAGAGGTCCGAGAGTGGGCTGTAAGTTCCAGCCCTCTAATCATGCTGTGTGGTCTTCCCAGTGTGCTGACCACACTCCTATCCTGAAGCCATCTAGGAGCCCACAGCCATAAATTATCTCATTAACAAAAACAAAAAAAAAGACACTCATATTATTCCAGAATTTCCAAGGGTTTTAGGAACTGTATATCAGGAATTAGGGACTAAAATAGAATATTTAATTTTTATTATATCACACACTCCCATAGTCTTTCTTGCTCAGGTTCTGACTTTAAGTACTCAGGGTAGGGCTTTTAAAAATCTTCCTCAGAAAATTTTGCCATGTCCAAACTACTCAACTGAGCCTTTTGATTTTTTTTATAAAAACAAAAAAATCACCCTCAGAATTGAATTGTGAGTTCTATGAAATATTTGGATAAGAAAACTTAAAAAAGAATAATACATCATGATTAAGGATGGTTTATCTCAAGATGTAAGATTGTCTTAACATACAAAAATTAATCAATGTAATTCACAATTTGAAAGTAATAAAGGAAGAAACTCATATCATCATTTGAATATATGTAGAAAAAGCACTTGACAAAATTCAATTCATGATTTTTAAAAAATCATGTCTTGTCTTCAGGAAGACAAGATGGCGCTGGAGTAGGCGGACATACCAACTTCCACCTCCCAGAACCAAAGTGGATTACAAACTAATTTTAAGAACCATCATCTGGAAAAACCAACTTTGGACTAAACTAAGAAGACTATTCAACCAAGGAACACTGAAGAAGCCACACTGTGACAGGTACAAAAAGCAGAAACGCGGAGAGGGCTGCCCAGCTCCTTGGAGCAAATGGCAGCTGGGAGAGACTTGCATGGTGGGAAGTGTTTAGAGGAGAGGGTCCTGAGTCCCAGGAACAAAGCCTCAGCCTGCAGCCCCAGAGCCTAGAAGAGGCATATGGACAGTATTTAGCTGGAAACAAGACAGGATACTGTTTGTGAGAAAGAGACTGATTTCTCAGGCCCAGGAGTCTTCTTAAAGGGACCGCACAGAAAACCTCTCTCACAACCACTCAGCCGGGGCTCCGGGGGATGGGGAGAGAGGAGAGGACTGGAGTAGCAGGAAGAGAGTGTAATCTAGGAGGCATACGGAGAAACATTTTGAGAGACAGCCATCCTAACCCCTGGGATGAGTCACTCCCCAAATATGAAGTGAATAATTCCCCTGGAAACAGCAATACCAGCAAAGGGTAGCAAAGCACCAGCCAAACAAGCTCTCCCGTGGCACCCAGAGCAGAGTCACTTAGAAGGAGGGAGCTTTCGGGACTACAGTAGTGAGTCTTAGGGTCTGAGGTGCAGCGCCCCCACCCACACGGCCAAGGGCTCACCCGAGGGTGGGCAGCAGTGGGACACGGAAGTGCAGTTCTGTTGACAAGGGCGGAAGCTGGCTGGCCACCACTAAGGCCCAGGTATGAGCTCAGTCTTGCTCGGATGGGGAGGAGGGGACGTGCAAAAATGGTCAAGCCCAGCTGCAGGCCACCTGCAATCAGCCTGCAGAGGAAGAGCAGGAGCCCCGGAAGGGGTGGAGACCCACCCATGAGCAAGGGCGCAGGAGTACAGCCTTGCCCCACCCGCGGCCTGACTTGGGAGCTGGCTCCTCTCGTGGGGGTGGAGCCAAAAGCCCAGAACAGGCAGAGTCCCACTACTGAGCATGGGCAGGCAGTCCCACCAGGCCTGTGGAGCCAAGGCTTGCAGCCATCCCACAAGCAGGCTCCTCTTGCAGGGGCAGGGTAAAAGCCCAGAATCAGGTGGAGACCCGCAGCTGAGCAAAGGTGCTCACCCCTACCCTCAGGGCCAAGCATAACGCCATCCATGGGGGTGTGGTAAAGGCCAAGGCCACCGAGGCTTGTAAATACGAGCATGAGATCATAGCCACTCTCATGAAGGAGAGGCAGAAACCACAGCAACAGCCCCAGTGGGAAGGCACCAGCAACGACCATTCCCAAATGCCCTAGGCAGCAACAGCAGAGGCGGTGGCGGGCCTGCAGTCAGACCACACCTACGAAACACAGGGGCTAGACCCAGTGGACTCCAATAACCAAAACCTTCTTTTACACAGACAAAATGAGAAGGCAGAGAAATGCAACACAAATGAATCAAGAGACATCACCAGAAAAGGACCTAAAGGAGTCAGATATAACCAAATTACCAGATGCAGAGTTTAAAATAACAATTGGTAGATGCTCAAAGATATTAGAACAACAATAGATGGTCATTATTAACACCTAAATAAAGAGATAGCAAATATAAAAAAGGACATTGAAATAATAAAAAAGAATCAATCAGAAATGACAAATACAATACCAGAAATGAAGAACAAAATGGAAGTCATTAAAAGCAGGATGGATGAAGCTGAGAATCGAATCAGCGAGTTAGAGGACAAGATAAATGAAGGCATGGAAGCAGAGCAGAAAAAAGAAAAGAAACTCAAAAAGTCTGAGGAAACTGTAAGAGAGCTCTGTAACAACATGAAGAGAAATAACATCCACATCATAGGGGTTCCTGAAGAAGAAGAGAAAGAACAAGAGATAGAGACTTTGTTCAAACATATCATAGCTGAAAACTTCCCTCAATTAAGATAGGAAAACATCTCACAAGTTGAAGAAGCACAGAGAACTCCATTAAAGAGAAACCCAAAGAAATCTACACCAAGACATATCATAATTAAAATCCTAAAGCTAAGTGATAAAGAGAAAATATTAAAGCTGCTAGAGAAAAAAGTTCTATCATCTAAAAAGGAGCCCCCATAAGGATGACTTCTGACTTCTCAACAGAAACACTTGAGGCCAGAAGGGAATGGCAAGAAATATTCAAAGTAATGCAGAACAAGAGCCTACAACCAAGACTACTTTATCCAGCAAGGCTATCGTTTAAAATTGAAGGAGAAATAAAAAGCTTTCCAGACAAAAAAAAACTCAAGGAATTCACTACAACCAAACCAATGTTGCAAGAAATGCTAAAGGGCCTGTTGTAAACAGATCAAAGGAGAAAACGAATATAGCAAAAGAGGAATACAGTTTTAAAGAATAAAATGGCAATAAACAACTACATATCAATAATAACCTTAAATGTAAATGGATTAAATGATTTGATCAAAAGACACAGGGGCCTGACCTGTGGTGGCACAGTGGATAAAGCGTCAACCTGGAAATGCTGAGGTTGCCGGTTTGAAACACTGGGCTTGCCTAGTCAAGGCACATATGGGAGTTGATGCTTCGAGCTCCTCCCCACCTTCTCTCTCTGTCTCTCTCTCCTCTCTCTCTCCCTCTCTGTCTCTCTCTCTCCCTTTCTCTCTACTCTCTAAAATGAATAAAAATAAATTAAAAAGACACAGGGTAGCTCTGTAGATAAGAAAACAGGACCCATACATATGCTGTCTGCAAGAGACACACCTTAAAACAAAAGATCCACATAGACTAAAGGTAAAGGATGGAATAAAATATTTCACGCAAATGGAAATGAAAAAAAAAGCTGGGGTAGCAATACTTATATCAGACAAAATGGACTTTAAAACAAAGGCTATAGTAAGAGATAAAGAAGGTCACTACATAATGGTAAAGGGTGATATCCAACAGGAAGATGTAACCGTTATAAATATCTACACACCTAATATAGAAGCACCTAAATATATAAAGCAGACTTTGATGGATTTAAAGGGCGAGATCAACAGCAATACTATAATAGTAGGGGATTTCAATACCCCATTAACATCATTAGATAGGTCCTCAAGAAAGAAAATTAACAAAGAAACAGCAGACTTAAAGGACATATTAGATGAACTCGATTTAATAGATATCTTCAGAACCTTTCACCCTAAAACAGCAGAATATACATTCTTTTCAAGCGCTCATGGTACATTCTCTAGGATAGACCACATGTTAGGGCACAAAAGTGATCTCAACAAATTTAAGAAGATTGAAATCATATCGAGCACATTCTCTGATCAATGGCATGAAACTAGAAATCAACCACAACAGAAAAACTAAAAAATACTAAAACACTTGGAAACTAAATAGCATGTTATTAAATAACGAATGGGTTAACAATGAGATCAAAGAAGGAATTTAAAAATTCCAGAAAACGAACGATAACGAGCATACATCATCTCAAAATTTATGGCACACAGCAAAAGCAGTCCTGAGAGGGAAGCTCATAGCATTACAGGCATACCTTAAGAAGCTAGAAAAAGCTCAAATAAACAACTTGACCCTGCATCTAAAAGAACTAGAAAAAGAACAGCAAGTAAAGCCCAGAGGTAGTAGAAGGAAGGACATAATAAAGATCAGAGTGGAAATAAATGACATAGAGGCTAAAGAAACAATACAGAGGATCAATGAAACCAGGAGCTGGTTCTTTGAAAAGGTAAACAAGATCGATGAACCTTTAACCAGACTCACTAAGAAAAAAAGAGAGAGGACTGAAATAAATAAAATTAGAAATGAAAGTGGAGAAATAACAACTGACACAACAGAAATACAAAATATTGTAAGAAAATACTATGAAGAACTGTATGCCAAAAAACTAGACAACCTAGATGAAATGGACAAATTCCTTGAAACAGATAATCTTCCAAAAATTAATCTGGAAGAATCAGAAAACCTAAACAGACCAATTACAGCAAAGGAGATTGAAACAGTTATCAAAAAATTCCCAGGCCCTGGCCGGTTGGCTCAGTGGTAGAGCGTCAGCCTGGCGTGCAGAAGTCCTGGGTTTGATTCCCGGCCAGGACACACAGGAGAAGCACCCATCTGCTTCTCCACCCCTCCCCCTCTCCTTCCTCTCTGTCTCTCTCTTCCCCTCCCGCAGCTGAGGCTCCACTGGAGCAAAGATGGCCCGAGCACTGGGGATGGCTCCTTGGCCTCTGCCCCAGGCGCTGGAGTGGCTCTGGTCGCGACAGAGTGATGCCCCAGAGGGGCAGAGCATTGCCCCCTGGTGGGCAGAGCGTCGCTCCTGGTGGGCGTGCCAGGTGGATCCCGGTCAGGCGCATGCAGGAGTCTGTCTGACTGTCTCTCCTCGTTTCCAGCTTCAGAAAAAATACAAAAAAAAAAATTAAAGAAAAAATTCCCAAAAAAGAAAAGTCCTGGGCCTGATGGCTTCACAAGTGAATTCTACCAAATATTCAAAGAAGAACTAACTCCTATCCTTCTCAAGCTATTTCAAAAAATTCAAGAGGAAGGAAGACTTCCAAGCTCCTTTAAGAGGCAAGTATAATTCTGATTCCAAAACCAGGCAAAGACAACACAAAGAAAGAAAATTGTCGGCCAATATCCCTGATGAATTTACATGCTAAAATCCTCAACAAAATATTAGCAAACCAGATCCAGCAATATATGAAAAAATTTATACACCATGATCAAGTGGGATTTATTCTGGGGAGACAAGGCTGGTACAATATTCGCAAATCAATCAATGTGATTCATCACATAAACAAAAGGAAGAAGAAAAACCACATGATAATTTCAATAGATGCAGAAAAAAAGCATTTGATAAAATCCAGCACCCATTCATGATCAAAACTCTCAGCAAAGTAGGAATACAGGGAACATACCTCAACATAATAAAGGCCATCTATGACAAACCCACAGCCAACATCATACTCAGTGGATAAAAATTAAAAGCAATCCCCTTAAGATCAGGAACAAGGTAGGGCTGCCCCCTTTCATCATTTTTATTGAACATAGTTCTGGAAGTCCTAGCCACAGCAATCAGACAAGAAAAAGAAATAAAAGGCATCCAAATTGGAAAAGAAGAAGTAAAACTATCATTATTTGCAGATTATATCACATTATATATAGAAAACCCTAAAGTCTCAGTCAAAAAACTACTGGACCTGATAAATTAATTCAGCAAGGTGGCAGGATGTAAAATTAATACTCAGAAATCAAGGCATTTTTATACCCTAACAATGAACTGTCAGAAAGAGAAATTAAGGAAGCAATCCCCTTCACCATTGCAACCAAAAAAAAAAAAATACAGTACCTAGGAATAAATTTAACCAGGGAGATTAAAGACTTGTACTCAAAAAATTATAAAACATTGATAAAAGAAATCAAGGAAGACACAAACAAGTGGAAGCATATACTGTACTCATGGTTAGGAAAAATAAACATCATTAAAATGTCTATATTACCCAAAGCAATTTATAAATTCAATGCAATACCGATTAAAATACCAATGACTTACTTCAAAGATATAGAACACATATTCCAAAGATTTATATGGAACCAAAAGCGAACACGAATAGCTTCAGCAATCTTGAAAAGGAAAAATAAAGTGGGAGGTATCACACTTCCGGATATCAAGTTATACTACAAGGCCATTGTACTCAAAACAGCCTGGTACTGGCATAAGAACGGGTATATAGATCAATGGAACAGAACTGAGAACCCAGAAATAAACCCACACTTTTACGGACAACTGATATTTGACAAAGGAGGTAAGAGCATACATTGGAGCAAAGACAGCCTCTTCAACAAATGGTGTTGGGAAAATTGGACAGCTACCTGCAAAAAAAAATGAAACTAGACCACTAACTTACACCATTCACAAAAATAAACTCAAAATGGATAAAAGACTTAAATGTAAGCCATAAAACCATTAGCATCTTAGAAGAACACATAGGCAGTAGGCTCTCTGACATCTCTCAGAGCAATATATTTGCCAATTTATCTCCACAGGCAAGTGAAATAAAAGACAGAATAAAGAAATGGGACTATATCAAACTAAAAAGTTTTGCACAGCTAAAGACAATAAGAACAGAATAAAAAGACAAACTACACAATGGGAGAATATATTTGACAACATGTCTGATAAGGGATTAATAACCAAAATTTATAAAGAACTTGTAAAACTCAATACCAGGAAGACAGACAATCCAATCAAAAATGGGCAAAAGAAATGAATAGACACTTCTCCAAAGAGGTCAATAGGCATATGAAAAAATGCTCATGGCCTTGGCCGGTTGGTTCAGTGGTAGAGCATCGGCCTGGCGTGCAGGAGTCCCGGGGTGATTCCCGGCCAGGGCACACAGGAGAAGCACCCATCTGCTTCTCCACCCCTCCCCCTCTCCTTCCTCTCTGTCTCTCTCTTCCCTTCCTGCAGCCAAGGCTCCATTGGAGCAAAGTTGGCCCAGGCACTGAGGATGGCTCTGTGGCCTCTGCCTCAGGTGCTAAAATGGCTCTGGTTGCAACAGAGCGACACCCCAGATGGGCGGAGCATCGCCCCCTGGTGGGCATGCCGGGTGGATCCCGGTCGGGCGCAGGCAGGAGTCTGTCTGACTGCCTCCCCGTTTCCAACTTCAGAAAGATACAAAAAAAAAAGAAAGAAAAATGCTCAACATCACTAATCATTAGAGAAATGCAAATTAAAACCACAATGAGATATCATCTCACACCAGTCAGAATGGCGCGCATCAACAAAACAACACAGAATAAGTGCTGGCAAGGATGTGGAGAAAAGGGAACCCTTCTACACTGCTGGTGGGAATGCAGACTGGTGCAGCCAATGTGGAAAACAGTATGGAGATTCATCAAGAAATTAAAAATCGAACTGCCTTTTGACCCAGCTATCCCACTTTTAGGAATATACCCCAAGAACACCATAGCACTGTTTGAAAAGAAGAAATGCGCCCTCATGTTTATGGCAGCATTGTTCACAATAGCAAAGATCTGGAAACAGCCCAAGTGTCTATCAGTGGACAAGTGGATTAAAAAGCTTTGGTACATATATACTATGGAATACTACTCAACCATAAGAAATGATGACATCGGATCATTTACAACAACATGGATGGACCTTGATAACATTACACTGAGCGAAATAAGTAAATCAGAAAAAACTAAGAACTATATGTTTCCATACATAGGTGGGACATAAAAATGAGACTCAGAGACACAGACAAGAGTGTGGGGGTTACAGGGTGGGGGGAAGAGAGGGAGGGAGTTGGGGACGGGAGGGGCACAAAGAAAACCAGTTAGAAGGTGACGGAAGACAATTGGACTTTGGGTGATGGGAATGCAGCATAATCAAATGTCAGAATAACCTAGATATATTTTGTCTGAACATATGTACCCTGATTTATCAATGTCACCCCATTAAAATTAATTTAAAAAAACTTTTAGAAAATTGGGAATAGAAGAAAACTCTCAATTTAATAAAGAATATCTATGGAAAACCCACAGTTAACACCATACAACCGTATTTCTCCATGTATAAGATGCCCCGATGTATAAGACGCACCTTAATTTGGGGGCCTGAAATTTTGGAGAAAAATATATTACATAAAGTTATTGAACTCAAGTTTTATTCATAATAAAATTCATATAACTTCTCCTCACTGTCAAAACTCCCATCCATTAGCTTGTCCTTATCAGTGTCTGATGATGAATCACTGTCTTCAACAATGAGTATAAAAATAAGTGCAAAAAGCGGAAATGCAAGTAAGAAAATCTACAACCATTGTATAAGACACACCCAGTTTTTAGACCCCAAATTTTTTTAAAGAGGTGCGTCTTATACATGAGGAAACATGGTAAATAGTTGAATATGGAATGCTAAGATTGTGAACAGAGCACAGATGACCTCTCTCCCCAGCATACCAAAGGTTCTAGCCAGTGTAATGAGGAAAAAAAAAAAGAAATTCAAAGAATTCAAAGGCATAGATTGAAAAGGAAAAAGTAAATTGTCTCTATCCAGATGACATGCTTGTTTATGAAGGTGTTCAGAACATGTCACCCCAAAATGCCACTTTGGTAGCCTTGCTGTTTTGAGCAGGAAGTACTTGAAAAACTATAGTACAGAAAGGGATCTCTGACCTATCCTTTTTACCTAAAAGCAGGACAGACATAAGACTTCTCTTGAGAAAGATGCCCTCCCTGTACCAGAAAGAGAACATTCTTATCACCAGACACCAGGAGTTGATGAAATTGTGCAGGCAGATCTAAAAGACTAGAGACTGATAAGAATGCTCTAGACCAGGGGTCCCCAAACTTTGTACACAGGGGGTCAGTTCACTGTCCCTCAGACCACTGGAGGGCTGGACTATAAAAAAAACTATGAACAAATCCCTATGAGCTCTGCACATATCTTATTTAAACTAAAAAAACAAAACGGGAACGAATACAATATTTAAAATAAAGAACAAGTAGATTTAAATCAACAAACTGACCAGTATTTCAATGGGAACTATGCTCCTTTCACTGACCACCAATGAAAGAGGTGCCCCTTCCGGAAGTGTGGCTGGCCAGATAAATGGCCTCAGGGGGCCGCATGCGTGGGCCGTAGTTTGGGGACCCCTGCTCTAAACCAGTGGTAGTCAACCTGGTCCCTACCACCCACTAGTAGGCATTCCAGCTTTCATGGTGGGCGGTATCGGAGCAACCAAACTATAAATAAAAAGATAGATTTAACTATAGTAAGTTGTTTTATAAAAATTTATTCTGCCAAACTTAGCGAAAATCCAACATAAAGTACTTGGTAAGTAATTATTATTATATGCTTTAACTTGCTGTAACTCTGCTTTATAAATTTTATAAAGTAAAGTTACTTCCCTACTTTATAAATCACCATTACTGTGGAACGGGTGGGCAGTTAGAAAATTTTATTACTAACAGAGCTACAAAAGTGGGCAGTACCCCACTTTTGAACTACCCCTGCTCTAGATTGTCTTGCAGGAAATCCCTGGCATTTTTTAAAGTATCAAAACCGGCAGACTGACAGCAAACAGCTCCATAGACTGGAGTCTGCAGTTAGCAGCCAAATGAACCTAAATTGACCTCAAGAGCACAGAGGAACCAGAACTAAGTTTCAGAGAATTCAAGTAACAAAGGTGCCACTGTTGCCACCGGAGCCTTATAAAAAGTGAGAGGCCCGTCAGTAAAGGAAGATCCACTGCCCAGACCAAATAGGGACACATATAGGGCTGACCGCTTAAACTCTGACTGATTGGAACTTCTTTGTTCCCTCTGCTCTTTTCATATTCCTTACCTTAAATGGCTTAGATGCAAGACTGTCCAATCAGACCTCCTGAATTAGAATTAATAAATATGTATAGCTCCTTCTTTCTTTAAGTTTACATCAAGCCTTTTTTTCCAGGACGCTAATCCGAGCTTTGTCTCCAGTCTCTGTCTGGCTGCCTTTACTCTGTGGAAAAAATGGTGCCTCAGGCTTTGGCTTTGTGTGCAGAAACAATGGTTTGGTTTGGTAACCTGATGTGGACCTGTGCAAAAACCTATGTAAAAAACCTCTTATCTTCCATTATTTTCCCTAAATATTCCCTAATTGCTGTTCCATAATTTACTTTCTCTTGACCAAGCCCTTTTGTCTTGTTACAAACCCCACAACTTATTTTTATGTTCATTTAAAAAGATATATATGCTTTGGGGCCTAATGGCTTCTTCAGTTCTTCATTCGCCTCTGAAGACTCTTGAGTACATGTAAAAATATTAAATACAGTGTTTATATTTTTCGCCTGTTTATCTATCTTTTGTCAGTTTAATTCTTAGGACCAACACAGGACCTAAGAGGGTATAAAGAAGTTTTTCTTCCCCTACCTTTGCATAAGAAATGCTACAGAATCTACAAAACAATCACTAGAATAAGTGAATTTAGTAAGATTGCAGGAAGGCTAATGGACAAAACTTAATTGCATTTTCATAGAAAAGCAAACTGGAAGATAATATTTTAAAAGCAACTCCATTAGCAATACTATAAAAAAGATACCTAGTGATAAATTTAACAAAATACACGTAAGACCTCTATACTGAAAACCATGAAATATTCTGAGTTAATTTTAAAATAACTAAATAATTGGAGACATATACCGTGTTCAAGAATTGGATGAGTCAATACTATTAGCATGTGAATTCTCCCCACATTGATCTACAGATTTAACACAATTACAGACATAATTCCAGTAGGCTACTTTGTAGAACTTGACAAGCTAATTCTAAAATGTATATACAAATGCTCTGCAAAATATATGATATTACACCCGAAACTAATATAAAATAATATTGAACTTAAAATGTAATTTAAACTTAAAAAAAAATTTAAATAATAAAGTGTATATAGAAACGGAAAGAACCATAATATACAAACAAATCTTTTTTTATATTATATAATTTTATTTTTTTAATGGGGTGACATCAATAAATCAAGATACATATATTCAAAGAAAACATGTCCAGGTTATCTTGTCGTTCAATTATGTTCCATACCCATCACCCAAAGTCAGATTGTCCTCTGTCACCTTCTATCTAGGTTTCTTTGTGCCCCTCCCCCTCCCCCTTTCCCTCTCCCTCTTCTCCCTCCTCTCTTAACCACCACACTCTTATCAATGTATCTTAGCCTCACTTTTTTGTCCCACCTATGTATGGAATAATGCAGTTCCTGGTTTTTTCTGATTTACTTATTTCACTTCATATAATGTTATCAAGATCCCACCATTTTGTTGTAAATGATTCCATGTCATCATTTCTTATGGCTGAGTAGTATTCCATAGTATATATGTGCCACATCTTCTTTATCCAGTCATCTACTGACGGGCTTTTTGGTTGTTTCCATGTCCTGGCCAATGTTGCAATGAACATGGGGCTGCATGTGTCTTTACGTATCAATGTTTCTGAGTTTTGGGGGCATATACCCAGTAGAGGGATTGTTGGGTCATAAGGTAGTTCTATTTGCAGTTTTTTGAGGAACCACCATACTTTCTTCCATAATGGTTGTACTACTTTACATTCCCACCAACAGTGAATGAGGGTTCCTTTTTCTCCACAGCCTCTCCAACATTTGCTATTACCTGTCTTGTTAAGAATAGCTAATCTAACAGGTGTGAGGTGGTATCTCACTGTAGTTTTGATTTGCATTTCTCTAATAACTAAAGAAGATGAGCACCTTTTCATATATCTGTTGGCCATTTGTATTTCTTCCTGGGAGAAGAGTCTGTTCATGTCCTCTTCCCATTTTTTTATTGGATTGTTTGTTTGTTTGTTGTTGAGTTTTATGAGTTCTTTGTATATTTTGGATATTAGGCCCTTATCTGAGCTGTTGTTTGAAAATATCATCTCCCATTTAGTTGGCTGTCTGTTTATTTTGTTATCAGTTTCTCTTGCTGAGCAAAAACTTCTTAGTCTGATGTAGTTCCATTCATTAATTTTTGCCTTCACTTCTCTTGCCTTTGGAGTCAAATTCATAAAATGCTCTTTAAAACCCAGGTCCATGAGTTTAGTACCTATGTCTTCTTCTATGTACTTTATTGTTTCAGGTCTTATGTTTAGATCTTTGATCCATTTTGAGTTAGTTTTAGTACAGGGGGACAAACTGTAGTCCAGTTTCATTCTTTTGCATGTGGCTTTCCAGTTTTCCCAGCACCATTTGTTGAAGAGGCTTTCTTTTCTCCATTGTGTGTTGTTGGCCCCTTTATCAAAAATTATTTGACTATATATATGTGGTTTTATTTCTGGACTTTCTATTCTGTTCCATTGGTCTGAGTGTCTATTTTTCTGCCAAAACCATGCTGTTTTGATTGTCGTGGCCCTATAATATACTTTGAAGTCAGGTATTGTAATGCCCCCAGCTTCATTCTTTTTCTTTAGGATTGCTTTGGCTATTCGGGGTTTTTTATAGTTCCATATAAATCTGATGATTTTTTGTTCCATTTCTTTAAAAACTGTCATTGGAATTTTGATGGGAATTGCATTAAATTTGTATATTGCTTTGGGTAATATGGCCATCTTGATTATATTTATTCTTCCTAACCAAGAACAAGGAATATTCTTCCATCTCATTATATCTTTTTCAATTTCCCTTAACAATGGTCTATAGTTTTCATTATATAAGTCCTTTACATTCTTTGTTATGTTTAATCCTAGGTATTTTATTTTTTTGTTGTTGCAATTGTGAAGGGGATTATTCTTTTGAGTTCATTCTCAAATGTTTCATTGTTGGCGTATAGAAAGGCTATGGACTTCTGTATGTTAATTTTGTATCCTGCGACCTTACTGTATTGGCTTATTGTTTCTAGTAATCTTTTTGTGGAGTCTTTGAGGTTTTCAATGTATAAGGTCATATCATCTGCAAAAAGTGATACCTTTACTTCTTCTTTTCCGATATGAATGCCTTTATTTCTTTGTCTTGTCTGATTGATCTGGCTAGAACCTCTCTAGTACCACATTAAATAAGAGTGGAGAGAGTGGACAACCCTGTCTTGTTCCTGATTTAAGGGGGAAAGCCTTCATTTTAGTGCCATTTAATATGATGTTAGCTGATGGTTTATCATATATGGCCTTTATCATGTTGAGATATTTTCCTTTTATACCCATTTTGTTGAGAGTCTTAAACATAAAATTGTGTTGTATTTTATCGAAAGCCTTTTCTGCATCTATTGATAAGATCATGTGGTTTTTGTTCTTTGTTTTGTTGATATGGTGTATTACGTTAACCATTTTACGTATGTTGAACCATCCTTGAGATTCTGGAATGAATCCCACTTGATCATGATGTATTATTTTTTTAATATGTTGTTGTATTTGATTTGCTAGTATTTTGTTTAGTATTTTAGCATCTGTATTCATTAGAGATATTGGTCTGTAGTTTTCTTTTTTTGTGCCATCCTTGCCTGGTTTTGGTATGAGGGTTATGTTGGCCTCATAAAATGTGTTTGGAAGTATTGCTTCTTCTTCAATTTTTTGGAAGACATTCAGTAGAATAGAAACCAAGTCTTCTTTGAATGTTTGATAAAATTCGCTGGTATACCCATGTGGGCCTGGACTTTTATTTTTGGGGAGGTTTTTAATGTTTTTTTCTATTTCTTCTCTACTAGTAGGTCTGTTTAGGCTTTCTGCTTCTTCTTGACTCAGTCTAGGAAGGTTGTATTGTTCTAGGAATTTATCCATTTCTTCTAGGTTGTTGAATTTAGTGGCATAAAGTTTTTCATAGTATTCTACAATAATTCTTTGTATATCTACGGTGTCCGTGGTGAATTCTCCTTCTTCATTTTGGATTTTGTTTATATGAGTTCTTTCTCTTTTTTCCTTGGTAAGTCTTGCCAAGGGTTTGTCAATTTTGTTGATCTTTTCAAAGAACCAGCTCCTTGTTTTATTAATTTTTTCTATAGTTTTTCTGTTCTCTATTTCATTTATTTCTGCTCTGATTTTTATTATCTCCTTTCTTCGGCTGGTTTTGGATTGTCTTTGTTCTTCTTTTTCCAGTTCCTTAAGGTGTGAAGTTAAGTGGTTCACTTGGGCTCTCTCTTGTTTGTTCATATAGGCCTGAAGTGATATGAACTTCCCTTTTATCACTGCTTTTGCTGCATCCCATAGATTTTGATATGTTGTCTGTATATATCTTTTGATCTCTGCACTTATTTCTTCTTTGACCCATTCATTCTTTAAAAGTATGTTGTTTAGTTTCCACATTTTTGTGGGATTTTTTTCCTCTTTTTTGCAGTTGAATTCTAGTTTCAAGGCTTTATGATCAGAAAATATGCTTGGTACAACTTCAATTTTTCTGAATTTGCTGATGTTGTTTTTGTGGCCCAACATATGGTCAATTCTTGAGAATGATCCATGTACACTGGAGAAAAATGTATACTCAGTCACTTTGAGATGAAATGTCCTGTAGATGTCTATCATATCCAGGTGCTCTAGTGTTTTGTTTAAGGCCACTATGTCTTTGTTGATTCTCTGTTTGGATGACCGATCAAGAGCCGTCAGCGGTGTATTGAGGTCTCCAAGTATGATTGTATTTTTGTCAGTTTTTGTTTTAAGGTCAATAAGTAGCTGTCTTATATATTTTGGTGCTCCTTGGTTTGGTGCATATATATTAAGAATTATTATGTCTTCTTGATTCAGTGTCCCCTTAGCCATTATGAAATGGCCATTTTTGTCTCTGAATACTTTTGCTGTCTTGTAGTCAGCATTATCAGATATGAGTATTGTTACGCCTGCTTTTTTTTGGATGTTATTTGCTTGGAGTATTGTTTTCCAACCTTTCGCTTTGAATTTGTTTTTATCCTTGTTGTTTAAATGAGTTTCTTGTAGGCAGCATACAGTTGGATTTTCTTTTTTAATCCATTCTGCTACTCTGTGCCTTTTTATTGGTGAGTTTAATCCGTTTACATTTAGTGTAATTATTGACACTTGTGAGTTTCCTATTGCCATTTTATAGATTGCTTTCTGTTAGTTTTGTGTCTTGTTTGATCCTTCTCTTTCATTTTTCTATCTTTTGTTTTTATTGGTTGTATTCCATACATCTTTCCTCTGTTGCTATCTTTTTTAAATCATGTGCTTCTGTGGTGGTTTTTTCAATGGTGGTTACCATTAAGTAATGAAAAGGGTTCCTACCCTGTTCATTGTAGTGCACTATCTTGTAGTACTTTTGCACTCCATCGTCCTTTCTACTGTTAATCTCCATCCTCTCCCCCCCTTTCTTTTTGTTGTTGTCACAGTTTAAAGTTGGTTTTATTGTGTTCTTCTTGGAGCTTTTACTTTTGGCTTTTTTTGTTGTTGTTCTTTGTATCTGATTGCAGAACCCTCTTTAATAATTCCTGGAGTGGGGGTTTTCTGATGATAAATTCCCTCATCTTTTCTGTATCTGTGAATGTTTTTATTTCTCCTTCATATTTGAAGGATAGCTTTGATGGGTATAGTATTCGTGGCTGAAAGTTCCTCTCTTTCAGGATTTTAAATATTGGGGTCCACTCTCTTCTAGCTTGTAGAGTTTCTGTTGAGAAATCGGATGATAATCTAATGGGCCTTCCTTTATATGTTGTATTCTTCTTTTCCCTGGCTGCCTTGAGAATTTTTTCTTTGCTGTTGGTTTGTGTCAATTTTATTATGATGTGCCTTGGAGTAGGTTTGTTGGAGTTAAGAAAACTCGGAGTTCTGTTTGCTTCTTGAATTTGAGGTTTTAGTTCTTTCCACAGGCTTGGGAAGTTCTCATCTATTATTTGTTTGAGTATGTTCTCCATTCCGTTTTCTCTCTCTTCTCTCTCTGATATACCTATTATTCTTATGTTATTCTTTTTGATGGAGTCAGATAATTCCTGTAGGGCTATCTCATTTTTTTTTAATTTTTGAGTCTCTTTCTTCTTCTCTCTGTTGTGACTCAAGTTGCTTGTCTTCTATTTCACTAATCCTACCTTCTATCTGGCCTGTTCTATTAGCTACCTCGTTTTTCAGCTCGTGAATTGAGTTTTTCATCTCGGTTTGATTTGTTTTTATAATTTCAATTTCCTTGGAAATATATTCTTTGTGTTCATTGAGTTGTTTTCTGAGCTCCCTAAATTGCCTTTCTGTGTTTTCTTGTATATCTCTGAGTATTTTTAGGATTTCTATTTTAAATTCTCTGTCATTTAACTCCAAGGTTTCCAATATATTAAATTTTTTCTCCATAGATTTTTTTCATCTATCTTTGTTACCTCTCTTTCTTTTGTATCCATGATATTCTATTTTCTCTTCCTTAATGGCATCTGAGGGTGGTTTTGTTGATAGTATGAATGAGATTTAATAAAGAATAAAAAGTTTAAAAAAATAAAAATAAAAAATAGAAAAGTTTTTTAAAAAATTAAAATTTAAAAAAATAAATAAATAAAGGAATTTATTCCCCCTCCCTCCTTTTTTCCTCTCCTCTCCTCTCCCCTCTTTCTTGAGAAAATCTTGTGGTGAACTGTGAATTATATTGTACTAAATAGAACAAACAATACCTATAATGGAGGTCCTGAATTGGGGAGAAGTAATAAAGGGGAAAAAAAAGGGGGGTATGGACCCATAAAAAGCAAATAAGGAAAAAATTAGGATCAAGAATAAAATGATTTGCTTTTAAGTGTTGGTTGACTAAGAGATATGATGAGAGGAATAAGAGGGAAACAGGAAAATGGGGGGGGGGAAATTAAAAAAATTACTATTGTTTTTAGTGGAACAAGAACTAGATAAAATGGAGAGCCAGGGATGGGAGCACTGCTAGTGAGTTAAAAAAGTGAAGTAAAAAACCCCCAAAATGCCACAAACATAAATTTGAGTCCCAGATAAGATCATTTGTTCGTTATTGAGGATTGAATGAGAGGAGACATAAAGGAGAAAGGAAGAAAGTAATGTAGAGGGAGAAAAGAAAGAGAGAGAGAGAAAAAAAGAGGGAACCACTAAAAGAAGAAAAAAGAAAAAAGAGGAGAGAGAGAGAGAGAGTTAAATGTTTTGGAGTGCAACCCTCATAGAGAGAAAGGAAGAGGAAAGAAAAGATAATGGGAGATGCAACACTTATGGGTAGTGTAGTTCAAGGAGAGGAGAGAGTAAGACCAGCAGAGAATTAAACGACCAAATTGGAGGAGGAAAAAAAAATCAAGAATGAAGATAAGAGAAACAAATGAACAAATATAATAAAATGGGATAGGTTATAAAGTCTGTGGATTATTCTTGATTTTGAGAGGTTATCTTCTTGCTTTTTCTTTTCTCTCCCTCTTCCTGGTCAGTGACTCTGTACCCCGGGTTCTGCCCCTGTGGCATGCTCAAGTAGAGGTTTGCAGTTGGTAAGTCTCTATGGCGATGTCATGTATTGGGCTTCAGTCTCGTTGGCAGTCGAGGCTCATTAGCATTTGTAGGCTCCGACAGTGAGAGAGTCTGTGTTCCTGGAGCCTCTCTCCTAGTCTTTCCTTCCTCAATTAGTAGTCTGATAATCCAGCTATGGGGTTGCTGCTGCTTCTGCCTGAATAGTAAGAGGCTCAAAGAGCTGGCAACTCCCCACTCTATTCCCACTCAGCACAGGGCTCTGGGTAAGGCTCAGTCAGTCAGAGCTGCTAGCATAATCTGGTGGGGCTTCCGCCCACACAAAGACCTCTGGCTCTGCCACTCTGTCCAGTAACACAGACAGGCGGGTGAGCACCCACTCTCGGGGCGCTCGGAGGAATCTGTCGCTCACTATCTGCGCATGCGCAGACCAGGATATCAGGCCGGCAGTCTCACCCTCTGTGTGAAACCCCCGCCTGCACGGAAAAGCTCCAGCGTTGGAATTAGCTCTCACTCCCCCCCCCATGCGTGGCTTTTTCAGGGTGCTGGGGTGGCCCGAGATTCCGCTTTCAGCCCACACAAAGGCCCCTGACTCTGCCTCTCTGTGGCATAACACGGGTGCTCAATCCCGAGGCTTTCGAAGGAATCTTTCACCCACTATCTGCGCGCGCCGACCAGAAGATCGGGGCGAATGGCTGCCCCACTTGTCTTTCTTTATCTGGGTTTGGTGCAAGTGTTAGCTTGTATTGCCTGGGTTGCCACAAGCACAGTTTTTCCTCAGCTTGGATCTCTGTGCCAAAGCCTGGTTTGGCCATTTGTGCCGCAGCCTGGATCTATTCACCCCCTTTGCCCGCCTCAGTTTCTATACTCTCAGTTCCCAGTGAAAGCAGCCTTATTTAGGTTAGTGAGGAAGGCAGAGCATTTCTTACTCCCTATTTCCTTTGGGGTTTGATTATATATTTAGCCAATTTTTCACTCGACCATACCTTCGGGTGTATTGCGGAACATCTGGAGGCTCCAAGGATAAATTTTTCTGTTTCTGGTTGAAGATCTTGTTGAGTTTTGGGGGAGATTTATCGGTATTGCTTCCTACTGTGCCATTACTCTGACATCATCACAAACAAATCTTGAAAACGAACAACAAAGTTGGAAGTTTTAAATAAATTTTTAAAAATGAAATACTGATGGTTGGGTACAGGTATGGATTGATGAAGACATAAACCAAGTATAATAATTTTTAAAAACTGTTTAAAGTAGGAGATAAGATGTGTGCATTTGCTATAAAATTCTTTTAACTTCTCTGTATGTTTGAAAATCTTTATCATAAAATGTTGAAAACTTGTATGAGTCTTTATTGAAGGTCTTTTGGGAGGCACAGCTTGTCATGCAACACAGAGCAAAGCCTTCTAAAAATTCTCTACTCATCTATTTCTTCAAAGTCCCACACCTAACTTATCATTATAAATATGCATTGTTTTTCTGTTCTAGCATGTAAGAAAATGTATCTACTTTTTTCAATGCAAAGGGAAATCTCAAATGCAGATATCAAAGGCAGAGGCAAGTGACAATACAAAGAACTAAAGCAAGTAACAAATTGCATTCTTTACTTGATAATCACAGGTTGTTCCTGACGCCAGATGTTAATTTGGACTTGGTTCCAAGAGACTGCAAGGTATTTCCAAAAATCAAATTTACCTTCAAAAGATGAGATCATTCTACCACTAAGAAAATCTGAAGATATATGACTAAGTAGAACATTCCTAAAAAAGAGTTTCAAATGTGTTGTACACAGTGAGAGCATTGTTGTAGTAGTACAAAACCTCACAAGATAACTATTTTGGAAAGGATTATGTCCTGTTGGAGGTACACAACTAAAAAGCCCTCTAAATTGATGGCATTATTTCCCATTCTAGTACAGAATATGGATGTTCATAATAATAAGCTTGTGCTATCAGGATTAAATTACAAGTAGTATGCTGTGTACCACAAAGAAAGATAAATAATTTTGAAAGACCTCCAATAGAAAGTATAAATCATTAAAAGCTCTGATGCTTGAACATCGGCAATCTAAAGAATTTACTACATGAAATAGCTCAGTCACTTTCAGAATATCTTATCTTAATAAATTCACTTCTGGATAGATCTTGACATTTTGTTTCTTCCAGCCTGGAACATGATCTTCAAGCCAAGACTCCACAACATCAGCTATGTCTCTAGGTGCACTGAGAGACATCATGATAGACCACCACAGATTTCTTTTCTAGCAGCAACAGGATGACTAAAAAAGAAGATAATTATGTTTACTTGTGTTTGAACATTTCATCAAATTGATAGTAAATCCAATGAAAAGACAGTATCTCCAAGTGATGTTCTGCAGAGTTCAATATTTACTATGTATTCCTAAGAATAATGCTTTTGATGCTGTAGGTGATACCCATATGGCTAACTCGCTAAGACTTGCCCTTGTTTCATCCTTCAGATTGTGGTGAGGATTAAAGATGAAGGTATTTGTAACGCACTTAACACAGTGCCCGACACATTAGGTTAATTCTCAGTAAGTGCAGGCTACCATTATTTTTTTATGGCTTGTGGGGACAGCATTATAAAATATTTATTGTATTGATTTGTGAGAGACAGGAACATCAATCTGATCCTGTATATGCCCTGACTGGGGATCCAACCGGCAACCTCTGCACTTTGGGATGATGCTCCAATCAACTGAGCTATCCAGCCAGGGAAAGAGGACAGCATTTTAAAAACTGTAACATGAGTGTCAGTGTTAAGCCTAATCCGGAGGGACTAGAAACATTGAAGACACGAACAAAATCCGTCGATTACACACCAAAGCTTTATTGTCTAGCTTGGCCAAGCGGCGGCAACTCCAACAAAAATCTGAGGGAGAGTGCGCTGTCCCTTTGTTCTATTTAGTTTTTATAGTTTTGCAAGCGGGAAGTATAGAAGCAAAAATTGCAATTAGGTGCCCTTTACCACTATTGGTTATAGTCATATGCCCTTTAACATGAGGACCATGTTCAAGTTGCAAGCCATACGTTATTTTGGAGAAAACAAAATTTACAAGTCAACACAATGATAGAAAGATGTCTCTTTATATATTAAAAGACATTCCTATATTTTTTTAATTTTTATCCGCCATCTCTTTGTCCAGAGTTACACACATTAACTATATGCATTCATATGGGAGAGGTAGTTTCTGTGGGGACAAATGCCCGCAAATGGCTCATTACTTGGGACCTACTCCTAATTTAGAGCTCTCTCTCCCCCTTTTGCCAACTTCTATTATGAATCTACCTTTGCCACCCAGCTTAGTGTATCCCAAGATTCTCTTTACCAAGCCACAGTCGCAGAGCTCCAGGGAAAAGCAACCTGGTCTCATCTCTCCAGGCAGAGGAGAACAGAAGCTCCATCTCCACACATGCTGCAGATGAATTTTCCAGTCTACCTGAATAATTACCAGCTAGTAGCAGCAGTCACTGGGACTTGGACGTGAGCTGCAAAGTATAGAATTATGACAATTCCAGTGCCATGCGGACTTTTCCTGGATGTGGACTTTTCCTGGACTCCTGCTCCTTGGAACAGCTCCTAACAGACTGAACTGGGGTTGGGTTGCATTTTTCAGGGATTTGGCATGGTGTTGGGGCCAACTTGGACTTGGTGAACATGTTAAGGACACTACTCTTTTATGGATTCTTGCTGTATTGGCCAAGAGCTTGCTTAAAGGCTTTAATCACTGTAAAAAAATAAAAATAAAAAATAAAAAAAGAACAAGACTGGATAAAGAAGATGTGGCACATATACACGATGTTATACTATTCAGCCATAAGAAATAATGACATCGGATCACTTACAACAAAATGGTGGGATCTTAATAACATTATACGGAGTGAAATAAGTAAATCAGAAAAAAATAAGAACTGCAGGATTCCATACATTAGTGGGACATAAAATCGAGACTAAGAGATATGGACAAGAGTGTGGTGGTTACGGGGGGTTGGGGGAGGGAAGTAGGGAGAAGGGGGGAGGGGAAGGGGCACAAAGAAAACTAGATAGAAGGTGACGGAGGACAATCTGACTTTGGGTGATGGGTGTGCAACAGAACTGAATGAAAAGATAACCTGGACATGTTTTCTTTGAATATATGTACCCTGATTTATTGATGTCACCCCATTAAAATTAATAAAAATTTATTTATTAAAAAAATGGCGGCCTAGCGTGCAGAGGACCTGGGTTCGATTCCCGGCCAGGGCACACAGGAGAAGCGCCCATTTGCTTCTCCACCCCTCCGCCGCGCCTTCCTCTCTGTCTCTCTCTTCCCCTCCCGCAGCCAAGGCTCCATTGGAGCAAAGATGGCCCGGGCGCTGGGGATGGCTCTGTGGCCTCTGCCTCAGGCGCTGGAGTGGCTCTGGTCGCGACATGGCGACGCCCAGGATGGGCAGAGCATCACCCCATGTTGGCGTGCCGGGTGGATCCCGGTCGGGCGCATGCGGGAGCCTGTCTGACTGTCTCTCCCTGTTTCCAGCTTCAGAAAAATGCAAAAAAAAAAAAAAGGCTCATTACTATAAGAAAAGGTTTATTTTGGCTTTTCTCTTTATGCACCTAGCTAGCCATTCACCCCTTTCCCCACAGGTGTGGTGGAATGTCAGGGAATCCATGTTTTCCTTTCCTTTGCATTTACAATACAATCCCAAGGGCCATCCTGGTTTTATGCCAATCACCCAGTACAGAGATTATTCACAAAATTTCTCTGCACACCTTAACCCAAATTAATAAAATGTTCTTTAAGCCTCTTAAAATATTAATATTGATTCTGTAGCTTTTGGTACTTTACAACACCTGCGGTGAGGTGGCGCAGTGGCTCCTCAGGGCTCCTCATTAGGAAGGAGAAAACAAGAAAATTATGTGTCTATTAATCAGTGCATTCCCACTTACCATTGTCCGAAATAAAATCCAAAACACTTGGTGTTAATTATCCAAGTATTTTGTGTTTTGTTTTCATTTTAGTTCAAGATTTATATAGTTTTATCATCATTTGATTTTAAATGACATAATACCAATACTCACATTTTCAAAAATAAAAATCAATCAAATTGAAGCATGTAGGATAAAATGTGAAAATTCTACTGTTTGCCTCCTAATCCTGTTCCATGTCCTCCCAGGAAATGTCAACCTGTATTTGAATCCCTCCAGTCATTTGTCAACAAAGGAAATAGCATTCTTGAATTCCATGGCCTCGATTTAGTTCTTAGTCGCTTCAAGTCCTCCCACAAGGAAAGTTCTCCTGCAGCTTTGATAATAATCTTGGTAACTTTGAAAGGATCTAACAAGCTCACCTACCCCCATGCTCATAAAAACACATATCTCTGGGTTAATTTAGGAATTCACAAGTTCAATTACATCAAAAGATTTGGGAAGCCCAATTCTATCAAAAAACCTGGAAATAGAAGTTGGAAGTTCACTTCCACAGTCAATCAAGTAAGTTATGTGATCAGTTGGAAACAGCTAATTTCTTATAGGTCTGCTATATCTATTCTACTCTAAGGAATATAGTAAAAAATGGGCAATTCCATAAAAGTATTCACAAGCCTGGGAGGCTCCTGTTTTTTGTTTGTTTTTCTATGCAAGCTATCACACAGGCTGTAAAATGTAAAAAGAGGCTTTCAAAATGAAATGATTCCATGGTAAATATAACACATAGATTATTAAAATTCAGCAAGTTAGACTTATTGCCTTTCTACAGGTGGCTTTCTAGGCAGTCATTATATTGCATAAACTATCCTGTAGCTTTTGATATTCTGGAAGGACTAATGACATCCATTTTCTTACATATAGGGTAGTTTTAAATGTAGTTATATTCAGCAACTTATAAATCAGTCTCTCCAACATTTGTTATTACCTGTCTTGTTGGTAACAGCCAACCTAACAGGTATGAGGTGGTATCTCATTGTAGTTTTGATTTGTATTTCCCTAATAGTGAGTGAAGGTGACCATCTTTTCATATATCTATTAGTTGTCTGTATATCTTCATGAGAAACTGTTCAGGTCCTCTTTTCATTTTTTTCATTGGATTGTTTGCTTGTTTATTGTTGAGCTTTGTGAGTTCTTTATATATTTTGGATAGTAACCTCCTTGTCATAAGACTCTTTTTTAAAAGTGGGAAATTAGGCAATTGCAATATTTGTTTCTTCATTGCTTAAAATCTGATGATTAAGAGGCATGGCGGCCCTTGATGGTTAGCTCAGTCAGTTCGAGTGTTGCCCCTAAATGCTGAGGTTGCAGGTCCAATCCCTGGTCAGAACACACACAGGAAGCAACCAATGAAGAAATAGCTAAGTGGAACAACAAATAAATGCTTCTCTCTCTCTCTCCCTTCCTCTCTCAGTCTCTCTAAAATCAATCAATTAAAAAGTAGGAAAAGATATATGGCATAGAAATAATCTATAAATTCTTGTAAACTTTAAAAATGGCAAAACAGTCTGACCAGGTGGTAGCACAGTGGATAGAGTGTTGGCCTGGGACACAGAGGACTCAGGTTCAAAACCCTGAGGTCGATGGCTTGAGCACGGGGTCGCTGGCTTGAACCTGGGATCATAGACATGACCCCATGGTCTCTGGCTTGAGCCCAAAAGTTGCTGGCTTGAAGCCCAAGGTTGCTGGCTTGAGTCTAAGGTCACTGGCTTGAGCACGGGGTTGCTTGCTTTACTGTATCCCCCCACCTCAACCCCCGATCAAGGCACATATGAGAAGCAATCAATGAACAACTAAGGTGCCACAACAAAGAATTGATGCTTCTCATCTCTCTCCCTTCCTGCCTGTCTGTCCCTCTCTGTCTCTGTCTCTTTAGCAAATAAATAAATAAATAAATAAATAAACAAATAAATAAATAAATGGCAAAATAAAAATAGTCACAAAATATTTCAATTTTTATTGCCTTCTATAACTTTGGTAAATAAACAGTTGTTAGCTTCAAAAAAAATCATACAAGTTAATATATTAGTTTGCTATGGCTGCAGTAACAAAGCACCACAATGGGGCTTAAACAATAGAAATTTGTTGTCTCTGTTCTGGAATGTAAAAGTCCAAAATTGAAGTGTCAGCAGGTTTGGTTGCTTCTGAGAGCTGTGAGAGAAGGACCTGATCCATGCCTTCATTCTTGACTTGTAGATGACCGTCTTCTTCCTATGTCTCTTCACATCATCTTTCTTCTACGTATTTCTCTGTGCCCAAATTTCCCCTTTTTATAAGAACACCAGTCATATTAGATTAGGACCTCCAATGACTTCGCTTTAACTTGATTAACTCTGTAAAGACTCTCTTCAAAAGAGGTCACATTCTGAGTTAATGAGGGTTAGTACTTAAATATTTTTAAAAAATTTTGGAGGGGGTACACAATTTAACATATAACAAGTAATTTAAAAGTTCTAAAATTATCTTTAATGATATAATACATTTTAAGATAAAATACTCCAATTTTTCCTTTTACTCTTTTTCCTTTGGAGTCTATTTATAAACATAATTAGGTTCAGCAAAATCATAGTGTTGAGCCAGATCATAGTGATTAATATACAGTAGACATATAACAAATGTGCTGATTTGAATTTGAGTCTATTAGAACCTGAATAACAAATGTACCAAAGAATAATTGGAATCCATGGAATCGAGCAGTTTCAAACTGACTTCAAAACACTTTTATCTGTTACTGTTTGGACACAACATGAATTAATTGTCTGAATGCATTCACCTGTGAATCTTTATTCTGTAGAGTTTGAGGGTTCAATATGGCTATAACCAACAAGTCCTTTCTGCCAAGATAATTAAATGAGACCAGATGAGAGATAAAGTTATTTTAATTTCCACTGAATAAAATTAAGCAGAGACTTTCAGCAGAACTTCTCTAAAACAAAGAGATTTTCAGCAGAATTTACTTTTTCTAAAAGACTCCCTACCCCCTGGCCTTGAGGCTAGTTTTGCAGGGTTGCAGATGTTCCCAGAATGTTTCTCCCTGAATTAATCCTATAGATAAACATTGTAAATGAGTTTGTTTCACTGCTTCGTTTTACTGCTAGGCTTCCCCTCCTCCCTATACCCTGCCCAGAATGTAATCTTGCCTTTAAAAGTTTGCTCTTGAATGTGTTTGGGGTTGCGAGTTTTGAGAACACTAGTTCCCCATTGGTCACCTGCTTTTGAAATAAAGACTCCTTAATTGACTACTTAATTGTGTGACAAACGTCTGTTTCTTGCTGTTCCAATATAACACTGAATATACATGGCAGCACTTAAGCCATGAGACGTAAGCTGGGTCTATGAAAGGGGAAAAAATCTGCAATAAAATTGGTCATAAAAGAGTTTCTGGTCATCAACCAAAAAAGAAAAAGAGGAAGGGAGAATAGAAGGGAATGCAATAAACAAAAATTTCCCAAATTTAGTTTAAAGAAAAAAACACAAATATAAGCATCTAAGAAGTTCAACAAATTCCAAATAGGATGAACTCAGAGACTTACACCAAGTAACATAATAATTCAATTAATGAAAGGCAAAAACAGGTAATTTTGAAAGCCACAAACAACAAGTGACCTGTCATACAAAAGGAATCCTCAAAAAGATTATTATCAGATTAGTCATAAGAAACTTTGGAGGCCAGGAGGCAGGGGGTTATATTCAAAATGCCCACTGTTCACTTATCTTGGCTGGATAGCTCAGTTGGTTAAAGCATCATCCCAAAGCGTAGAGACTGCTGGTGGTCAGGGCACATACAGGAACAGATCAATGTTCCTTTCTCTCTCTCTCCCTTCCTATCTTGCTGATATCAATAAATAAACATTTTTTTTAAATGCCCACCATCAACTAAGAATCCTTTATCAGGCAATACTGCTCTGCAAAGTGAAGGAAAAATTAAGGCATTCTAGGTAAACAAAATCTGAGGGAGTTCATTTTATTATATAGATATATCACTTCGGTTTATCCATTCATCAATTGATGGAAATTTGAGCTGTTTTACTTTTTGTAATTATGAATAATGCTGCTATAAACATGTGTTTACAAGTTTTTGCATGGACATATGTTTTCAGTTCTCTTGTATGTATACCTAGGAGTTGAATTGTGGAGTCATATGGTAATTCTGTTTAACTGTTTGAGAAATCACCTGGGTTTTCCAAAGTGGCTATACCATTTGGATTATCATCAACAATACTTATTGTTCCAATTTCTCCACCTTCTCAACACTATTATTCCCTCGTGTGTGATATCACAATTAGCTATTTCACTGTGGTTTTAGTTTGCATTTCTCTGATTACTAATGATCAATAAGCATCTTTTCATGTGCTTATTGGCCATTTGTGTATCTTTGAAGAAATGTCTATTCAGATCATTTGCCCATTTTTAATTGCATTAAATTTTTTGAGTTCTTTATATATTTTGATTATTCTTATCAGATTATTTATAAAAATTTTCTCTCATTCTGTCTTTTCATTTTCTTGATAATACTCTTTGATACACAATAGTTTTTAATTTTGATAAAGTCCAATTTACCTATTTTTTCATTGGTTGCCTGTGTTAAGTGTCATATCTAAAGACACCATTGTCAAATCCAAGGTCACAGAGATTCACACCAAGTTTTCTTCTAATAGTTATAATTTTTAGCACCATTATTGAAATGACTATTCTATCGCCTTATTCAATTGTTTGGCATTCTTGTCAAAATCAATTGACCATAGATATACGGGTTTATTTTTGGACTCTAAATTCTATTCCACTGATCTCTGTCAGCGATTTTCAAATGGTGTGCCACCGAAAAACGTTTTAAATATGCAATACCTGACTATTTAAAAAGAGGCACTGACCTCTTTTCCCTTAGATTGCCAAATAAAAAAATGACAATAGCCAACATAATAGCCATCCAGGATGAATAAATCAAAATTATACATATTTTTTGGTGTGCTACAGAATTTTAGTAATGCTTATTGTGTCAAAAAATGGAAAAGGTAAAAAATCACTTTTCTATGTCTATCCTTATGCCAGTTCCACATTATCTTGGTTACTGTTGCTTAAATTTTGAAACAGAAAGTGTGAGTCCTCCAACTTCTTTTGAAAGTTTATTGTATTTTGGGTCCTTTGAACTTCCATATAAATCTGAGTATTGAATTTCCTTTTTCTGAAAAATAGCCAGTTGAAATTTTGATAGAAATTTTGTTAAATCTGTAGATTACTTTAGAAACTATTGCCATCTTAAGTCTTACTATCCATAAAAATGGAATGTCTTTATGTTTCATTAGGTTTTTAAAAGTTCTCTTAACAGCCTGACCTGTGGTGGCACAGTGGATAAAGCGTCGACATGGAAATGCTGAGGTTGCCGGTTCGAAACCCTGGGCTTGCCTGGTCAAGGCACATATGGGAGTTGATTCTTCCAGCTCCTCCCCGCTTCTCTCTCTCTGTCTCTCACCCCTTTCTGTCTCTCTCTCTCCCTCTCTCTCCTCTCTAAAAAAAAAAAATGAATAAAAAAAAAATTTTTTTTTAAATTTACAAAAAAAAAAAAAGTTCTCTTAACAATCTTACAGTTTTAATTTTTCCAATAATCTTAAAATCCAACTTTTTAATGTTTTCAAAGTACAAGTCTTGCACTTCTCTTAGGTTTATTTCTATTTTATTATTTTTGATGCTGTTGTAAATGGAATTGTTTTCTTCATTTTTAAATTGTTCATTGCCAGTGTAAAGAAATACAATGGATTTTTTTAATATTAACCTTGAATCTTGCAACCTTGCTGAACTCATTTATTACACTGGGGAACAATTTTTTTTCCATTTTTTAGAACTGTTTCTATATATTTCTGCATTGCTGATGCCAAATCTGAAATCCATTTTTTGGTGCATGCTCCAGTTTTTATGCAATTTTAATTTCTTTTTGTTACGGTTAATGGCATGCATTGGTTTTTAAATTGAAGTTAAAGGGCAACAACTCTTGGATTGAACATAACCACAAGGCAATTAATGTTTTACAAACATCACTTTTACATAATTGTAGTTGTTTTTAAATGTAAAAAGTTATTTATTATCTGATAAAAACACCCTCTTATTTTGTTTTAAGATTTAATCATGGCTTCTTCGAGTAGGTGTAAATGTAAGAATAGTCCTGACACCTTCTGTTATATATGTGGCTGTTACACACTTCAACGTCAAAGGCGCAAATATTTCATCATTTCTGACACGTGCATATATTGCCTATTTTCAAGTTCCCTTTGGCAATCAAGACAAGAATTGGGCTCCTCATATTGTGTGTCGGAATTGTGAGGAAATGCTTCATGACTGGACAAAAGGAAAACGCAAAGGAATGTCTTTTGGTATTCCCATGGTTTGGCATGAACCTAAGGACCACAGCAGTGATTGTTATTTCTGTCTGATCCATACGCGAAAGGCATCGGCAAGAAAAAACAGCATATGATCACATATCCTAATATTCCTTCAGCAATACAACCTATACCACCACACTGAGACACTCCCGGTTCCAGTTTTCACCTTGCTTTGGGTTTAGTTTGCTCTTCTTTTTCTAGCTTCTTAAGTTGAAAGATTGTTATTCATTTTAAATCTTTCTTCTTTTTTTTTACTAGAATCACAGATAATTTTATTCTCTTTTTTAATTAATTTTAATAGGGTGACATTGGTCAATCAGGGTGCATAGGTTTAGAGAAAACATCTCCAGGTTATTTTGACATTTGATTATGTTGCATACTCATCACCCAAATTCAAACTGTCTTCCGTCACCTTCTATCTGGTTTTCTTTGTGCCCCTCCCCTTCCCCCATTCCTTCCATCTCCCCCCCCCCCTGTAACCACCAAACTCTTGTCCATGACCCTGAGTCTCATTTTCATGTCCCACCTATGTATGGAATCATATAGTTCTTAGTTTTTTCTGATTAACTTATTTCACTCAGTGTAATGTTATCAAGGTCCATCCATGTTGTTGTAAATGATCCGATGTCATCATTTCTTATGGCTGAGTAGTATTCCATAGTATATATGTACCACATCTTCTTTATCCAATCATCTATTGAAGGGTTTTTAGGTTGTTTCCATGTCTTGGCCACTGTGAAAAATGCTGCAATAAACATGGGGCTGCATGTGTCTTTCCGTACCAGTGTTTTTGAGTTTTGGTGATATATACCCAGTAGAGGAATTGCTGGGTCATATGGTAGTTCTATTTTTAATTTTTTGAGGAACCACCATACTTTCTTCCATAATAGTTGTACTATTAATACTTCACATTCCCACCAACAGTGGATGAGTGTTCCTTTTTCTCCACAGCCTCTCCAACCCTTACTTTTACCTGTCTTGTTGATAATAGCTAATCTAACAGGTGTGAGGTGGTTGTAGTTTTGATTTCTTTAATAGCTAATGAAGATAAGCATCTTTTCATATACCTGTCGGCCATTTGTATTTCTTCTTGGGAGAAATGTCTGTTCATGTCCTCTTCCCATTTTTTTATTGGATTGTTTGCTTGTTTGTTGTTAAGTTTTATGAGTTCTTTGTATATTTTGGATATTAGGCCCTTATCTGTGCTGTTGTTTAAAAATATCAACTCCCATTTAGTTGACTGTTTATTTTGTTGTCAGTTTCTCTTGCTGTGCAAAAACTTCTTAGTCTGATGTGGTCCCATTCATTTATCTTTGCCTTCACTTCCCTTGCCTTTGGAGTCAAATTCATAAAGTTCTCTTTATAACCAAGGTCCATGAGTTTAGTACCTATATTTTCTTTTATGTAATTTATTGTTTCAGGTCTTATATTTAGATCTTTGATCCATTTTGAATTAAGTTTAGTACAAGGGGACAAACTGTAGTCGAGTTTCATTCTTTTGCACGTGGCTTTCCAGTTTTCCCAGCACCATTTGTTGAAGAGGCTTTCTTTTCTCCATTGTGTGTTCTTGGCCCCTTTATCAAAAATTATTTGACCATATACATGTGGTTTTATTTCTGGGCTCTCTATTCTGTTCCATTGGTTTGAGTGTTTATTTTTCTGCTAATACCATGCTGTTTTGATTATTATGGCTCTATAATATAATTTGAAGTCAGGTATTGTAATGCCTCTAGCTTTGTTCTTTTTCCTTAGGATTGCTTTGGCTATTCAGGGATTTTTAAAGTTCCATATAAACCTGATGATATTTTGTTCAATTTCTTTAAAAAATGACATTGGAATTTTGATGGGAATTGCATTAAATTTGTATATTGCTTTGGGTAATATAGTCATTTTGACTATATATATTCTTCCTATCCAAGAACAAGGAATATTTTTCCATTTCATTATATCTTTTTCAATTTCCTTTAACAATGCTTTGTAGCTTTCATTATATAGGTCCTTTCCATTCTTTGTTATGTTTATTCCTAGGTATTTTGTTGTTGTTGTTGCAACCATGAAGGGGATTATTTTTTTTAGCTTTTTTTTCTGATGTTTTGTTGTTGGCATATAGAAAGGCTATGGACTTTCGTGTATTAATTTTGTATCCTGCAATAAATAAATCAGAAAAAACAAGAACTACATGATTCCATACATTGGTGGAACATAAAAATGAGACTAAGAGACATGGACAAGAGTGTGGTGGTTACCAGGGGTGGGGGGAGGGAGGATGCAGGAGGGAGGGAGGGAGAGAGTTAGGGGGAGGGGGAGGGGCACAGAGAACTAGATAGAGGGTGACGGAGGACAATCTGACTCTGGGCAAGGGGTATGCAACATAATTTAATGACAAGATAACCTAGACATGTTTTCTTTGAATATATGTACCCTGATTTATTAATGTCATCCCATTAACATTAATAAAAATTTATTTAAAAAAAATTTTGTATCCTGTGACTTTACTGTATTCCTTTATTGTTTCTAGTGGTCTTTTTGTGGAGTCTTTGGGGTTTTTGATGTATAGGATCATATCATCTGCAAAAAGTGAAACCTTTACTTCTTCTTTCCCAATATGAATGACTTTTATTTTGTTCTCTTGTCTGATTGCTCTGGCTAGAACTTCCAGCACTACACTGAATAAAAGTGGAGAGTGGACAACCTTGTCTTGTTTCTGATTATGGAGAAAAGTCCTCAGTTTTATGCCATTTAATATGATGTTAGCTGATGGTTTATCATAAATGGCCTTTATTATGTTGAGATATTTTTCTCTTTTTTTTATTTTATTTATTTATTTATTTATTTATTTTTATTGTATTTATTTTTAATGGGGTGACATCAGTAAATCAAGATACATATATTCAAAGATAATATGTCCAGGTTATCTTAAAGTTCAATTATGTTTCATACCCATCACCCAAAGTCAGATTGTCCTGTCACCCTCTATCTAGTTCTCTTTGTGCCCCTTTCCCTCCCCCTTCCCTCTCCCTCTCCCCCCTCCCCCCGTAACCACCACACTCTTATCAATGTCTCTTGGTCTCACTTTTATGTCCCATCTACGTATGGAAAAATGCAGTTCCTGGTTTTTTCTGATTTACTTATTTCACTCCGTATAATGTTGTCAAGATCCCACCATTTTGCTATAAATGATCTGATGTCATCATTTCTTATGGCTGAGTAGTATTCCATAGTGTATATGTGCCACATCTTCTTTATCCAGACATCTATTGATGGGCTTTTTGTTGTTTCCATGTCCTGGCCACTGTGAACAATGCTGCAATGAACATGGGGCTGCATGTGTCTTTACAAGTCAATGTTTCTGAGTTTTTGGGGTATATACCCAGTAGAGGGATTGCTGGGTCATAAGGTAGTTCTATTTTCAGTTTTTTGAGGAACCACCATACTTTCTTCCATAATGGTTGTACTACTTTACATTCCCACCAACAGTGAATGAGGGTTCCTTTTTCTCCACAACCTCTCCAACATTTGCTATTACCTGTCTTGTTAATAATAGCTAGTCTAACAGGTGTGAGGTGGTATCTCATTGCAGTTTTGATTTGCATTTCTCTAATAACTAAAGAAGACGAGCATCTTTTCATATATCTGTTGGCCATTTGTATTTCTTCCTGGGAGAAGTGTCTGTTCATATCCTCTTCCCATTTTTTTATTGGATTGTTTGTTTGTTTGTCGTTGAGTATTATGAGTTCTTTGTATATTTTGGATATTAGGCCCTTATCTGAGCAGGTGTTTAAAAATATCATTTCCCAATTAGTTGGCTGTCTGTTTATCTTGTTATCAATTTCTCTTGCTGAACAAAAACTTCTTAGTCTGATGTAGTCCCATTCATTAATTTTTGTTTTCACTTCTCTTGCCTGTGGAGTCAAATTCATAAAATGCTCTTTAAAGCCCAGGTCCATGAGTTTGGTACCTATGTCTTCTATGTACTTTATTGTTTCAGGTCTTATGTTTAGATCTTTGATCCATTTTGAGTTAATTTTAGTACAGGGGGACAAACTGTAGTCCAGCTTCATTCTTTTGCATGTGGCTTTCCAGCTTTCCCAACACCATTTGTTGAAGAGGCTTTCTTTTCTCCATTGAGTGTTGTTGGCCCCTTTATCAAAAATTATTTGACTATATATATGTGGTTTTATTATGGGGTTTCTATTCTGTTCCATTGGTCTGAGTGTCTATTTTTCTGCCAATACCATGTTGTTTTGATTGTCGTGGCCCTATAATAGAGTTTGAAGTCAGGTATTGTAATGCCCCCAGCTTCATTCCTTTTCTTTAGGATTGCTTTGGCTATTCGGGGTTTTTTATAGTTCCATATAAATCTGATTATTTTTTGCTCCATTTCTTTAAAAAATGTCATTGGAATTTTGATGGGAATTGCATTAAATTTGTATATAGCTTTGGGTAATATGGCCATCTTGATTATATTTATTCTACCTAACCAAGAACAAGGTATATTCTTCCATCTCATAATGTCTTTTTCGATTTCCCTTAACAATGGTTTATAGTTTTCATTGTATAAGTCCTTTACATTCTTTGTTATGTTTATTCCTAGGTATTTTATTTTTTTTGTTGCAATCGTGAAGGGGATTATTCTTTTGAGTTCATTCTCAGATGTTTCATTGTTGGCATATAGAAAGGCTATTGACTTCTGTATGTTTATTTTGTATCCTGCGACCTTACTGTATTGGCTTATTTTTTCTAGAAGTCTTTTTGTGGATTCTTTGGGGTTTTCGATGTATAGGATCATGTCATCTGCAAAAAGTGATACCTTTACTTCTTCTTTTCCGATATGGATGCCTTTTATTTCTTTGTCTTGTCTGATTGCTGTGGCAAGAACCTCTAGTACCACATTAAATAAGAGTGGAGAGAGTGGACAACCCTGTCTTGTTCCTGATTTAAGGGGGAAAGCCTTCAGTTTTGTGCCATTTAGTATGATGTTAGCTGATGGTTTATCATATATGGCCTTTATCATGTTGAGATATTTTCCTTCTATACCCATTTTGTTGAGAGTCTTAAACATAAAATTGTGTTGTATTTTATCAAAAGCCTTTTCTGCATCTATTGATAATATCATGTGGTTCTTGTTCTTTGTTTTGTTGATATGGTGTATTACGTTAACCGTTTTACGTATGTTGAACCATCCTTGAGATTCTGGAATGAATCCCACTTGATCATGATGTATTATTTCTTTAATATGTTGTTGTATTCGATTTGCTAGTATTTTGTTTAGTATTTTAGCATCTGTATTCATTAGAGATATTGGTCTGTAGTTTTCTTTCTTTGTGCCATCCTTGCCAGGTTTTGGTATGAGGGTTATGTTGGCCTCATAAAATGTGTTTGGAAGTATTGCTTCTTCTTCAATTTTTTGGAAGACTTTCTGTAGAATAGGAACCAAGTCTTCTTTGAAGGTTTGATAAAATTCGCTGGTATAGCCGTCTGGGCCTGGACTTTTATTTTTGGGGAGGTTTTTAATGGTTTTTTTCTATTTCTTCTCTACTAATAGGTCTGTTTAGGCTTTCTGCTTCTTCTTGACTCAGTCTAGGAAGGTTGTATTGTTCTAGGAATTTATCCATTTCTTCTAGGTTGTTGAATTTAGTGGCATAAAGTTTTTCATAGTATTCTACAATAATTCTTTGTATATCTACGATGTCCGTGGTGATTTCTCCTCTTTCATTTTGGATTTTGTTTATATGAGTTCTTTCTCTTTTTTCCTTGGTAAGTCTTGCCAAGGGTTTGTCAATTTTGTTGATTTTTTCAAAGAACCAGCTCCTTGTTCTATTAATTTTTTCTATAGTTTTTCTGTTCTCTATTTCATTTATTTCTGCTCTGATTTTTATTATCTCCTTTCTTCGGCTGGTTTTGGGTTGTCTTTGTTCCTCTTTTTCTAGTTCCTTAAGGTGTGAAGTTAAGTGGTTCACTTGGGCTCTCTCTTGTTTGTTCATATATGCCTGAAGTGATATGAACTTCCCTCTTATCACTGCTTTTGCTGCATCCCAGAGATTCTGATATGTCGTATTATCATTTTCATTTGTCTGTATATATCTTTTGATCTCTGCACTTATTTCTTCTTTGACCCATTCATTCTTTAAAAGTATGTTGTTTAGTTTCCACATTTTTGTGGGATTTTTTCCCTCTTTTTTGCTGTTGAATTCTAGTTTCAAGGCTTTATGATCAGAAAATATGCTTGGTACAACTTCAATTTTTCTGAATTTGCTGATGTTGTTTTTGTGGCCCAGCATATGGTCAATTCTTGAGAATGATCCATGTACACTGGAGAAAAATGTATACTCAGTCACTTTGGGATGAAATGTCCTGTAGATGTCTATCATATCCGGGTGCTCTAGTGTTTTGTTTAAGGCCACTATGTCTTTGTTGATTCTCTGTTTGGATGACCGATCTAGAGCCGTCAGCGGTGTATTGAGGTCTCCAAGTATGATTGTATTTTTGTCAGTTTTTGTTTTAAGGTCAATAAGTAGCTGTCTTATATATTTTGGTGCTCCTTGGTTTGGTGCATATATATTAAGAATTGTTATGTCTTCTTGATTCAGTGTCCCCTTAGCCATTATGAAATGGCCATTTTTGTCTCTGAGTACTTTTGCTGTCTTGTAGTCAGCATCATCAGATATGAGTATTGCTATGCCTGCTTTTTTGTGGATGTTATTTGCTTGGAGTATTGTTTTCCAGCCTTTCACTTTGAATTTGTTTTTATCCTTGTTACTTAGATGAGTTTCTTGTAGGCAGCATACAGTTGGATTTTCTTTTTTGATCCATTCAGCTACTCTGTGCCTTTTTATTGGTGAGTTTAATCCATTTACATTTAGTGTAATTATTGACACTTGTGAGTTCCTCATTGCCATTTTATAGATTGCTTTCTGTTAGTTTTGTGCCTTGTTTGATTCTTCTCTTTTGTTTTTCTATCTTTTGTTTTTATTTGGTTGTGTTCCATACATCTTTCCTCTGTTGCTATCTTTTTTAAATCATGTGCTTCTGTGGTGGTTTTTTCAATGGTGGTTACCATTAAGTAATGAAAAGGGTCCCTACCCTGTTCATTGTAGTGAACTATTTTGTGAGTACTTTTGCCCTCCATCGCCCTTTGCTACTGTTAATCTTCATCCTCTCCCCCCCCTTTCTTATTGTTGTCACAGTTTAAAGTTGGTTTTGTTATGTTCTTCTTGGAGCTTTTACTTGTGGCTTTGTTGTTGTTGTTTTTTTTTATTCTTTGTATCTGATTGGAGAACCCCCTTTAGTATTTCCTGGAGTGGGGGTTTTCTGGTGATAAATTCTCTCATCTTTTCTGTATCTGTGAATGTTTTTATTTCTTCTTCATATTTGAAGGTTAGCTTTGATGGGTATAGTATTCGTGGCTGAAAGTTCCTCTCTTTCAAGACTTTAAATATTGGGGTCCACTCTCTTCTAGCTTGTAGAGTTTCTGTTGAGAAATCTGATGATAATCTAATGGGCCTTCCTTTATATGTTGTATTCTTCTTTTCCCTGGCTGCCTTGAGAATTTTTTCTTTGCAGTTGGTTTGTGCCAATTTTATTATGATGTGCCTTGAAGTAGGTTTGTTGGGGTTAAGAAAACTTGGAGTTCTGTTTGCTTCTAGAATTTGAGGTTTTAGTTCTTTCCAGAGGCTTGGGAAGTTCTCATCTATTATTTGTTTGAGTATGTTCTCCATTCCATTTTCTCTCTCTTCTCCCTCTGATATACCTATTATTCTTATGTTATTCTTTTTGATGGAGTCAGATAATTCCTTTAGGGCTATTTCATTTTTTTTAATTTTTGAATCTCTTTCTTCTTCTCTTTGTTGAGCCTCAAGTTGCTTGTCTTCTATTTCGCCGATCCTCTCTTCTATCTGGCCTGTTCTATTAGCTAAGCTTGTTACCTCATTTTTCAGCTCATGAATTGAGTTTTTCATCTCGGTTTGATTTGTTTTTATAGTTTCAATTTCCTTGGAGATATACTCTTTGTGTTCATCTAGTTGTTTTCTGAGCTCCCTAAATTGCCTTTCTGTGTTTCCTTGTATATCTCTGAGTATTTTTAGAATTTTTATTTTAAATTCTCTGTCGTTTAACTCCAAGGTTTCCAATATCTTAAATTTTTTCTCCATAGATTTTTCCTCGTCTCTCTGTGTTACCTCTCTTTCTTTTGTATCCATGATATTTGATTTTCTCTTCTTTAATGGCATCTGAGGGTGGTTTTCTTGATAGTATTAATGAGATTTTATAAGGAATAAAAGGACAAAAAAATAAAAATAAAAATAAAAAATTGTGCGTTTTTTTAAAAAAAATTAATCATTAAATAAAGAAAAATAAAATAAGATAAAAATTTGAGGAAAAAAAGGGAATAATTCCTTCCCCTCCTTTTTTCCTCTCCTTTCCTCTCCCCTCTTTTTTGAGAAAATCTTGTGATGAACTGTGAATTATATTGTACTAAATAGAACAAACAATACCTGTAGTGGAGGGCCTGAGTTGGGGAGAAGTAATATAGGGGTAAAGAAAAAAGAAAAAAAAATACAAGAAAAAAATTTTTATATATAAAAAAGGGGGGAGCAGTATAGACCCACAAAAAGCAAATTAGGAAAAAATTTGGGTCAAGAATAAAATGATTTGCTTTTAGGTGTTGGCTGACTCAGAGTTATGATGAGAGGAATAAGAGGGAAACAGGAAAAAGGGGTGGAAAATAAAAAAATTACTATTGTATTTAGTGGAACAAGAACTAGATAAAATGGAGAGCCAGGGATGGGAGCACTGCTAATGTGTTAAAAAGCTGAAGTAAAAACCCTCCAAAATGCCACAAACTTAAGTTTGAGTCCCAGATAAGATAATTTGTTCGTTATTGAAGTTTGAATGAGAGAAGACGTAAAGGAGAAAGGAAGAGACTTATATAGAGGGAGAAAAGAGAGAGAAAGAGAGAGAAAAGATGGAACAACTTAAAGAAGAAAAAAGAAAAAGGAGGAGAGAGAAAGAGAGAGTTAGGGGTTTTGGATTGCAACCCTCAAAGAGAGAAAGGAGGAGGAAAGAAAAGATAATGGGAGATGTAACACTTATGGGTAGTGTAGTTCAAAGAGAGGCGAGAGTAAGACTGAGAGAGAATTAAATGACCAAATTGGAGTAGAAAAAAAAAATCAAGAATGAAGAAAAGAGACACAGACGAACAAATATAATACAATGGGATAGGTTATAAAATCTGCAGATTATTCTTGATTTTGAGAGGTTGTCGTCTTGCTTTTTCTTTTCTGTCTTTCTGGTCGGTGACTTTGTACCCTGGGTTCTGCCCCTGTGGCACGCTCTGGAAGAGGTTTGCAGTTGATAATTCTCTATGGCATTGTCATGTATTGGGCTTCAGTCTCGTTGGCAGTCGAGGTTCATTAGTGTTTATAGGCTCCAACAGTGAGAGGATCTCTCACTGTGAGAGTGTTCCTGGAGCCTCTCTCCTAGTCTTTCCTTCCACAATTAGAAGCCTGATAATCCAGCTATGGGGTTGCTGCTGCCTCTGCCTGGATAGTAAGAGTCTCAAAGAGCTGGCAACTCCCCACTCTATTCCCACTCAGCACAGGGCTCTGAGTAAGGCTCAGTCAGTCAGACCTGCCAGCATAATCAAGCGTGGCTTCCTCTCACTCAAAGACCTCTGGCTCTGCCCCTCTGTGGGATAACTTGAGTGCCCACTCCTGAGGCGTTCGGAGGAATCTCTTGCCCACTCTCCGTGCGCACCCACCAGGATGTCAGACCAGACAGGTCACACTTCGAGTGAAATCCCTACCCACACGGAAAAGATCGAGCTTTGGAATTGGCTTTCGCTCTATCCTCGTGCGGCTTTCCCAAGGGGCTAGGGCTGCCTGAGATTCCGCTCCTGGCCCGCTCACAGACCTGCTCCTCTGAGGGAAAACACGGGGGCCCACCTCTGAGGAGTTCAGAGGAATCTCCTGCCCACTCTGCGTGCGTGCGCACTGACCAGATTATGAGGATCGGGCGGGACGCCTCTCGCTCCGCGAAAGCCCTCCTCCCGCACAGAAAAGTTCCGCCATTGGAGTTGGCTCCAGCTCCCTCCCTGTGCCCGGTCCCCTCAGGGTGCTGGGGCTCCTAGGAGATGCTGCTTTTTGCCCACACAGAGGCCTCTGACTCTGCTTCTCTGTGGGTTAGCACGGGCGGTGCCCACCCCTGAAGTGTTCGTAGGAATCTCTCGCCCACTAACCACGCCAACCAGGAGATACGGGAAATGGCTGCCCCACTTGTCTTTCTTTGTCTGGGTTTGGCACGCGCGTGTTAGCTTGAATTGCCCAGGTTTTTCCACGGCTTGGATCTCCGTGCCACAGCCTGGTTTGGCTTTTGTACTGCAGCCTGGAACTATTCACTCCCTATGCCTGCCTTAGTTTCTATATTCTCAGTTCTCAGTGAAAGCCATCCTGTTTGGATTGGAGAGGAAGGCGGAGCATTTCTTACTCCTTATTTCCCCCGGAGTTTGACCATATATTTAGCCAATCTTTGGCTCGATCGTACCTTCGGGTGTGTTGTGAAGCATCTGAAGACTCCAAGGATAGGTTTTTCTGTTTCTGGTTGAAGAACTTGTTGAGTTTATGGGGAGATTTTCGGTATCGCTTCCTACCGCGCCATCACTGTGATGTCTCCCCCCCGAGATATTTTTCTTCTTTACCCATTTTGTTGAGTGTTTTAAACATAAAATGATGTATTTTATCGAATGCCTTTTCTGTATCTATTGATAAGATCATATAGTTTTTGTTCTTTGTTTTGTTGATATGGTGTATTATGTTATCCATTTTAGGTATGTTGAACCATCCTTGTGATTCTGGGATGAATCCCACTTGATCATGATTATTTTTTTAATGTGTTGTTGTATTTGATTTGCTAGTATTTTGTTTAGTATTTTAGCATCTGTATTCATTAGAGATATTGGTCAGCAGTTTTCTTTTTTTGTGTTGTCCTTGCCAGGTTTCGGTATGAGGGCTATGTTGGCCTCATAAAATATGTTTAATAGTATTGCTTCTTCTTCAATTTTTTGGAAGACTTTGAGTAGAATAGGAACCAAGTCTTCTTTGAATGTTTGATATATTTTTTTTTTTTTCCATTTTTCTGAAGCTGGAAACAGGGAGAGACAGTCAGACAGACTCCCACATGCACCCGACCAGGATCCACCTGGCACGCCCACCAGGGGCGACGCTCTGCCCACCAGGGGGCGATGCTCTGCCCATCCTGGGCGTCGCCATGTTGCGACCAGAGCCACTCTAGCGCCTGAGGCAGAGGCCACAGAGCCATCCCCAGCGCCCGGGCCATCCTTGCTCCAATGGAGCCTTGGCTGCGGGAGGGGAAGAGAGAGACAGAGAGGAAAGCGCGGTGGAGGGGTGGAGAAGCAAATGGATGCTTCTCCTGTGTGCCCTGGCCGGGAATCGAACCCGGGTCCTCCGCACGCTAGGCCAACGCTCTACCGCTGAGCCAACCGGCCAGGGCCTGAATGTTTAATAGAATTCACTACTATAGCCATCTGGTCCTGGACTTTTATTTTTGGGGAGGTTTTTGATAGTTGTTTCTATTTCCTCCCTGCTTATGGGTCTGTTTAGGCTTTCTGCTTCTTCGTGACTCAGTCAAGGAAAATTGTATTGTTCTAGGAATTTACCTATTTCTTCTAGATTGTTAAATTTGGTGGCATACAGTTTCTTATAGTATTCTACAATAATTCTTTGTATATCTATGCTATCTGTGGTGATTTCTCCTCTTTCATTTTGGATTTTGTTTATATGAGTCCTTTCTCTTTTTTCCTTAGTGAGTCTTGCCAAGGGTTTGTCAATTTTGTTGATCTTTTCAAAGAACCAGCTCCTTGTTTTATTAATATTTTCTATAGTTTTTCTGTCTTCTATTTTATTTCTTTATGTTCTGATTTTTATTATTTCCTTTCTCCTGCTGGTTTTGGGTTGTCTTTGTTCTTCTTTTTCCAGTTCCTTAAGATGTAAATTTAAGTGGTTTACTTGGGCTCTCTCCTTTTTGTTCATATAGGCCTGTAGTGATATGAACTTCCCTCTTATCACTGCTTTTGCTGCATCCCAGAGATTCTGATATGTTGTATTGCTATTTTTGTTTGTCTATATGTGTCTTTTGATCTCTGCTTTTATTTCTTCTTTGATCCACTCATTTTGTAGAAGTATGTTGTTTAGTTTCCACATTTTTGTGGGTTTGTTTACCTCTTTTTTGCAGTTGAATTCTAGTTTCAAGGCTTTATGATCAGAAAATATGCTTGGTATAATTTCAATCTTTGTGAATTTGTTGATGTTATTTTTGTGGCCCAATATATGCTCGATTCTTGAGAACGTTCCATGTACACTAGAGAAAAAAGTATACTCTGGCACTTTGGGATGAAATGTCCTGTAAATATCTATCATATCCAATTTTTCTAGTATTTCATTTAAGACCAATATTTCTTTATTGATTTTCTATTTGGATGAACAATCTAAAGCTGTCAGCAGTGTATTGAGGTCTCTAAATATGACTATTTTTGTCGGTTTTTGTTTTTAGGTCAGTCAGTAGCTGTCTTATATATTTTGGTGCTCCTTGGTTTGGTGCATATATATTAAGAAGTGTTATGTCTTCTTGATTCAATGTCCTCTTTATCATTATGAAATTACTGTTTTTGTCTCTGATTACCTTTGCCATCTTGTAGACAGCATTGTTAGATATGAGTATTACTACATCTGCTTTTATTTGGATGTTATTTGCTTGGAGTATTGTTTCCCAACCTTTCACTTTGAATTTGTTTTTATCCTTATAGCTTAGATGTGTTTCTTGTAGGCAGCATACAGTTGGATTTTCTTTTTTAATCCATTCTGCTACTCTGTCTTTTTATTGATAAGTTCAATACATTTACATTTAGTGTAATTTTTGACACTTGAGGGTTTCCTATTCCCATTTTATACATTGCTTTCTGATAGTTTTGTATCTTGTTTGGTTCTTCTCTTTTGTTTTTCTATCATTGGTTTTTGTTTGGTTATAATTCATACTTCTTTCCTCTGTTGCTTCTTTTTTCAAGCCATGTGCTTCTGTGGTGATTTTTTCAGGGGTGGTTACCATTAAGTAATGGAAAGGATACATATCATGTTCATTGTAGTAAATTATCTCATGAGTGCTTCTGTACTTCATCCTCCTTTGCTACTGTTAATCTTTGTTTTCTCCCTTTTGTTTTTGTTGTCACAGATTAATCTTGTTTTTATTGTGATCTTAATGGAGGTTTTACTTGTAGTTTTGTTTTGTTCTTTGTATCTGGTCGGAAAACCCCCTTTAGTATTTCCTGAAGTGGATGTTTTCTGGTGATAAATTCCCTCATCTTTTCTGTATCTGTGAATATTTTTATTTCTCCTTCATATTTGAGAGATAGCTTTGAGTCGTATAGTATTCTTGGTTGGAAGTTCTTCTCTTTCAGAACTTTAAATATTGGGGTCCACTCTCTTCTAGCTTGTAGAGTTTCTGCTGAGAAATCTGTTGATAATCTAATGGGTCTTCCTTTATATGTTGTTATTTTCTTTTCCCTGGCTGTCTTGAGAATATTTTCTTTGTCATTGGTTTGTGCCAATTTCATTATGATGTGCTTTGGAGTAGGTTTGTTAGGGTTAAGAGATCTCGGTGTTCTGTTTGCTTCTTGAATTTAAGGCTTTAGTTCTTTCCACAGGCATAGGAAGTTCTTGTCTATTATTTGTTTGAATATGTTCTCCATTCCATTTTCTCTCTTCTCCTTCTGATATACCCATTATTCTTATATTGCACTTTCTTTAATTTGTGAATCTCTCTCCTCTTCTTTCTGTAGTGCCTCTAGTTGCCTGTCTTCTATGTCACTAATTCACGCCTCTATCTGGACTGTTTTATTGGCTAAGCTTGTTATCTCGTTTTTCAGTTCATGTATTAAGTTTTTCATCGCTGTTTGATTCATTTTCATAGTTTCAATTTCCTTGGTGATTTATTTTTTCTGTTCATTGAATTGTTTTTTGAGCTCCTTAAGTTGCCTTTCTGTGCTTTCTTGTATATCTCTGAGTATTTTTAGGACTTTAATTTTAAATTCTCTGTCATTTAATTCCAAGGCTTCCAAGCTATTGAAACTTTTTTTCTGTAGATTTTTCCTCATTTATCTGAGCTACATCTCTGTCTTTTGTATCCATGGTATTCAATTTCTTTTTCCTTAGTGGCATTTGAGATTGGTATTAATAACATTAATAAGAGTTGATAAAAAGAAAACATTTTTTGAGAAAATACAGTGGAAAACTGAAAATTCTATTGTGCTAAGTGGAACAAAAATACATAGAACGGAGAGCCTGAATTGGAGGAAGTGACAAAGGGGCTAAAAACAAGGCAAGAACCCACAAAATGCCACTAGGAAAAAATTTGGATCAAGAATAATTTGTTTGTAAATGATAGTTGAATGAGAGAAATAGTGTAAGAGAAGAGAAGAAAAAAATAAAAAGAGAAAAATGAAAAAATATAGTGAAAAATAAAAATTCTATTGTATTAAGTGGAACAAAAACTACATAGTATGGAAAGCCAGAGTTGTGGAAAAATGCTAAGGAGATAAAAAGTGAAGTAAAAAGCACACAAAATGCCACAAAGAAAATATTTGAATCCAGAATAAAATAATTTGTTTGTGGGTGAGATCTGAATGAGAGAAAAAGTGAAAGGGAAAAGAAGAAACAAGAGAGAGAGAGAGAGAGAGAGAGAGAGAAATTGAGGGTTTTTTTTGGAATGTAACACTCACAGAAAAAAAAGGAAAATGTAACACCTATGGGTAATAAAGTTCAAAATGAAAAGAAAAGAATAAAACAGAGGATAAAATGACCAAAGTGGAAGAGAAAAAAAAGATAAAAAATACAAGAAAAAAATGGAAAAAGTTATAATACTATAGATTTTTTTTTTGGTTTTAAGAAGTTATCTTCTTCCTTTTTCTTTCTTCTCTTTTTGGCCGGTGGTGCTGTACCCCAGGTTCTGCCCCTGTGACACACTTAGGCAGAGATTTGCAGTTGGTGTGTTGCTATGGTAATGACATAAATTAGGCCTCGATCCTGTTGGTAGGTGGGGCTTGTCAGCGTTTGCAGGCTCCAACAATGGAAGAGTTGTTTTCCCTGAGCCTCTTCCTAAATTTCTCCAGCCACTGCCTGGATAGTAAGAGGCTCTACGAGCTGCCAAATCCCCCCTCTGTCCCCGCTCGAGGCAGGGTTCTGGGAAAGGCTTTGCCAGCCAGCGTCACCAGCGTAATCAGACAGGGCTAGGATCCGATTGCTCTCCAGGTGTCTTTCTATGAGCCTCCAGGTGTGTCTAGTATGCTCAGCACTCTGTGGGTCTACCCTCCCCAGGCTTTTTGTACTTTGTAACCCATATCGGCTGGCAGGAAGATGCCCCAGTCACTGCCCGCAGAGCAAGTGGTCCTAAAACTGTGATGGCAAACCTTTTTATAAAAACCGCCCACTTTTGCATTGCTGGTCCACCTGGTCCCTCCCGCCCACTAGTGGGCATTTCAGCTTTCATGGTGGGCCAATCGTGGCACCATTTGGTTGCTTCACTACCACCCACAATGAAAGCTGGAACACCCATTAGTGGGCGGGAGGGACCAGGTTGACCAGCACTACAAAAGTGGGTGGATTTTATAAAAAGGTTCGCCATCTCAGTCCTAAAAGCTGCCAAGTCCCTCCTCCAGGTTTGTTCAAAGCACAGCTCTGTGTATGAAAGCTTTGTCAACCAGAGCCACTAGCTCAAGCAGGCAGGGGAGTGAGCTGATTTCTGGTTCTGGTTAAATTTGCCTCAGTGCTCCACGGGTCTGCTCTCCACAGGCTTCTCCCTTGTTGGGAAGCCTACAGCCCAGCCCTTCCAACTTCCACAGTGTTCTCTGAGGTCTGTTCCATAGGACTGTACTTTTTAACCTATCTTGGCTGGCTAGAAGTTGCCCCAGCCACTGCCTGCAGAGCAAGAGGCCCTGAGAACTATCAAGTCACTCCTTCAGGTCCGCTTAAGTCGCAGGCCTGGGAAAGAAGTCTTTGTCAGCCAGAGCCACCAGCACAAACCCGCCAGGCAGTAAGCAGACTATGGATTAGGCTCCCTTCAGCACTCCATGGGTCTGCTCTCCAGAGGTTATCTGCGTACCCTTCCCCCCACCACTCTCGCAGCTCTCTTTCCCGGGAATATGCTCTGTTTGCCTGTATGGCTGGCGGAGGCGCCGCACCTGTAGGGAAGCCGGCTCTCCACGCACTTTCCACACAATGGGGCTCGGGGCACCAGGATTATACAGAGACTCTGGTCACAGCCCATGCAGAAGGCCACCACTGATGGTCTCCGACCCAACCGCTCCATCCGGGAATGCGGGTGCCCACACCAAAGTGCCAGGTGGATCCACTTGCACACTGCCCACGCTTGCTGACTGGGAGAAAGGGAGCAAACAAGGCAACCTGTCACCCACCTCTGCCAGGGTCTGCCACTGGTGTCAGCTCCATGTGGGCTGAGCTGCAGGCACACTCTCTCCTCGGCTTGAACATCTCTGCCCTAGCCCAGCTCTTTCTATGCCCCCAGCCCTCCCTTCCTCTCAGTTCCAAGTGAAAGCAGCCCTTCCTCAGGTCAGTGAGGAAAGCAGAATACTCCGTTCTCCATCTCATTTCCTTCAGAGTGGACCATATATTCAGCCACCTTTTCGCCCAATCGTACCCGTTTGATGTATGTGCATTTCAGATGCTCCTGTCCTTTCTTCTTTTTTAATATAAGCATTTGAAGTTATACATTTAACTCTAAGCATTGCTCTCACAGCATGACATAAGTTTTGGTATATTGTGTTTCATTTTATCTCATGATTTTCTGATTTTTCTGTGATTTATTTTTTCCCTGTGATATTTAGGAATGTGTTAATTTCCACATATTTGTGAATTTCCCAAAATAGTTCTTGTTATTGATTTCTAATTTCATTTCATTGTAGATATTTTATATTTCAATCATTTTAAATTTATTGATATTTGCTATGGCTTAATGTATATCTATACTGAAGAATGTTCCATGTGTACTTGAATAAAATAGTATTCTGATGTACTAGGGTAGAGTATTCTAGAGATGTCAATTAGGACTAGTTGGTGTATTGTGTTGGTCAAGTTGTCTATTCCCTTGTTGATTTTCTATCCGATTTATTTTTGCCAGTTCTGAAAGTGAAATGTTCAATTATCTAGTTATTATTATTGTCTATTTCTTCCTTCAATTTTGTCAGTTAAAATTTTTTTTCTTTTTTAATTGAGAGAGGGAGAGAAAGGGAGAGAGAAGCATCATTTTCCCACTTTGATTGCTTCTTGTACATGCTCTGACTGGGTGTTGAATCCATAACCTCATTGTGCCAGGATGCTTTACCCACTGAACTACCCAACCAGGGTCAATTTTGTCAGTTTTGTTTAATATATGTTAGGACTCTTTGGTGCTTATGTGTTTATAATTCTTATGTCTTCTTGCTGGATTGACTCTTTATCATTATAAAATGTCCTTTATTCTAGTGATGATTTTTGTCTTAAAATCTATTGTTTCTGATATTAGTAATAGTCATTCCAACTCTCTTGGTTTCTGATTGCATGGTTTGTTTTTTTATCCTTTTACTTTCAACTTATTTGTGCATTTAAATCCAAATGTGTCTTTTGTAGACAGCATGTATCATGGGGGGGTTTTCCCAACCCATTCTATCAATATCTGCCTTTTAATTGGAGTGCTTAATCCATCTACTTTTAATGTAATTATGGACAAGGCAGAATTTACATCTACCTTTCTGCTATGTTTTCTAATATGTCTTATTTTTTGTTTGTTTGCTTGTTTTCTATTTGTCCATTACTAACTTTTCCTATTATATAGATACTTTTAGTTTACCATTTTAATTCCCTTTTTCTTCTTTTACCTTATATTTTGAATTATTTTCTTAGTTTCTTCCCTGGGAATCATAATTAAAATTTCAACTTTTAAAAAAAATTCATTTTAGAGAGAGGAGACAGAGAGAAAGAAGGGGGGAGGAGCAGAAAGCATCAACTCCCATATGTGCCTTGACTAGGCAGGCCCAGGGTTTTGAACCGGCAACCTCAGCATTCCAGGTTGACACTTTACCCACTGTGCCACCACAGGTCAGGCTTAAAATTTCAACTTTTAATAATCTAGTTTGAAATCATGCCAATTTAACTTCAGTAGTATATAAAATGTTTGCTCCCATATAATTCCATTCACTCTTTTTTATGCTGCTACTGTCATAAAATTACATCTTTATATATTATTTGCCCATCAATAGAAATTTTATAATTGTTTAATGCAGTTCTCTTTCAAATCAAATAAGTAGAAGAATAGTTACCAACAAAAATATATTTACACTATCACATTTACCTATGTAGTTACCTTTATTGATTGTGGAGAAATAAATTGTGACCCCTAAAAGATATGTCCATGGCCTATCTCAGAATCTTTATGGAATTCTTTGATTATTACCTTATTTTTACACATGTAACTAAGTTAACGGTCTTGAAATAAGATCATCGTGGATTATCACTGTTCAGCTAGGCCCTAAATATAATGACAAGCATCCTTACATGATATACACAGAGGATAAGACAGAAAAAGAGGAGAAGGCAATGCAAAGGCAGAGGAAAGGACTGGAGTGATGTGGCCAGAAGCTGAAAAATGCTGGGTAACCATCAATAATTGAAAGAGGCAAGGAATGGTTCTCCCCTAGTCTCCAGAAGGGAATACAGCACTTTCAGATTTTGGCTTTCTGGCCTCCAGAAACATGAGAGAATACATTTCTGTTGTTTTAAGCTACACAGTTTGTGGTAATTTATTACAGCAGTACTGGGAAATTAATACACCAATGCTCTTTATTTCTTCAGGAGGATTTGAGTAACTGTCAAATGCCTTCTTGTTTGTCTAAATGACCTTTAGTATTTACTGTAGGAAATACTATAAATAAATTTTACTGTAGGAAAGATTTTATAGGAATAAATTCTCTGTTTCTGTTTATCCAACAAGTCTTAATTTCTTTATTTTTGAAACAATTTTGCAGGATATACAATTCTTGATTGATAATTTTTCTTTCAGCACTTTAAATATGTCATCCCATTGGCCTTCTGGCCTCATAGTTTCTAATGAGAAACCAAGCACTCATCTTAACGAGGATTCTTTATCATGATGAGTCACTTCTCTACAGTTGCTCTCAAGATTCTGAATTTGTCTTTGGCTTTTGATACCCAGATTAATGATCATATGTCTAGGTGTGGATCTCTTTGATTTTATCTTAAAGTTATTTTAGTTCTTGGAGATATAGATAAACATTTGTCATAAAACGGAATTTCTGGGTAATTATTTCTTAAAATAATTTTTGTTTCTCTCCTCTCCTTTTGGGACTTTCATTTTTGCATATGTTGGTGAACTTAATGGTATCCCACACATCTCTGAAATTGTTTTTCATTATTTTTTTCCTTTCTATTCCTCAGATTGGACAATCTCAATTAATATATTTTTTAATTCACTGATTCTTTCTTCTGCCTGCTCAACTCTGAAATTGAGCCACTCATACTACTGAATTTTTATTTCAGTGACTAATTTTCACCTCCAGATTTCTATTTGGTTCTATTTAAAAAAAATTACTCTTTATTAATATTTCCATTTGTTAAGAAATCATACCATTACTTTTTTTTTAACCTTTTCAACATTTAGCTATTTGAGTATCTTTAAAATAACTGATTTAAAGCTTTGTCTAGTATGTGTAATGCCTGGGCTCCCTCAGGGATACTTTGTGTTGTTTTTTCCCCTGTTTGTGAATCATACTTTCTTATTTCTTTCCATTTCTTATAACTTTTTGTTGAAAACTGGACACTCCAAATAATATAAAATCACAATCCACAATAAGAGTCTTCTCCCCCCTCCAACTGTTATTGCTGCTTATTGTCTTAACGACTTTTCTGAACAAATTCTGTAAAGGCTGCATTGTCTGTCATGTATAGTAGTCACTGAAGTCTCTACTCAGCTTAGTGGTCAACTCACAAATTTCTATTAGTGTCTAGAAACAATAAGCTTCCCTTTATCTGCTGAAGCACTCTGTATATGCTGGGTCGTGCCTTCTATGTTCAGTCAGGCAGTTAATAATTACCCTTCATTTCTTGCTTGTGCAACAAAATCTTAAGATCATCTAGAGGTGAGAGTTAGGGGCTTCTCAGGTCCTTCTTGAGCATAAAATCATCTGTAGGCATGCACACAGCTCTACTTATACAAGTGGACTTACAGATTTCCAAGAACATACCAGAGCCTTTCAAAGCTCTTATGGACATCTCATTGCTGAGTATTTTTCTGTTTAGCTTTTTGGTGAATGTATTGTGATCCTAACAAAAGTTACTCCCTCAACCAGTCACTAAGTTAATCAATAGCTTTTAATTGTTTTCAACTAATGTCCCTGGGACAAAGTCTTTTCCACACTTAGTGTGTTTGACAGCCTTGCAATTCACATCTTCTAAGGAACTGCCCAACAGGTAAAATAATGTAAATTTTCTGTGAATGAGGACTTTAAGGTGTTCCAATGCAACTCTGCTCCTCTAGTGGCTGTCAGGCTGTTGGTTCTCAAGACTACTGCAGATCTGGAGAGAGGCCAATGAAAATAGGACAAGTTAATGTGCTAGAAAATACTATCCTTACCAAGATCCAGCCATTTTCCTTGTATAAATGCTCTCCTTATTGCTGCAATATTTTGACTAATTTGCACAGTTGATTCTGAACATTTTTGCTAGTTTTCTCATTTCTTTTTTTTTTTTTAAGTAAGAGGAGAGGAAATAGTGAGAGAGACTCCCACACACGTCCTGATCGAGATCAACCCAGCAACCAATCTGGGACTGATGTTTGAATCAACCAAGCTATTTTTAGTGCCTGAGGCTGATGTGCTAGGACCAACTGAGCTATACTCAGTGTCTGGGGCCTATGCTGGAACCAACTGAGCTACTGGCTGTGAGAGGGAAAGAGGAAGAGAAGAAAAGGAGCGGAAGAGAAGCAGGTGGTCACTTCTCCATGTGCCTTGACTGCGATCAAACCCAGGACTTCTGCATCCTGGGCCAACACTCTATCTACAAAGCCAGCTGGCCAGGGCTCTAATTTCTTTTATGGAAGAATTTTTGGAGATTCTTATTCTGCTATTTTTGCTGATGTTCCTAATAATTATTTTTACAGTTTTTTTTAACCTTAAAAAATACTTCTTAGAAGTATTTTGTTAATAGATTTTTAGTGAGGGTATATACATGATATTTGGTACTTTCCTAGATCCAAGAAAACTTATTACATTATCATTCACCAAGTCACCAGAACAATGGATTTTTTTCTTTCATAGATACAAGTTTTGGTGTTTTTCTCTTCTTTATTAAAAATTTATATTAAAATGTTATATTCATCTATAAATGAAAGAGATTTATGAAGACAGATTAACCAGCTGCAATGTATTTAAAACTTGACTTTAAAAAAATTGTGACAGCCTGACCAGGCAGTGGCACAGTGGATAGAGTGTCAGACTGGGATGTGAAGGACCCAGGTTTGAGACCCCGAGGTGACCAGCTTGAGCGCGGGCTTATCTGGCTTAAGCAAAAAGCTCACCAGCTTGGATCCAAGGTCGCTGGCTCTAGCAAGATGTTACTTGGTTAGCTGAAGGCCTGCGGTCAAGGATCATATGAGAAAGCAATCAATGAACAACTAAGGTGTCACAACGAAAAACTGATGATTGTTGCTTCTCATCTCTCTCCATTCCTGTCTGTCCCTATCTATCCCTTTCTCTCTGTCCCTGTTTAAAAAAAAAAATTGTGACAATTGGGAGATTTTTGAACGTTGGATATTTAATGATATAAAGAATTAATGGTAATTTTTTGTTAGTGGAAAAATAAAATTGAGGTTATAATTTTTGAGTCCTGCCCTTTTAGAGACACATGCCAAAAAATAATTTACAGATGAAACTATGTGACATCAGGGATTCGCTTTGAAATGATCGTAGAAAATGGGGGAAAGTAGGTGGGAGTGTGGATGAAACAAGACTGGCTATGAGCTCTCTGAAGTGGGTAATGTGTACAAAGAAGTTCATTATGCTATTCTACTTTTCAATGTTTGAAATTTTCCATAATAAAGGCCTTGGGGGAATTTTTGTTGTTGTTGTTTATTTGTTATAGTGCTCTTTCTTCAAGCCTGAGCCTGTGAGGAATTTTAGTAATTTCTAAAGGATGTGTCTTAGAGCAGATATTGCAAACAGATGACCCCTGAACTGTATTTGCCCCATATGCATGTTTTGTTTGGCCCACCTCATTTTTTTTTATTAAATTTAATGCAGTGACATTGATAAATCAGGGTACATATGTTGAGAGAAAATATCTCTAGATTATTTTGACATTTGATTGTGCTGTATACCCCTCCCCCAAAGTTAAATTGTCTTCTGTCACCTTCTATCTGGTTTTCTTTGTGCCCCTCCCCTCCCCCAACCCCTCTCTCCTTCTTCACCCCATCCCCCCTCCCCCCACCCTCCACCCCTGTTGCCATCACAATCTTGTTCATGTCTCTGAGTCTCATTTTTATGTCCCTTCTATGTATGGATTCATATAGTTCTTAGTTTTTTTTCTGATTTACTTATTTCACTCAGTATAATGTTATCAAGGTCCATCCATGTTATTGTAAATAATCTGATGTCATCATTTCTTATGGCTGAGTAGTATTCCATAGTATATATGTACCAAAGCTTTTTAATCCACTCGTCCTCTGACGGACACTTGGGCTGTTTCCAGATCTTCGCTATTGTGAACAATGCTGTCACAAACATGGGGGGTGCATTTCTCCTTTTCGAGCCATTCTATGGTGTCCTTGGGGTATATTCCTAAAAGTGGGATAGCTGGGTCAAAAGGCAGTTTGATTTTCAGTTATTTGAGGAATCTCCATACTGTTTTCCACAGAGGCTGCACCAGTCTGCATTCCCACCAGCAGTGCAGGAGGGTTCCCTTTTCTCCACATCCTCGCCAGCACTTATTCTGTGTTGTTTTGTTGATGAGCGCCATTCTGACTGGTGTGAGGTGATATCTCATTGTGGTTTTAATTTGCATTTCTCTAATGATTAGTGATGTTGAGCATTTTTTCATATGCCTGTTGGCCATCTGTATGTCCTCTTTGGAGAAGTGTCTATTCATCTCTTTTGCCCATTTTTGGATTGGATTGTTTGTCTTCCTGGCGTTGAGATTTACGAGTTCTTTATAAATTTTGGTTATTAACCCCTTATCCGACGTATTGTCAAATATGTTCTCCCATTGTGTAGTTTGTCTTTTTATTCTGTTCTTGTTGTCTTTAGCTGTGCAAAAGCTTTTTAGTTTGATATAGTCCCATTTGTTTATCCTGTCTTTTATTTCACTTGCCTGTTCAGACAAATCAGCAAATATATTGCTCCAAGAGATGTCCGAGAGCTTACTGACTATGTTTTCTTCTAAGATGCTTATGGTTTCACGGCCTACATTTAAGTCTTTTATCCATTTTGAGTTTATTTTTGTGAGTGGTGTAAGCTAGTGATCTAGTTTCATTTTTTTGCAGGTAGCTGTCCAATTTTCCATTTGTTAAAGAGGCTGTCTTTACTCCATTGTATTTCCTTGCCTCTTTTGTCAAATATCAGTTGTCCATAGAACTGTGGGTTTATTTCTGGGTTCTCTGTTCTGTTCCATTGATCTATATGCCTGTTTTTATGCCAGTACCAGGTTGTTTTGAGTACAATGGCCTTGTAGTATAACTTGATATCAGGAAGTGTGATACCTCCCACTTTATTCTTCTTTTTTAAGATTGCTGAGGCTATTTGTGTTCTCTTTTGGTTCCATATAAATTTTTGGAATATGTGTTCTATATCTTTGAAGTATGTCATTGGTATTTTAATTGGTATTGCATTGAATTTATAGATTGCTTTGGGTAATATAGACATTTTAATGATGTTTATTCTTCCTAACCATGAGCACGGTATATATGCTTCGACTTGTTTGTATCTTCCTTGATTTCTTTTATCAATGCTTTGTAATTTTCCGAGTACAAGTCTTTAGTCTCCTTGGTTAAGTTTATTCCTAGGTACTTTATTTTTTTGGTTGTAATTGTGAAGGGGATTGTTTCCTTAATTTCTCTTTCTGACTGTTCATTTTTGGTGTATAAAAATGCCTCTGATTTCTGAGTATTGATTTTATATCCTGCCACTTTGCTGAATTCATTTATCAGGTCCAGTAGTTTTTTGACTGAGACTTTAGGGTTTTCTATATACAATATCATATCTGCAAATAATGATAGTTTTACTTCTTTCTTTTCCAATTTGAATGCCTTTTATTTCTTCTTCTTGTCTGATTGCTGTGGCTAGGACTTCCAGGACTATGTTGAATAAAAGTGGTGAAAGGGGGCACCCCTGCCTTGTTCCTGATCTTAAGGGGATTGCTTTTAATTTTTGCCCATTGAGTATGATGTTGGTTGTGGGTTTCTCATAGATGGCTTTTATCATGTTGAAGTATGTTCCCTGTATTCCCACTTTGCTGAGAGTTTTGATCATGAATGGGTGCTGGATTTTATCAAATGCTTTTTCTGCATCTATTGAAATTATCATATGGTTTTTCTCCTTCTTTATGTTTATGTGATGAATCACATTGATTGATTTACGAATATTGTACCAGCCTTGCCTCCCCAGAATAAATCCCACTTGATCATGGTGTATGATTTTTTCCATATATTGTTGGATCCAGTTTGCTAATATTTTATTGAGGATTTTAGCATCTATATTCATCAGAGATATTGGCCTATAATTTTCTTTCTTTGTGTTGTCTTTGCCTGGTTTTGGAATCAGAATTATGCTCGCCTCATAAAAGGAGCTTGGAAATCTTCCTTCCTCTTGAATTTTTTGAAATAGTTTGAGAAGGATAGGAGTTAGTTCTTCTTTGAATATTTGGTAGAATTCTGTTGTGAAGCCATCGGGCCCTGGAATTTTCTTTGTTGGGAGTTTTTTGATAACTGTTTCGATCTCCTTTGTTGTAATCGGTCTGTTTAGGTTTTCTGATTCTTCCAGATTGATTTTTGGAAGATTGTATGTTTCAAGGAATTTGTCCATTTCATCTAGGTTGTCTAGTTTTTTGGCATACAGTTCTTCATAGTATTTTCTTACAATATTTTGTATTTCTGTTGTGTCGGTTATTTCTCCTCTCTCATTTCTAATTTTATTTATTTGAGTCCTCTCTCTCTTTTTCTTGGTGAGTCTAGTTAACGGTTCATCAATCTTGTTTACCTTTTCAAAGAACCAGCTCCTAGTTTCACTGATCTTCTGTATTGTTTCTTTAGCCTCTATGTCATTTATTTCTGCTCTGATCTTTATTATTTCCTTCCTTCTACTACATTTGGGCTTTACTTGCTGTTCTTTTTCTAATTCTTTTAGATGCAGGGTTAAGTTGTTTAGTTGAGCTTTTTCTAGCTTCTTAAAGTGTACCTGTAGTGCTATGAACTTCCCTCTCAGCACTGCTTTTGCTGTGTCCCATAAATTTTGAGTTGTTGTATGCTCATTGTCATTCGTTTCTAGAAATTTTTTTATTTCTTCTTTGATCTCATTCTTAATCCATTCATTATTTAACAACCTGCTATTTAGTTTCCATGTGTTTGAGAATTTTTGAGCTTTTCTGTTGTGATTCATTTCTAGTTTCATGCCGTTGTGATCAGAGAAAGTGCTTGATATAATTTCAGTCTTCTTAAATTTGTTGAGACCACTTTTGTGCCCTAACATGTGGTCTATCCTAGAGAATGTACCATGAGCACTAGAAAAGAATGTATATTCTGCTGCTTTTGGGTGAAAGGTTCTGAAGATATCTATTAAATCGAGTTGATCTAGTGTTGCCAATAAGTCTGTTTCTTTGTTAATTTTCTTTCTTGAGGATCTATCTAGTGATGTTAGTGGGGTATTGAAATCCCCTACTATTATAGTATTGCTGTTGATCTCGCCCTTTAAATCCATCAAAGTCTGCTTTATATATTTGGGTGCTCCTATATTAGGTGCATAGATATTTATAATAGTTATATCTTCCTGTTGGATTACTCCATCATTATGTAGTGGCCTTCTTTATCTCTTACTATATCCTTTGTTTTAAAGTCCTATTTGTCTGATATAAGTATTACTACCCCAGCTTTTTTTTCATTTCCGTTTGAATGAAATGTTTTTTTCCATCCTTTTACCTTCAATCTATGTGTGTCTTTTGTTCTAAGGTGTGTCTCTTGTAGACAACATATGTATGGGTCCTGTTTTCTTATCCACGCAGCTACCCTATGTCTTTTGATTGGATCATTTAATCCATTTACATTTAAGGTTATTATTGATATGTAGTTGTTTATTGCCATTTTCTTCTTTAAAGGTGTATTCCTTTTTTTTGCTATATTCTTTTCCCACTTTGATCTGTTTACAACAGGCCCCTTAACATTTCCTGCAGCATTGGTTTGGTTGTAATGAATTCCTTGAGTTGTTTTTTGTCTGGGAAGCTTTTTATTTCTCCTTCAATTTTAAACGATAGCCTTGCTGGATAAAGTAGTCTTGGTTGTAGGTTCTTGTTCTGCATTACTTTGAACATTTCTTGCCATTCCCTTCTGGCCTCAAGTGTTTCTGTTGAGAAGTCAGATGTCATCCTTATGGGGGCTCCTTTGTAGGTGATAACTTTTTTTTCTCTTGCAGCTTTTAATATTTTCTCTTTATCACTTAGCTTTGGTATTTAATTATGATGTGTCTTGGTGTAGGTTTCTTTGGGTTTCTCTTTAATGGAGTCCTCTGTGCTTCTTGGATTTGTGAGAGTTTCTCTTGCATTAATTTACGGAAGTTTTCAGCTATGATATGATTGAACAAAGTCTCTATCCCTTGTTCTTTTTCTTCTTCTTCAGGAACCCCTATGATACGGATGTTATTTCTCTTCATGTTGTCACAGAGCTCTCTAAGAGTTTCCTCTGACTTTTTGAGTCTCTTTTCTCTTCTCTGCTTTCATGCCTTCATTCCATTTGTCCTCTAACTCGCTTATTCGATCCTCTGCTCTATCTATCCTGTTTTTAATTCCTTCCATTGTGGTCTTTATTTCTGATATTGTATTTGTCATCTCCGACTGATTCTTTTTTATATTTGCTATTTTTTTATTTAGGTTTTCATAATGATCATCCATTGTTTTTCTAAGATCCCTAAGCATCCTTACAATCATTATTTTGAACTCCGCATCTGGAAGTTTGATTATTTCCATATCACTCAGTTCATCTCTTGAAAGTGTCTCTTGTGGTTTCATTTGGATTGCACTCCTTTGTCTTCTCATCATGGTGTTTTATTTGTAGAGTTGGTTGAGTCTAGGCTTGGTGTTGTCTGCCTCCAGTTTTCAGTTGTGTTATTTCTAGGTCTTCTTGGGTTGGTATCAGCTGTTATCTGTAACCCACTTTCAGATTTGGGCAGCTTTGAAGTCTTGATTTGTTTGTTTTCTTAACAGGTGATAGTCTTGTTTACTGATCTCAGCAGGAGGCTTCCTTGAAACTGTATCCAGGAATGCGATGGGTATAACCTGAGACTCTGAAGCCCTCTTTAGCCAGCTAATCTCACTGGGGGCAGGGTGTTTTCTCAGCTTCAGTAGGGGGAGGTGTATCTCAGATCTCCATGGAGACCTGAGTTACTGCCCCTCCTCCCCACTTCTTGTTTTCAGCTGTGTCTTGTTGTGCTGATTGGAGCTGGATAGATGTCCAGAGATCTCTGATCCGGAAGTACTTCAGCTCTGTTTTGTGAAAGGTTCAGTCCCTCCCCCAGCTATGGCCGCCTCCAGCACGAATGAGTCAGCTTTTTTAGTTCGTTTCCTGCATTCCTTAGCCCCTCACAGTCTGTCCCTCTGCCTGTCCTTTCCACTTGGGAGATAAGCTGGTCTTTTCAATGCACCTTGCTCCCTGGTCGCCAGGCAAGTGGCTGTGAGCAGTAGTTTCTGCTCTTTTCCCTCTGAGATCCTCTTTGGGCTCTCAGCCTCACCTCCCCCCCTCCGTTCCTGTAAGCAGAGGAGGTTCAGGCACTCCTTACCAGGATTGTTGTGGTTTCTTCTTTGTTCCTTGGTTTTTGAGAGCTGTTCTTGCAGTTCAGAGTTGGTTTTTCATGCTGATTTTTCCTAAATTGATTTGTATTCCAGTTTGGTGGTGAGAACTGGGCGTCTGTGCATCCGCCTACTCCGCTGCCATCTTTTTTCCTCTCTGCCACCTCATTTTTTAAAAAACATATGAATTAGTTACCAACATTTTAACATTTTATTATTTTTCTACATTAGCATTTTATTGATTTAGAAAAAGAGGAAAAGGGAGGGGAGAGAGAGAGAGAGAAACACTAATTTGTTGTTCCACTTATTTATTCATTCATTGGTTGAATCTTGTATGTGCCCTGACCCGGGATCAAACTCACAACCTCAGCATATCCACATGACACTGTAACCAACTGGGCTACCTGGCCAGGGCCATTGTAACATTTTAAAACAATAAAATTTCAGACAATCACCCATATTTCAATTTTCTCTTGAAACCATTAGAAGCTCTGGCTACAGTGGACTCCCATCTTACTTGCTGAGAACTGGCTGGAAATGAAAAGTGTCTGTCCCTTAAATGAAAGGTGTGCACTATTTTCCCATAGTTCCCACTTGCCTGACCCTTGTCTGCATGCAAGTATGTCACTCTTGTTTTATTGTGCTTCTAAGGCTTATTGACAATAGGAGACAATAATGAACAAAAAACAAAAAGTTTATTTGAGTTTAATCAATGTATTATAGTATAGCTATATATATCTCAAAAAAGGTATATAGCGCAGCTATATATTTTGTTCTCAAAACCAAAAATGATTTAATGTAGTATTTCAACTACCTATAAAGCATTCAAAAGAGACAGGAAAATATCTTACCCAAGACTTGATGTTAATAAGAACATTTCTAAGGTGACAGTCTATCAGTTAGGCTTTAACAGGTAGGCCACAAATTTAAGTCAATGACAAAACAATTGTATTTCATAAGGTAAACTATGGAAACAGGATGCTTTAAAAATCAGCCAATTCAAGGTAATCCCATCATAAGTCTTATTAGATTTAAAATTATGAGATCATTTGGGGATTTAGCTGAAGTGAGAGGATTTCTGAATGACAGATGCAATCTCATCACACTTCCTTCATTTTATTTCTAGCTCCTTACTGCCACTTTCAAAATATTCTTTATCTTATAACATACACTTCTACTTCTTATAACATCACTTCTGATTCCTTCCAGGTAGCATGTGTCCTCCCTCCTGCACATCCATGGACATTTAGCATGATTATTTCATGGCACTTGAACTTACATTTGTGCTTTCATCAATCAATCTCCCCTTCCTCCTTGTGGAAAATGAAAATTCCTTAATGTCAGGGACTCTGTAGCCAGATTCCCTGGGTTTCAACCCCAGTTCTGCCATTTACTAGCTGTGAACAAGTTACTCTCTCTAAGTGTCAATTTCCTCACCTATAAAATGGAGATGATAATCATACCAATTTCATAGGGTTGTGAGGATCCAATGGAATAAAAGTGTGTGACAGGAGTTAAAATGAGTTTCGACTGAGGCATCTGGATAAAATAGATACATTTTGAAAGAGAAACTAGAGCAAAATGAATCTTTTCAAAGTAGCCATCTGAAAACCGTTTCTTAGCTCTGAGGCCTTTGTCCACATTGGGATACAAAAGGATTTAAGAGTAGTTAGGAGAATTTTTAAGAGGATTTCTTTGAAGACAGTTATTCTGCATTCTAGTCCTAAGGAGAATGGGTAGAGAGCTTCACTACTTTATCTCAAATCATGAGAGAGAGGCTTTAGAAACCACTTAGAGCCTGACCAGGTGGTGGTGCAGTGGATAGAGTGTCGGCCTGGGATGTGGAGGACCCAGGTTCGAGACCCCTGAGGTCACCAGCTTGAGTGCAGGCTTATCTGGTTTGAACAAGGCTCACCAGCTTGAGCCAGAGGTCGCTGGCTTGAGCAAGGGGTCACTCGGTCTGCTGTAGCCCCCCAATTAAGGCACATATGGGAAATCAATCAATGAACAACTACAGAACCACAAGGAAGAATTGATGTTTCTCATCTCTCTCTGTTCCTGTCTGTCTGTCCCTATCTGTCCCTCTCTCTGACTCTCTCTCTGTCTCTGCCACAAAAAAAGAAAAGAAACAAAAAGAAGAGAAAAGAAAAGAGAGGAACCACCTAGAGCCCTGTCCAGATAGCTCAGTTGGTTAGAGCATCGTCCAAAAGCACAGAGGTTGCTAGTTTGATTCCCAGTCAGGGCACATATAGGAACAGATTGATGTTTCTCTCTCACACACACTCTTTCTCTTCCCCAACTCCTTTCCTTTCTCACTAAAATCAATCAATATAAAATTTTTTTTAAAAAAAAACATTCACCTAAGTGATGAATATACCCATAAATTTTGGAAGGACTGCAATGTGTGTTTGTATTATTTAAGAGTATGCAATTCTGGGCCCTGGCCGGTTGGCTCAGTGGTAGAGCGTCGGCCTGGCATGCAGAAGTCCCAGGTTCGATTCCCGGCCAGGGCACACAGGAGAAGCGCCCATCTGCTTCTTCACCCCTCCCTCTCTCCTTCCTCTCTGTCTCTCTCTTCCCCTCCCGCAGCGAGGCTCCATTGGAGCAAAGATGGCCCGGGCACTGGGGATGGCTCCTTGGCCTCTGCCCCAGGCGCTAGAGTGGCTCTGGTCGCAACAGAGCGACCCCCCGGAGGGGCAGAGCATCACCCCCTGGTGGGCAGAGCGTCGCCCCCTGGTGGGCGTGCTGGGTGGATCCCGGTTGGGCGCATGCGGGAGTCTGTCTGACTGTCTCTCCCCGTTTCCAGCTTCAGAAAAACACACACACACACACACACAAAAAGAGTTTGCAATTCTGTTATAAAAGATAAGAAATACAAATAGGATAGATGTTAAAAAGATAGTATGTTAGTAACACCTAAGACGTTAAAAATAAAGAGAATAAATAAATTATATGATTTAAAAATAACAAATAAGAGTATCTATGGATAGAAAAGGATGGAAAGACTAAATCATATGGGAGGTAGTGGGTCATGCCTTTCCAGAAGGACAACTATGTTATCCTTAAATTTTTCTTCCACCTGTGATTCCCATTATGAATCATATGCTCTTACCCAGAGATGCACATAAAATCTACTGCTGCTCTACAGGGTAATTGGCAAGTTATGGCTAATGGCCAGGCTCCTGTGTCTCTCTGACAGAGTAAGCATGTCAGCTCTAAGCACCTTGTCTTTTTTTTTTTTAATTTTTTTCAAAATTTATTAAGGTGGCGCTGGTTAATAAATTTATACAGGCTTCGGGTACACAATTCTACAATACATCATGTGTATTGCATTGTGTGTTCACCACCCCAAGTCAAGTCTCCCTCCATCACCATCTATCCCCCTTCTACCCTCCTTCACCTCCCCTACCCTCTTTCTACCCTCCTGTTCTAAGTACCTTCTATATGCTGAACCCCTCTGTTCATATTTGAATTCTGGTTCTTATAACTACACATCAATGGGGAAAGTGATGTGGCTGGGTCCCCTAGGGCAGAAAACATCTGACCAACAAGTAACAAAGGATTCAGGTCACCTGTCTTTCCACCTTGCTGTATCCTGTCATAAGGTATAATAAACCTACACATCTCTTTCCTTTTGTTTTACATTGTGTTTTAAATTGACTGAATAAATCATGTCACTTGAGCATCCTATTTTGATCTATGAGTGATTCTATTCTGTGACCTCTGGGATAACTTGCATGGTGGTACACTAGGAGCTACCTCTACATCCAGGTTAACTCCCCACATAACAGAAACACAGTGGGCTGCTGTCTGACTCCTGTCTGAAAAACATAAAGGGTGAGGGACAGTCTGTATAGCTGCCTTAAAAGCAGGAGGGGAGACATTGTGCTATATTGGACTTGGCTGGTATTCCCAGAATTTATCAGGCAAAATATGTGAGAGGGAACTGGCACTTATTAATCTGGCCCTGTCTACCTGGCAGGGTGGAGGACATCATCAGAAAAGGCTGGAGCTAAATGGTGGATTACCAGGAAGATAAAAAGGAGCTGTGAGCAAGCCAAGGCCAGGAAGAGAGATGCTTTGGCCTTACCAAGAACATTATTATTATTATTATTCATTTTAGAGAGGGGAGAGAGAAAGAGAAAAGGTGGGGAGGAGCAGGAAGCATCAACTCCCAAATGTGCCTTGACCAGGCAAGCCCAGGGTTTCGAACAGGCGATCTCAGCATTCCAGGTCGACACTTTATCCACTATGCCACCACAGGTCAGGCACCAAGAATATTATCTGTGATAGGTGCCAGGCCAGTAATTGAGAGAATTTCCAAATAACCCACAAAAGCTTAGTCCAGAAAACACCATTATGAAGGACCAAGATTATGAAAGATTATGCTAAGATGTCTCTGGCACCCTTAGCTTCCCCTCCCAACTCCAGAGGGGTCAGAAGCTGTAATAACCCAGCTCTAGGAGGTAGAGTAAAAACCCCAGGGTAGAGGTAGGAGGCAAGAGGAGGGAATCAGTTAGCCACATATGCTTACTGCCTAAAGCAGGGGTCGGGAACCTATGGGTCGCAAGCCAGATGTGGCTTTTTTGATGGCTGAATCTGACTCGCAGACAAATCTTTAATAAAAAAAAAATAACGTTAAAAATATAAAACATTCTCATGTATTACAATCCGTTCATTTCCTACCGCTCATGTTCATGGTTGCAGCTGGCTGGAGCCAATCACAGCTGTCCTCCGGGACACCAAATTTTTATTGGATAATGCCTAACACACATGGGTTGTTGTATGGCTCTCATGGAATTACATTTTAAAATATGTGGTGTTCATGGCTCTCTCAGCCAAAAGGGTTCCCGACCCCTGGCCACAAGGGGAAAGGAAAAGCTTTAATTTTCAATCAAGATCAGAAGTTTTACTATTAATTATAACTGAACATTATTATTATTAAATTGAGACAGAGTGTGTCCCTTCTGAGAAGCCAAAGAAGTTGTGAGGTTGCCCAAGTTTTAATTTAAGAGCACAGAAGAACTAACTTGACTGAACAAAACATAAAGGGGTGGTAGGAGACAATAATAAAATAGTAATCACAGTCCCTAAGTCTTGCTTGTTCAATATAATGTTTACAGTATCAAAAGTGCTTAGAACAGTACCCAGTACAAAGTATTAATTGTTAGCTATTATTATCTATGCCACTGCCTAGCATGATGACTCCTATACAGGAAGAGCCTAATAAATGTTTGTCAGTTTAACAGAATTAACAGAACAAAAGTGACCCAACGGTTTTTGAAGCTCTCTCCTGAAATCTACAGCTTATTTAAAAAGATAGAAAAGAGAATACCGGTCCTGGCCGGTTGGCTCAGCGGTAGAGCGTCAGCCTGGCGTGCGGGGGACCCGGGTTCGATTCCCGGGCCAGGGCACACAGGAGAAGCGCCCATTTGCTTCTCCACTCCCCCCCCCCCCTTCCTCTCTGTCTCTCTCTTCCCCTCCCGCAGCCGAGTCTCCATTGGAGCAAAGATGGCCCGGGCACTGGGGATGGCTCCTTGGCCTCTGCCCCAGGCGCTGGAGTGGCTCTGGTCGCGGCAGAGTGACGCCCCGGAGGGGCAGAGCATCGCCCCCTGGTGGGCAGAGCTTCGCCCCTGGTGGGCGTGCCGGGTGGATCCCAGTCGGGCGCATGCGGGAGTCTGACTGTCTCTCCCTGTTTCCAGCTTCAGAAAAATGCAAAAAAAAAAGAAAAGAGAATACTTTGAAGCATCCAGAGGTTTTTTTGGGTTTTTTTTTTTTTTTCCTGGCTTGAATCATAAAAGCCAGGCAAGCTCATAAATAGGCCTCACATTACCTGGAGGGTCAAAGGAAACCATTTTCTTCCCTAGTCTTAGATTTCAAAAACATTTTTTTCCCCTAGAGCTTGAAATATTGCTTATTTAGAACTGAAGAAAACAAACTGCCCACAGAGGATATTCCAGGGCACAACTAGTGGGCACTATAACAACAGACTCGAGGTTCCTTGGCCTTTTGTAGAGTCTGTTATAAACCAGGGTCTCTGCAATTCTTTTCGACTGGTTTTTTTTTTTTTTTTTTAATTTTTCTGAAGCTGGAAACGGGGAGAGACAGTCAGACTCCCGCATGCCCCCGACCAGGATCCACCCGGCAGGCCCACCAGGGGCGATGCTCTGCCCACCAGGGGGCGATGCTCTGCCCCTCCGGGGCGTCGCTCTGCCACGACCAGAGCCACTCTAGCGCCTGGGGCAGAGGCCAAGGAGCCATCCCCAGAGCCCGGGCCATCTTTGCTCCAGTGGAGCCTTGGCTGCGGGAGGGGAAGAGAGAGACAGAGAGGAAGGGGGGGGGGGGTGGAGAAGCAAATGGGTGCTTCTCCTATGTGCCCTGGCCGGGAATCGAACCCGGGTCCCCCTTGCGCCAGGGCGACGCTCTACCGCTGAGCCAACTGGCCAGGGCCCTTTTCGACTGTTTTTGAAGGCAGATCAACTTTGCATTTAGCTGTATCTGTTCTTAAAGAAATTACTTATTTTCAGCACTGATTCCCTGCATGGTATTTACAGAGAGCATCTTCCAGCTGGGAGGCAAAAATCATTGAGTTGAACTCTGCCTTCATCCCCTGAAAATAAGACTCAGTTGCATCAGTGCATTTTTTATACCCTCTAAATTCTATTAAAGAAAGATTAGATCAGCTACTCATACAGCAATCTTTTGGGTCTGCTTTTGTTCGTTTAAGGATTTGTTTCAAGGTTTTGGCCATATCAAATTTTATAGATTTTCTTCATCCACAGGCCATTTTTTATAGCATGTTCAAAATACTGGTAAGATGATTCTACTTTCTATAGACAATCAGTCACTACCCAAAGGACTAAAGATCTACAAAGATCCATCACCCTATTTAAATTTTTTAAATTTAATTTTTATTTTTTTTAAGTGAGAGGAGGGGAGATAGTGAGACAGACTCCTGCAAGTGCCCCAACTGGGGTCCACCTGGAAACCCCTGTCTGCTGGGTTGCTGGAATAAATTGAGCTATTTTTAGCACCAGTTGAGCTATTTTTAGAGCCTGAGGCTGCTGGGACCAAATAGCATCCTCAGTGCCCTGGGCCAATGCTCAAACCAATCCAGCCACTGGCTGAGGGAAGGGAAGAAGAGAAGGGGGAGAGGGAGGAGAAGAGAAGCAGATGGTCGCTTCTCCTGTGCGCCCTAACAGGAAATCGAAGCCAGAATGTCCATATGCTGGCTGACACTCTATCCACTGGGCAAACCAGCCAGGGCCCTATTTATACTCTTAAAAAAAATTTTCTTTTATTTAGAAGTATAAGGCTCTTTGAAAAAGCATATATTTAAAATGAGTGTTATTTAATAACCTAGCCAACAGATCATTCCCATTATTTGAACATATAAGCCTTCAATTGACCAATTGTCACGATTACTTTGAGCTAACTAGCAAAGAATTTGAAAGTATGTTTACTTGGTTATTACTATACTCTATTCATACTTAGGGAAAACCAAAAACAACACTAACTCACTTGGATGGGGTGCCTAGGTGTATACTTGGGAAGAGCAAAACCCAACTTTATTAAATAAAATGGCCTTTAAAATGTACTCCAAAAATTAACAAGCACCTGAGTAAATCCATTGGTTATTAATTTTTTATTACTTCTGCTAGAAAAAAAAAATATTTTAAAGAATTCACCAGGCCATTAAAATGAAACTGGAGATGAACCCTAAGTCTCTAACAAATGTAACTTAAAAATTATTTTTAATCACAAAAGATTACGTTTATTATACAAAATTTGAGAACTCTAAAAAGCACAATGAAAAAAATTACAGCTCTCATAACCCAATTTCTAGTATATTCCCATACACATATATACAATTTCCTTTTTTGTTGTTGCATTATCATACTGAATATACTGTTTTGTAATCTGCTCTACTTAATATACCATGAATGACTTCCCATTATTTTGATGTACAGTATGCTATTATATTCCAAAATTTAGCCTATCTCCCTTTGTTGCACAGCTACATGGCGTTCACTTTTTTTTTTATATTCTAAGTAACACTGGGGTAAATATCCTTGCACATAAATCTGTTTAAACATCTCCCATTGTTTCTTTATAATAAATTCTAAAAATGGAAATGCTGTGTTAGGGACATGAACATTTTCAAGGGTTATGATGGAAAATGTAATTTAGCAGGGGTTCTTTGGGATTTTATATTTCTAAAAATAGTGAACCAGTTGAAATGGCTAGAATTGTATTCTGTATGTCTTCCTCATGCAGGAACAGTCCCAAACGTAGCTTCCTGTTACCCAGATAGCCTATTAATCCCAGTGTGAACTGTTAGCGCTGTCACCACTGCTGTAGCAGTAAGCTTGAGCAACAGCTGTCTTGTGTGCCAGCCCTGCCGGCAGCCTCAACATATGCTCCCCTCCCTTGCCAGTCAGCTGACTATGGCACAGGAACTAAAAACACCGAACAGGTCAGCAACCCAAGGTGACAGAATCCATTTCCATTTGCTTTTCTCCTTTTCTGCACATATGGTTTCTAACACACTTCAGACTGTGAAATGTCTCAGTCTGAATGTGAAAGATTGGTTGCCACTAGGAGTAGCTAAATACAGTCAAAATAAAAGGATAAAATAATATAAAGAACAATTTTTCAGTTGCCAGATTCCATTTACAGTCTGTTTCATACTTCCCATCAAAAATAAGTTCACATTTCATAGCAGAAAAAAAAGATGAATTACTGATAATTATGAAAGAGGATTTTTTTTAAAAATTGAGAAACATATTTGACCTTAGCTGATATTAACCAAGCTGCTTATATTATATAATTAGTAAAAAAAAAAAAAAAAAGTGATGCTGAGGCATTAGCAACAGATTGTCTAATCACCTAGGTGAGGTCACAGGAGCCTCCCTAACAGTACCCTTTTAAGCCAAGCTAAAAATATTTCTAAAAAATAGTCATTGCTGGGCCATAAGGTTCTTTTCCCTAGGAGACTATAAAAGAAACCTATTTTCATTGAACCTACTATTAAAAGACCGAGAATGTCAAACCAAAGTTTTATTCATCTGTTTGGGGGCTATAGAAACATTAAAAGCAGAATGTTTATTGGCAAAATAAATATATTTTAATTAACCACACATTTTAATTTATTACTTATAATTATCCTTTGAGTAATACTGTGTCTTGACTATAGTAAGAAACAGCAGTTGTTCTAGAAATTTTATTTATATATAAATAACAGAACTTTTAAAGTCACAGGCAAAACAGTGCTTAATTTAAGACCTAATCTAACTTGTCATATTGATTGGGTTAAATAAATACATCAACTTTAATTTCTGTTACTGAGGCTTAAATAATTTGTACTAAATCTCTTCTGAGGACAAATGTTTTAAAAGCATTACAGAGTTAGTGAGAAATTGTTTGGCTAAGATCGAAAAGATTTCAGAGAGGTGAGTCTGTCACTGAGGATCCTATCACCCAAAAGGAATTTGCCAAGCAGTCCTTTTATCAGCCTCTTTAAACTAGGGGACTAGAATTTAGAATCCTGAGTGACGAGGGAAGATGGGAGAGTTGCTCTTCATGGAATATCCATTTGTATCGTTTAATTTTTATATTTTATACAGGTATCACCTTAAAATAAATAAAAATATCTAATGACTATCAAATGCTCTGCTCCAAACCATTTAGTGAATAATAAATCATGTTCCTTAAAATCAACATTCACATATCTATAATCTAATTTTTCAAAATATAAAAATCAATGTTATCTTGAGAACTATAAACACAGTAATAGACTGTACACATGTTATATTTCTTTACTTCCTTTTAGGGATTCTAGAGATAAAGCTTAGAAAGAAACATTTTTGTATTACAGAATATAATTATAACAGTATTAAAAATCTGCTTTTAATGATCAGTCAATGCCTCTAGGATAGAAGGCAACTAATACTTTACAAATCACTATAACAGTTTCCATTACAGTTACCAAGATTGCTAAAAGTGGGATGAGTTTAAAAGATTAGAAATTATATAACTGCTATAGTGTTTATTTTCCTCTAATGGAAACACAAGGCTGAATTTATTTATATATATATATATATATATATATATATATATATATATATATTTTTTTTTTTTTTTTTTTTTTTTTTTTTTTTTTTTTTTTTTTTTCCTGAAGTTGGAAACAGGGAGGCAATCAGACAGACTCCCGCATGCGCCCCGACCGGGATCCACCCGGCATGCCCACCAGGGGGCGATGCTCTGCCCATCTGGGGCATTGTTCTGTTGCAACCAGAGCTATTCTAGCTCCTGAGGCAGAGACCATAGAGCCATCCTCAGTGCCCGGGCCAACTTTGCTCCAATGGAGCCTCAGCTGCCAGAGGGGAAGAGAGAAACAGAGAGGAAGGAGAGGGGAAGGGGTGGAGAAGCAGATGAGCGCTTCTCCTGTGTGCCCTGGCCGGGAATTGAACCCGGGACTCCTGCACACCAGGCCAATGCTCTACCACTGAGCCAACCGGCCAGGGCCTAGATATTCTTTAATCATTTAAAGGTAGACTGTTTAAATTTAACCACACAGGCTCACTAATAAAATTGATAATTAACTTACTTTATAATATACTTTAGAGTAGATAAAAGTCCAAACTTTTTAGTCAATCGAATTTTCCCAGGAAAATAGCTCTGGGAATTTTTATGAACCTTTTTTTTTTATTTTGATACAGAAAATGAGTTCAAGTAGTTTAAGAAAATGACTTGTAGGCCTGACCTGTGGTGGCGCAGTGGGATAAAGCTTCGACCTGGAACACTGAGGTCGCCGGTTCGAAATCTTGGGCTTGCCTGGTCAAGGCACATATGGGAGTTGATGCTTCCTGCTCCTCCCCCTTCTCTCTCTCTCTGTCTCTCTCTCTCTCTAAAAAAATCAATAAATAAAATATTAAAAAAAAAAGAAACTTATTTAAAAAAAAAAAAAAAAAGAAAATGACTTGTAGAAAATACAACACTCAGTTCAGCTGAGAGGATGAGGTGTTTATTGGCTGAAAAAAAGCGCCTGGTTTGCAAAGCATGTCCAGTTTGAGACTGCATAATTTAAAAGAAATTTAAAAAAATAGAAGTCACTGTGAAAAGCAACAAGAAAGAGTATAAGGTAGAAAAGTGAGGCAATTAAAGAGCTAAGATTTCTAAGCCCAAATGAAATAACAAACAGAAAGGCAGTAACTATAAGAACAAGCACATAAAAGGTTAATAAAGAATATAAATATCATCTGCTTTTATATTCCCTAAGGGCAATATTGAGGGCATTTTATTGCTTTGATGTAATCACTATCTTGTGGTAAACACTACCCCTTTATGTCCACCTCCCAAGCCATGTGGCTTACTTGTGGGACTGACTCTAGCTCCACCTACAGAAGTAACTGTCATTCAGAATCATCCCTCCCTCCCGCCAAGGCATTGGTGCAGATATGGGAAGATAACTGATTTAGAGATTGTGAAAGAACAAAACTCAATGGAGTAAATTTGAAGATTTAGTTGAGTTTATTAAGGAATTCATGAATTGGGCAGCATCCCATCTAGCAACTAGAAGGGTGCTTAGGGGAAGGCAAAGGGTCTTTTCAGGCAGGTTATCTCACTAGTACTGATTAGGAAATTTCAGACTGGGAGAAGCTGAAACTGCAATTAGGATAGGCATTAAGTTTTGGTGGGGCTCAGCAAAAGAAACTCCATTTTTAGGTCCGTTACTTCTTTTTAATCAGATGCTTAGGGTATCTAGGAAAGAAAAAATGTGGGAAGTTATTTTGAAACTTTAAGAAAACTGAGATATACTCAAGCAGTTTCCAGAAACCACCTCCTATTCTATACTGTACTACATTGGATTATATCCCCTATTTCAATACTTCTGCTTATGTGTAGGGAGGCAGTATAGCACAAGAGTTAACAGCATAAATTGTAGAGCCAAACTCTTAGTTCTTAATCTCAGTTCTGCTTCTTATTAGCTATATGATCTCGAGCAAGTCACTTGAACTCTTTATCACTCAACTAAAATGAGAATAATAGAACCCAGTTAATAAAGTTGAGGTTTAAATGAATTAATACATGAAAAGCACTCAGAACATTTCCTGGTACAGGGTAAGTGGTATATAAATGTTCACTACTGTAAGGTATTTTCCGAGAAGGAAGGAAGAGGGCTTGGAGCAAAGTGTGGAATAACAAAAGGCTTTATTGAGTACTGCGCATCCCACCTGGCAAGGTTCCCTGGCCCCGAGGTAAGATGGAGGCCAGGGAAGTTGCACGGATTAAACCCCGTGGGAGATATCTAAAGGGGCCCCTCTAGGGAAGTCGAGCTAACATGATGTGGTGAAATCCCACTGGCTGGTAGACGGTCGCTTTTTTCCAAACGGTTCCTGTGAAGCCTCTTTTGGCGTGCTTGGTTGTGGGCGGTCCTAGCCAAAGTTCGAGGGTCTGAGTTTCCCACGTGACCATCCCCCATTATCCACCGACCTTACAACTATTATTATTGCTGTTGTAAGGAATAAATTAATAAATGGAAAGTGCTTAGAACAGTGCTGTTCACACAGTAAACCCTATTAATCCATTGTTGAGAAGATTCCTTCATTCATTCATCCATTCATTCTACAAATATTTACCGAGTGACTTTAATGTGCTGGGCCAATGTCTTCATTCTAGACCAGCAGTGTCAAAAAAAAAAAAAATGTAATGTGAATCATAAATGTGAGCCAAGTATGTAATTTAATATTTTCTAGTAGTCACATTAAAAAAGTAACGAGCAAAATCACTTTTTTTTTTTACAGAGACAGAGAGAGACAGATAGGGACAGAAAGGGAGCTCTCTTCGAGATACCAATTCTACGTTGGTATCTTAGTTGTTCATTGATTGCTTGTCCATTGATTGCTTTCTCATATGTGCTTTGACGGGGGTAGGGGGATGGGGGGGCTCTAGTAGAGCAAGTGACCCTTTGCTCAAGCCAGCGATCTCAGGCTCAAGGCAAACCATCTTTGACTTCAAGCTGGCTACCTCAGGGTTTTGAACCTGAGTCTTCCGCGTCCCAGTCCAATGCTCTATCCTGATCAGGCCAAAATCACTTTTAATAAAATATTTTAATCCAATGCCCAAAATATTATCTCCTTATTTAATCAATGTAAAAAAACTTAGACATTTTACCTTGTTTCCATTCTAAATCATTTTAATCTAGTATGTATTTTGTGCATACAGCATATCTCAATTCAGACTAGCTACATTTCAACTGCTTAAGAGTCACATGTGACTAGTAGCTAGCAGGAAGTTTTCTTTTTAATTTGTCTTTATTTAGGGGGGAGAGCAAGTAAAAAAGAAACAGTGATTTGTTGTTCCACTTATTCATGCATTCATTGGTTGATTCTTTGTAGAATATATATTTTTTTAGGACTTTATTCATTTTTTAGAGGGGAGAGAGAGAGAGAGAGAGAGAGAGAAAACAGAGAAACAGGGAGCATCAACTCCCATATGTGCTTTGACCAGGCAAGCCCAGCATTTCAAACCAGCAACCTCAGTGTTCCAGGTTGATGCTTTATCCACTGAGCCACCACTAGTGAGGTCATTTGTTGATTCTTGTACATGCCCTGGCCGGGATCAAAACCACATCCATGGCATATCAGAATGACGCTCTAACCAACTGTGCTACCTGGCTAGGGCATGCAGTTCTCTACATTAAAGATTAGGAAAAAAGGAGGAATGTCATCTTTGTACCCAACCCCATTTTGCTATTAATTAAATTATTTTTTTTCAGTTTGCAAAGTCATTTCACATTCATTATATCATTTGATAGAAACATGCCTCATTTTGAAGGATTAGATTTTAGGAGATGGAGAAAATGCCTATCAAGAAGAAACAAATGAGGCTCTGGCCGGTTGGCTCAGTGGTAGAGCGTCGGCCTGGCGTGCAGGAGTTCCGGGTTTGATTCCCAGCCAGGGCACACAGGAGAAGCACCCATCTGCTTCTCCATCCCTTCCCCTCTCCTTCCTTTCTGTCTCTCTCTTCCCCTCCGGCAGCCGAGGCTCCATTGGAGCAAAGTTGGCCCGGGCGCTGAAGATGGCTCTGTGGCCTCCGCCTCAGACGCTAGAATGGCTCTGGTTGCAGCAGAGCCATGCCCCAGATGGGCAGAGCATCAGCCCCCTGGTGGGCATGCCGGGTGGATCCTGGTGGGGCACATGCAGGAGTCTGTCTGACTGCCTCCCCGTTTCCAACTTCAGAAAAATAGAAATAAATAAATAAATAAATAAAAGAAGAAACAAATCAGAAGAAGTAACAAGAAAAGAAAACAAGGGGTCTATTAGGAAATTAGAAGTCAGGGAGATAAATCTAAGAAAATGTATCCTGGAAAACCCTCAACTGTCTCCAGACCAGGAAGGGTGGGTGTTATTTATCAGGTAGTGGGGAGAAACCAAAGATTGTAAGCAGAAAAGAGGCTTCCCTTCCTCTTCCCACCATTGTTAAATGCAAAACATAATTATTTCCAAAATATAATTTTCATTTTTGTTAAGACGACTGAGTAACCCGAGATGAGACATGATGAGAACTGAAAGGAAAAACAAAAGGAAGCAGCCATTAGGACAACTTCATACAGAAAGAACAGCCAAGAACAAAGGTCTTGAGACAGCAAGGAGCTTGCCATGTTCAGGGAACAGAAAGTAACTAGTGGATGGTGCAGAGTAAATACACAGTAAGTGGTCCATTGTTAATGAATGACCAAGAGATAGCTTCTTCTTTCCCTTGCCTTTCAATGCTGGCATGCCTGCAGTAGCTATCAATAAGAAAACAAGCAGAAAAAGTCTACAGCATTTTTCAGTTGCCTCACAGCAGCAGATAAAAAACACTGATCACTGAACCAAGAGTAGAAACACTGGTCTAAAACATGTCACCTTATGAACCATCCAAACTTGTATAGAATTTTTATGAGTTTGAGCCAAACTGATGATACCTGCCAGCATGCAAAATCCCAACAGACGAGAACATGATCCGGGGAATGGCAGTTTTACTGCTTGTTTTATACATTAGAATGAAAGGAAATGAAGTATGGGGCGGGTACGTGAAATCCATTGGTGGTAGGTTAAGGCAGTGGGAGGAAAGCAAAGCCAGGGAAATCTCTGGGATTGGATAAAAAGTAAAACGGAGAGACACTTCTTTTACAATGATAAGTACAGAGTAGTTAACACACAAGGGACAAGTTAACAATGAGGGTTCTGTGGTCTCCTACTGTAGTAGAGGTTGTGTCCTGCTGGGATGGGGGCGGAGGGTCTGGAAAAGAACAGGATGACTCTGACATTTGAATGGTATGATATTATAGATGGACAACAGGCTCAATGCCCTCTGTCACTGGCTTTTAGTTAGAAAGTTTTCATTTCAGATCATCCTATGTGGTTATTTTTGGTCTAAGTCAGGGGTCCCCAAACTATGGCCTGCGGGTGGCATGTGGCCCCCTGTGGCCATTTATCCCCACCCGCCACACTTACGGAAGGGGCACCTCTTTCATTGGTGGTCAGTGAGAGGAGCACAGTTCCCATTGAAATACTGGTTAGTTCGTTGATTTAAATTTACTTGTTCTTGCCTGACCAGGCGGTGGTGCAGTGGATAGAGCCTCGGACTGGGACGCAGACGGACCAGGTTCGAGACCCCGAGGTTGCCAGCTTGAGTGCGGGCTCATCTGGTTTGAATAAAAGCTCACCAGCTTGAACCCAAGGTTGCTGGCTCCAGCAAGGGGTCACTCGGTCTACTGGAGCCCCCCAGTCAAGGCACATATGGGAAAGCAATCAATGAACAACTAAGGTGTTGCAACGCACAATGAAAAACTAATGATTGATGCTTCTCATCTCTCTCTGTTCCTGTCTGTCCCTGTCTAGCCCTCTCTCTGACTCTCTCTTTGTAAAAAATAAATAAATAAATAAATTTACTTGTTCTTTATTTTAAATATTGTATTTGTTCCCGTTTTTTTTTTTAGTTTAAGATATGTGCAGTGTGCATAGGGATTTGTTCAGTTTTTTTTTATAGTCCGGCCCTCCAATGGTCTGAGGGACAGTGAACTGGCACCCTGTGTAAAAAGTTTAGGGACCCCTGGTCTCAGTCTATAAGGCCGCCATGCCAGCCTCCCATGAGCTTGACAGGTTTAACATCCATAAATGGAATCAATACATCTAATGGGTACCTGTCAGTTTATTCCTAAAGCCTTAACAATAAAGCTCCTTACAGCCCGGTCAGCACCACATCCTCAAACAGTATCTTTCTTCTAAAATTCTGAGGAACTTCTTTATGCCAGCGAATCTCCAAGTCACTGCACGTGAGGCAGCCTTGTCTCCCCCAACCCTATGCCTGTCAGACAACCAAAAAGCAGCTTCTCTTCACCAGACGATACTAGGAAGCTCCGCCAACTCACATCCAAAAGGAGACAGGGTACCTGCCACTCACAGGATAAACCCCAAACATCATATCCGGTCACCTACCCGTCAGCCTTCCTTTAGTGGTAGTCGCCCCGTGACGAAGCAAAAGCGCAAGCAGGGGCGTGTCTCCCCAGCCAATGGGCTCTGTCCACCTCCCTCTTTCGTCATCGCGTTGTCTGTGACGTAAGGGCGGGGCGTGGAGGGAGATACGGAAGTCGAAAGGGTTCAAGCTGCTTAGTCTTTCGGAGGCCGGAGCAAGGAGCAAAATGGTTTACATCTCGAATGGTGAGTGGGGAAGAGGCTACCGGGCAACCACGGGCTCGGGAACCAGGTCTTGGGTCTCTTTCATTGTCGCTCACCGGCCCTGCCGCCCGTCACGGCTTTCCTGGACTTTGCGCCGCGCAAGAAGGCGGAGCCGAAGGCAAAGTCGCCTGGGACCGCGGTGCGTCGCTCGATCGCCCATAAGCGGGTGGGCAGAGGCCGAGGTCTATAGTCGACTGGGCCGGTGTCTGGCGTCCTCGTGGAACTTTGATTGTGGGCCTAGCGGAAGTGCACTTTTCTCTCGGGCCTCTGTGTCCTTAAGTAGTAACGACAACTACACTGACACCGTCTGCGTAGCGCTTTATGGCTCAGGCACTGTTTTAGCGTTATTCGCTTATCAACTCATCCGGTCTTTATAACAGCCCATTTAAGGTAATATTTTATTTCCCTACTTCACGAATGGTGACTGAGGCGCAGGTATATTAAAGAGATTGTCCAGAATGACAAAGGTAGTTTAATGGCTCATACCAGATTCAGATCGAGGTTGGCTGACGTCACCGTTCTTGCATTTAAGTGTAGTGGCTTTCTGGAACTTTTATCTGAGAATTAGATGAAAGTTTCGGTGGGCTTTTTCCCCCCAGGAGAGGATAGTGAGTAACACGCAGAGTTTTTTGCCCTTATTTTAATGGGCACAAGAAGGACCACTTCCTCTAAAGCAAGTTAATTATTCCTGGAATAGAGAATCTGAAAAAGACAATTCAGTGATTCCACAAAGAAAATGACTGAAAGGGAAAGACAATATAACCGGGTCAGAATACTGCCAGCACTGTCCAACCACCTGTTTCATTCAGGTGGCGTAAACACCTTGGTGCAATATTAACACGTATTTCATGGATGACCGGAACTAGGTGCTGGTTCTATTTGAATCATCTGTTTATCTTTAGAGCTAATTAAGTTTTTGCCTGAGTGCGCTTTGCATTTCTTTGCTCTTGAAAGTCTCACTTTGTCTCCACTTAAAACTCTTTTAGAACAGGTAGGTTGATGGACACACAGAAATCAAAGTTTTATCTTTGTTTTGGCACTTGCAAGCTTTGTTTTAACCTTGGTGGTTAAGGCTGTCAGCTTCTACAGTATGCATTATTGAATAATTTTTTTTGTATTTATAGTGTCTTACTGTGCACACATAATTGTATTTGATCCACATAAATAACATAGAGGCCTTTTATTTCACTTTTATAGTTGAAAAATGCCGATTGCATTCAAGCAACTTATTTTCCCCTAAGAATGTTGAGAGGTGAAGTTTCTGCCTTCAGAAAGTAGGAGGGAGAGTGCAAAAAGTAAGACAGAATAATGCAAGTACATGCAGTAGGTTCTTCAGAATTACACAGGAAGAATTGATGGGTTCCAATTAGATCTATTTTCTTAGAAGAACTGTGTCAGCACTTCAGGTTGACAAAAGATTTCTCTTACGGTCAAGTGACTATTTCCGAACAATTCTATATGATTAGCCCTGGAATACATTTTCTCCGGGAAAATGTCACATCAGCCAACAAAGTAGAGCTAGTAAGAGGCAGAACCTATCACCCATTCTCTGCCTTTAAGTGTATCCCTTATTTCTCATTAAGTCTTTGTGTTAGATATACCTGAAAGTAAACTGATCAAGTAAAGAGGAAAAGTAAAAAGCATGGGGAAGTCCTTGGGAAAATTGAGAGGAGAGGAAGTTAACAGACAGTTCTTCTTCCAAAATATTCTGACCTCTTGATTTGCAAGGCTGAAACTCTAGAGCAGTGGTCCCCAACCCCCGGGCCGCAGACCAGTACCAGTCTGTGGGCCATTTGGTACCTGTCTGCAGAGAAAGAATAAATAACTTACATTATTTCCGTTTTATTTATATTTAAGTCTGAATGATGTTTTATTTTTTAAAAATGACCAGATTCCCTCTGTTACATCCGTCTAAGACTCACTCTTGATGCTTGTCTCGGTCACGTGATACATTTATCCATCCCACCCTAAAGGCCGGTCCATGAAAATATTTTCTGACATTAAACTGGTCCGCGGCCCAAAAAAGGTTGGGGACCACTGCTCACTAACTTTTCAGATTTTGGCTTTCATTATTTAAAGTGGTTTGAAAAATAGGTTTTGTTTTGTTTTTTTTTGCTTAAGATAAAACTGAAGTGTATAATTAGAATGAACAGCCTTTTACAGAAAAATAGTAGTCATTTTAATGAATAAGCCAAATTCTCTTTAGTACTTCGAGCATACAGATTCTTTGATTTCTAAAAATTTTATTATAATAACTGATACTAAAGATTTGTAAGAGTATATAAACAGTCCTTTTGTACATCAAGAGTCTTTGCAAGTGAAAAGAAATACTTTGAACACATTTAGGAAAGTGGAAGTGGTGTAAGCATCCTTTTATATCCACCCATTTATTTCCTCAAAATACTTAAATAAACAGACATGTTCATAGCAGCATTTTCACAATAGCAACTCAAGTATCCATCATAAATGAACAAATGAATGGATCAACAAAATGTAGTATGCATATACAGGTGGTCCTTCGAGTTTACGACACTCACTCCCATAAAAGCTTTAAAAAATTGAGATGTGAGTGTTTCGGCTTATATTGTTAGCATTGTACTTATGGACTATGTGGGCAAAGTAGTTTGGTTGTGTGCAGCGTAAGAATGTACAGTAAAGTATATTTATGTCCTTTTCCTTTTTCTGTGGCTTAGCTGTGTTTTTACATTCTAGGTTATGATTTTATAACTGTGTTAGGATAGGTAAGTGACTTAGGCTAGGATGTGTTTCGACTTACACCAAAATTCAGGTATGTCACTGCCGTAGGAACAGAACTGTGACATAACCCGAGGGCCCCTGACAATGGAGTATTAATCAGCTTTGAAAAAAGGAAATTTTGATACATGCTACAATGTTGATGAACCCTGAAGACATGCTCAGTGAAATAGCTGGTTACCAAAGTAAATATAGTGTGAGTCCTCAAATTAGTTTCCTAGAGCAGTCAAATTCATAGAGACAGAAAGTAGAATAGTGGTTTGCAGGGGACTGGGGGAAGAAAGAAATGAGAAATTAGTGTTTAATGGATATAGAGTTTCAGTCGGGGACAATGAAAAGGTTTTCGAGATGTATGATGGCGGTAGTTGTACAATAAATGTGAGTATATTTAATGCCATGGAACTGTATACTTTAAAATGGTCGATCTTTTTATGTATATTCTACCACAGTAAAAAAAGAGGAATAATGCTTGAATGAGGTATCACCCACAAACATTATAAACTGTAGGAAATCATCTTTAGATCACAGAGCTTTACTTCCCTGAACCCTTCCTTAGAATGGTGTGCATTGGTTTTCCGTTGCCATACTGGTCTGCCAGAAAGTTCATTCCAGTCTGCGAAAGAGTTATCCACCCTGATTAATGAAGTTTATAGACCCAATGACCTTAGTCAAATTCACTTTTGCTCAGAGTGATTTCTGTTTTAGTAGTCCCCAAAATAATTTCCAATTTCACCAGTCCCAAATATAAAAAGATTGAAAACTACTGGTGTGCACATAATAGACCTCTTTTTTGGTTGACTATTTGGAACATGGACAAGTTGAAAACTGAATCTATGATTGTTACATAACTGATTTAAATGTAATGCATCTTGTGTCAGGGAATTGTAACACTAACTAAAGTTTCTTTATTCTTGTTTAGGACAAGTGTTGGACAGCCGGAATCAGTCCCCATGGAGATTATCTTTGATAACAGATTTCTTCTGGGGGATAGCTGAATTCGTGGTTTTGTTGTAAGTATAGTAGTGCTCTTAATAGCTCTGATACTTAAGTTACCAGAAGTACATTAGGTACATTATGTTGCATATCTTAAACAAGCTCAGCTTTCCTAAAGCAGTCTTTCATTTTAGTTCTTTTAATTAATAGCTTTTACTAAGGGAAATGAAGACTTGTGTAGTGATAAAGCTACCACCTGACATCTTATGATTATGAATATGATAGGTGAGTTGGTTAGCTTGACCATATCTTAGTCTTGGTGGTAATCATATCAACTTTCAACTATGGAGCCAGGCCTGCCCATTATAATGCTAGATGACAGTGCCTCACTTTCTGTTTGCTATTCCTAGCTTTAGTGTGTGTGCGTAAGTTTTATTGAATATTATACAATAAGTAAACAAGGGGAATTAGATCTTGATTTTAAAAAGTAATTTTTTAAATGAAGAGTTAGAATTAATAGAGAAGACAAAAATTTAAACTTCATAATTTCAGTCAGTTTTTAGTTTAATGCATTTTTTTTGGTTTTTCACCTGCTGTGTGTTTTATTTATTTTATTATTATTATTATTATTATTATTATTTTTGGTATTTTTCCGAAGTTAGAAGCAGGGAGGCAGTCAGATAGACTCCCGCAAGCCCCTGACGAGGATCTACCCGGCATGCCCACCAGGGGTCAATGCTCTGCCCATCTGGGGTGCTGCTCCCTTGTGGTGGGAGCCATCCTCAGTGCCCGGGCCAACTTTGCTCCAGTGGAGCTTCAGCTGTGGGAGGAGAAGAGAGAGACAGAGAGGAAGGAGAGGGGGAAGGGTGGAGAAGCAGATGGGCGCTTCTGTGTTCCCTGACCGGGAATTGAACCTGGGACTTCCACACACTGGACCGACGCTCTACCGCTGAGGCAGCCAGCCAGAGCTTTACCTGCTGTATGTTTTATGTAAATTGTTCATTAACTACTAACAAGTCTTATCCCACGTTTGAATATATATTTGAGCCTGACCAGGGGGTGGGGCAGTGGATAGAGCGTTGGACTGGGATGCGGAGGACCCAGTTTTGAGACCCCAACGTCACCAGCTTGAGTGCGCGCTTATCTGGTTTGAGCAAAGCTCACCAGCTTGGACCCAAGGTCGCTGGCTTGAGCAAGGGGTTACTCTGTCTGCTGAAGGCCCACAGTCAAGGCACATAGGAGAAAGCAATCAATGAACTAAAGTGCCACAACGAAAAATGGATGATGCTTCTCATCTTTCTTCGTTCCTGTCTGTTCCTATCTATCCCTCTCTCTGACTCTGTAAAAAAAAAAAAAGTGTCTTATGGGTGGAGAACAAAAGAGATGCAGAGATGTGAGAGATAGTTCTTTCACTGACTTGTTTAATATCAGTAAATACTGTTATATTGTAAGGGGCAGTCATGGGAGGTGGACATCAGCAGAAGTTCTTCCACCTGGGAAAGAAACACAGGAAGGGTGGCAAAGTTTGAGTATGAGTCTGTGATCTTCGTACTTAATTTGATTATTGCTTTGCTTTAGAAAGATTAATCTGATGGCTGCATGTAACATAAATTAGAAAGGATAAAATGGAAAAGACAGCTCCACAGAAAAATGCAACAAGGGACAAGAGAGGCTTAAAGTTAAGTTACCCATTGCAGAACTTCTTTACAGTTTAACAAATTTTAACTACTCATTGTTTATTAAAAATACTGTTTTAAATTCTTCCTCCTTCACAAATAAAATTTCATTTAAATGGATTCCCAGAAGGTCTGTGTGTCTGGCACCCACCCTCAGCCCCTCCCTCTCCAAGGAAATGTTAGGTAAGCTGTCGGTAAAGGAAATGCAAGAGCAGTGAATGTTCAATACTGTAAAAACAGACCCTGGGACCTGCCAGCTGAGGCAGAGTAGAGGAAGAAAGTTGGGATGATTGTGTAGGAGAGTTGGCAAGTAAGAAAGATAAGGAAGGGTAGCTTTGGTACAGAACAGAGCACACTCTGTTTAGACATGTGTTTGTGTTAGATGGTGTTGTCCAGACAGCTTAAAAAAATGTAAGTTTGGATCTAAATCAATTCAGTTGTCCTTTCATGGAGATGATAGTTGAAACCATAAAATATGCTTTATAATGTTGAAAGTAATTCTGCTGTTTTTTGCCCCTTGTTTCAGTTTCAAAACTCTGCTTCAGCAAGATGTGAAAAAGAGAAGAGGCTACGGAAACTCATCTGATTCCAGATATGATGATGGAAGAGGGTATAGCTTTTTAAATTGATAATAGATATTTTTACCCCTCTGAATATTTTAATAAAGTTAGATAGACACTCTTGGAAATGAAAGGTTTAAATTCTGTTTCACAAAATTAGTGCATTACTATAAATTAAGTCAAGTTGCCTTTGATTTGATGAGTCAACTTGGCAAAGCTAAAATGTACATTATACATATATCTTATGGGAGATACCAAATTAGAGGATGCAAACTGAGAGCTAACATTAAAATCTAGAGATTTCACTTTAGAATCTAGATTTCCAGCTGCTAATGAAGAACTCAGAGGATCAAGCAGCAGTGGGCTAGGCTTGTGTTTCCATGTGCAGAACTCAGCTGGAACTGGGGTCTAGTTGGCCATGTACAGGAAGTGGTTGCTGTTCAGGTCATCACAGTACTTGCCTACCTTTCTGCATGTGCTTTATGAGTGTTGTTCCTTATAAAGGTTTGAATTTTTTACTTAACTGGCATTTTAAATAAGTAAAACAGTCTATTTGAGTGTTTAAAAGGAACCAATTGAAGGTGTCTACCAAACAGTAGAAATTAACATTTTCTTTTATTAGGCCTCCAGGAAACCCTCCAAGAAGAATGGGTCGAATTAATCATCTGTGTGGTCCCAATCCTCCTCCAATGGCTGGTGGATGAGGAAGGTAACATAAAATTTGAAATTATTCTGCAGGGATTTTATTTTGTAAAGGCTTCCTTAGAAAGGTCTTTAGGAAAACAGAAGTTGCCCAACAGTTTGTAATTATTCAGACATTAGTTGGAAAAATATTTCTATCCTAATTCTTAAAAAAATCCATTGGCTTTATTATCAAAATGTCTTTTTTTTTTTTTTTTCTGCGAGAGACAGACAGGAAGGGAGAGAGATGAGAAGCATCAACTAATAGTTGTGGCACCTTAGCTGTACATAGATTGCCTTGTCATATGCCTTGACTGGGGGGCTCTCAAGTAAAGCAAGTGACTCCTTGCTCAAATCAGCGACCTTGGACTTCAAGCCAGTGACCTTTGGGCTCAAACCAGCAACAATGGGGTCATGTCTATGATCCCACACTCAAACCTGGGTCCTCAGTATCCCAGGCCAACACTTTATCCACTTTGCCTCTGCCTGGTCAAGCCAAAATGTCTTTTGAAACAAGGTTTATAATGTAGTAGTTGTTGGATTTTTCATACTGATCCAAATTAATAATTAGCAACTAATTATTATAATGTTTTCTTTTAGGTAAATGTCTGCTCTAAGAAGCAGACAATTGGACATGTACATTCATAGCAGAAGGAAACCATCAAGCAATGGAGGGCTTACCATGCTGGACAAGTAGATGAATGTTTATGTCTAAACAAGGATTACTCTGTGTACTCACAGACCAATGAGGTCGTGTTGGGAATTCCCTCTCAGGGATCTGACATGACTGACATGTAATTCTATAAATACACATGTTTGTCTCATTACTTTTTTGTATAGTTAATGAAAGTATTAATATAGTTTTAATAAGTAAATATTTTTAGGTTACACAACTGCCTTCTCTTTATATAATTAACAAACTCCAAATTTGGAGAAAATTAAAAGGCCATGTATTTAGTACTGTTAGTGTCATCTTTTTTAGTTACTAAATGTGTCCATTTTAATTTGTTCTCATTTATAAATAAATCACATTGTATTTATTTCAGTAGTAATGCATATAATATGTGTTTTGAATTAATTTTTATCTTGAAGCATATTTGTCCCATGAATATATATATATATTTTTTGTATTTTTCCGAAGTTGGAAACGGGGAGGCAGTCAGACAGACTCCTGCATGCACCCAACCGGGATCCACCTGGCACACCCACCAGGGGGCGATGCTCTGCTCATCCGGGGCCATTCTAGTGCCTGAGGCAGAGGCCATGGAACCATTCTCAGCGCCCGGGCCAACTTTGCTCCAATGGAGCCTTGGCTGCGGGAGGGAAAGAGAGAGACAGAGAGGAAGGAGAGGGGGAGGGGTGGAGAAGCAGATGGGCGCTTCTCCTGTGTGCCTTGGCCGGGAATCGAACCTGGGACTCTTGCACGCCAGGCCGACGCTCTACCGCTGAGCCAACCGGCCAGGGCCTGTCCCATGAGTTTTTAATACAAGGTGTTTGGTTTGCTGCCATATATAATTGTCAGTGTATTTATAAAGCCATAACCAACAAAACTGAGCTAACAAAAGGAAGAGTTGTTAGGTGGTCTTTAAATATATGGATCTCAGTGCTATCTTGACAAATTTTAATTCTATATGGTTGTTTTGTCTTTAACACTCATCAGAATGCTAGTTACTAATTTACATTCTTTCATCAGAACAGAAGCTCTGTGGGGTTAGAGAGTTTGTCATTTTTACCCCAATACTTTGAACAGTGACAACATGTAATAGGCACTGAATATTTATTGGAAGAATGAATAATACAGATAATTCTACTCACAGTGTTTAACAGGCTTTGAAGCCAAAGTGTTGACATAAAAGCATTTTATATCCATTTATTTATAAATATTTATTCAATCCCACTTGCCAGGAAATAGGGATAGGAATGGTATCAAAGTGACATTCACTGAGATGGTAAAAGTGGGAGTAGGTTTTTTGGGAGCTGGGGTTGATGAAGAATTCTATTTTGGGGCGCTACTCTCCCTCTGGAGCACGCCCTACACCTCCCCCCAGGCACGTTTTCCTTTTTTCCTTTCCTCCCTCTCCTAAGCTCTAAGGGACTGACCCCACCAGACTTGTGACCAGGGGAGCAGCGGGCAGGCTAACCCCCTGAACCTGTTTCCGAGGTCCTCTTTTTCTCTGACTTCTCCTATATGGGCAATAAATTCTTTACTTGCTGCAGGGAAAAATACATTTTGGAAAAAAAAAATTTTCAGTTTGGACATGTCTAAAAAAAGTTTGCATTGCTTTGTCGACATCCAAGGAGAGATACCAAATATATCTATCTGGATCTGGGGGAGAGGTCCACACTGGAAATATTTGGGGTTAGCTTCATATTTAAAGCAATGAAACTGGATCAAGTCATCCAAGAAGTGTGTGAGAGGCGTCCTAGCCTCAGACAACCCTAACACCAGGGGCAGGACTAAGCAGACCAGTCAAATATGAGAACGTTTTATGGTGTTTGGGATCCAGAGGGGGCAGGTGTGACGGCGAAATGAGATACCGGTTATTGGGTGGTCCGTGGTGAACGCTCAGAACAAAAAGTGCCGGACACTGCCGGCTTGCTATGACCAGGACCTATCGCAGCACCACCCATTGACATTTAATCCACACACCTGGGCACCCGGCAACCTCGGCTCCGCCGCGGACAGCTCCGCCCTTCCATTTCCCGGGATTCTCTGCGGCGACGGCCGCCGGGAGACTGCGCTTGCGCCGGGGCTCCGCAGGGTGCCGCGCGGCCCCAACTTACTGGCTTGCGTTTCCTGTGGCCGCAATGACCCAGGCGGAGAAGGGGGACGCGGAGAACGGGAAGGAGAAGGGCGGGGAGAAGGAAAAGGAGCAGCGCGGCGTGAAGCGGCCCATCGTGCCCGCGCTGGTACCGGAGTCGCTGCAGGAGGTTAGGCGCCGAGGGCGGGGCTCGGTGAGGGCCCCGCAGCCTGGCCTCGGACTTCGGCTGTCGGGACTGGGTGGGGGAGCCTGGTGGCCGACGGCAGGCTTCGGGCCCCCACGGTGGAGGGTGGGTGGTGTTGGGGGTGCTGTCTCCCTCTCGGATCGTTTGGGCGAGGGCTGCGTCCCCAGCGACCGCTGTGCGAACCTCAGTTTCCCCGGCCTGGGAACCAGGACAGTGCTTCCCCCACCTCCCAAGTTGAGGTTTAAGTGATCGCACACAGAGCTGGAACCGGGCCTGGTTTACAGCGATTGTATCTGGATTCTTGGTAATTGATAGAGGCTCAGGTTCTTTTCTTTGTTAAGGTAATCTTAGGTAGTGGAGGTCATTGCAAGCTTAAAAGCAATGAGAAGGTCATTTGTTTAAGTACACTTTGGGTGCACGTGTGTCAAAAACATGATTAAGTAATACCAGGAAAACGTTATTGCAGTACATGGCAGGCAAAGGACCTTTATATATATCACATTACTAATAATCAGTGAAGAAAGCACCAGCATTACTATCGGAAAGTGGGCAAAGGTAAAGTAAAATTCACAACAGTGATTAACGCTCAGCATTTCTTCTTGGACATCTCTGAGGTAGGTTTCTTACTGGTAAATGTGTTAAAGATAATGCCCAGCTGGCCAGGCAGCTATAGACTATGTATATAGTGGCTGGCACATGGTTAACCCCTCAGGGTGGTTATTACTGTTGCACAGGACTCAGTTTTTCTACTTACCTAGTTCAGGAGCAGAGTGAATGGTCTGTAAGGGCTTGCTGGTTCCCACCTTCTAGGATTCCCCTACTCTGAGGGAGACGCCCACAGAGCGCTGACTGTTGGTGGATGGGGCCACCTATAGAGTATGGTGTGGGCTAGGCTAGTGCAGAGGACCATAAGGCAGTATTGGTTGGACACCACAGGTACCTCCTCCAGCCCTTCAGAGGAGGTGACATGAACTAAGTTCTGAAGGATGATTAAGAGTTAGCTGGGGGGGGGGGGGGGGAATCTCAGGGAGAGAACAGCAAGGAAGAAATCTGAGCTAAGAAGATATGAATTAGAGATCAGGATGTCTGGAATTAAGGGAGAGAAGGGAGCAAGGAATGTGACTGAAAATGGTAGCAATGGCCATATCATGATCGTCAGATAAGCCAAAAAGTCTGGCTGGCCACTTCTGAAGGCAATGGAGAACTCTGGAAGAGCTAGCCAGACTCTGAACATTGAACATTGTGATTTACTCGTGTAATCTTCACAATTACTCAATGAAATAGGTGCTGCATCCAGAACAAGGAAGAGGCACAGTCTGAATTTGAAGCCAGTTCTCTGAATCCAGAGCCTGGGTCCATAACAACCACTTGAGCAACGTTTCCTTAACTTTAGTTATTTGTATAACATCCTTTGGTTTTCCCATGTCCTCTGTGGCATCTGTATGATTAACTATCTCATCTTAAACAATAATATCCAAGAAATGGTATGAGGGATATACTGACCATAAAGGAGGTGGCTCTAGAATAAGGCTAGAGCAGTAGGCAGATTCTTGATCTTGTAGGTCTGGACTTTATCTGTTGGCAGGGTATGGAAATGTTGTTTTAAATGGAAACATGCCAAGAAGACACAACTGTAGCTTCAAGAGCAGTGTAGAGCAGGTGCAAGCTAATGAGTCAGATTGAAGTGGCAGTTATTCATGTTGTTAAAGGGATTGTCAGAGTTCCTTTCATTTCCCCCACTCCCTACTGAAACTGGATCCCTCAACAGGTTTACATGGTTCAGGTTCCCCAAGTGATTCATATTGTATTCTTCCCCCTTCAGAATTCTAATCTAAAACAGTTATCATCTCAGAGTAAAGTTTAGAGTCATCCACGACCCTGATTTGCATCACTATATCAGTCCTTGTTCATCATCTCACAAGAATAGATTATGAAATGCAGCAAAGTTTTCTGATTTGTGAAGATAGAATTGTGAACTCTGGCTTTTCAACCCAAGACTCTTGCCAGATTAGGTTAATAGCACAGAATCAACAAGGGTAAAGTGTTTAAGAAAGTAGCCAAAATACAGTTTGTGTACACACTTGGAAGTAGTTGATGCATTAAGCCTTACTTTCCAATATTACAAAATAATAATTCTATCCTTACATTAATTTCTTTTGTTACCTGTTCAGCCAGTAGGTTTAAACCTGAGTGGTCATACTAGTTACCTGAGGAGCTTTTGAAAATTGCAGATTCCTAGGCTCTCTCCCTGAAGATTCTGATTTACAAAATTTGTAGTGAAAGCTTAGGGTCAATTTTTATTTTTTTACAAGCATCTTTAGGTGATTCAGATTTGGGGAAGCCAGCATTTCACTAGTTATAGTATTTCCTACCCTCCTATTCCTTGTTTAACTGGTTTCCCTAGTAAATGGAAAGTTCTCTGATTTTGGGGACTTTGACACCATAGTACCCGTTGTGCCTGGCACAGAAGTGCCCAGTAGTTAATATGCATTGGATAATTATGGTTCTTTGCATTTAAACAGTTATATGTTGGGCTATGTCCAGTGAGTTGAATCCTGGGAACGTAGAGCTGTAAAATGAGTTTGTGTTCAGGTAGAGAGCAGTAATTGGATGCTTCTCAGAGAACTCCCTTTACAAATTATTTTGATACCTTTCAGTGTGATGACCATCCCAGGAAACTAACTTCTTAGTCTATCCTGTTAACTATATGTTATTTAATTTGTTACCTGTATATTACTAAGGTCACACTCCTATATTTTTATATTTGCAGCAAATCCAGAGCAACTTCATTGTTGTCATACATCCAGGTTCAACAACTTTAAGGATTGGTCGAGCCACAGACACACTTCCTGCCAGCATTCCTCATGTCATTGCACGAAGACACAAACAACAAGGGCAGCCCTTATATAAAGACAACTGGCTTCTACGGGAGGGATTAAACGTAAGTCAGAAATGGAGGACCTGGAGAGAAAGCCCAAGGTTGTTTCCTTGGGAAGGCTTAGACATTCAAGTATATGCAATAATCCTGAATAAACATCTTTATAGCTTTGTGTTTTAAAATAATAGCATCATTCAGGTTTACAAATATCACTTTTCATCTGAGCTAGCAATTTTAGATAGTAAAGAAATAATGCCCTGGCCGGTTGGCTCAGTGGTAGAGCATCAGCCCGGCGTGTGGAAGTCCTGGGTTCGATTTCCAGTCAGGGCACACAGGAGAAGCACCTATCTGCTTCTCCACCCTTCCCCCTGTCCTTTCTCTATCTCTGTCTTCCCCTCCTGCAGCCAAGGCTCCATTGGAGCAAAGTTGGCCTGGGCGCTGAGGATGGCTCCATGGCTTCAGCCTCAGGCGCTAGAATGGCTCAGGTTACAATGGAGCAATGCCCCAGATGGGCAAAGCATCGCCCCCTAGTGATCATGCCAGGTGAATCCTGGTCAGGCGCATGCTTGAGTCTGTCTCTCCCTGCTTCTCACTACAGAAAAAAATACAGAAAAGAAAAAAAAGAAATGATTATTAAAAAAGTAAATTTGAATTTTTTAATTCATCAGGATGAATTGGGTATTGATGAAAGTGATCTTTACTGGAAAATACAGAATGATCACTCACTTAAAATGAAGAATTCAGGTCTCTATTAACTGACTGCCATATTTTCTCTTCTAGATAGAGTTTAAAATGAAATCATGCCCTGACCGGGTAGTTCAATTTGTTAGAACATCATCTCTGATACACATCCCCAGTTAGGGCACAGACAGGAATCAACCAATGAATGCATAAATAAGTTTAACAACAAATTGATGTTTCTCTCTATATATCTCTTTTTCTCCCTTCCTCTCTCTCTAAAATTAGTCAATACAATTAAAAATAATAAGTAAAGTGAGCTTGACCTGTGGTGGCGCAGTGGGATAAAGCGTCGACCTGGAACACTGAGGTTGCCGGTTCGAAACCTTGGGCTTGCCTGGTCAAGGCACATATGGGAGTTGATGCTTCCTGCTCCTCCCCCTTCTCTCTCTCTCTCTCTCTCTCTCTCTCTTCTCTCTCTCTAAAAATCAATAAATAAAATATTTAAAAAAGTAAGTAAAGTGAACTTATATTTTCAGTTCATAAGCAAATTGAATTCCTACAGGAAGCACTTAACTACAAAATTAAGTCAAAGGCAAAAAAGTGTATGTCCTTACAGTATACTTTTTTTTTTCCCTTACAATATACTTTTCTCTCATTTTACAAATGGTAATTATCAGGAAAATATTCTATGATTGGTGTTAAATATGTACATTACATTGTTAGCCACTTTTAAATTTTAAATCAAGGAGAGTTTAAGTAACTTGCAGTTTCTGTAATTCTGATAGCACAGCTTAGGGTTCTACTTTTTAGTATAACTTGATAAAAGAATCTAAAATCCACATGTATCTTTGAATCTTAATAATTCTACTTTAGAAAAAAAGTGAAAAAAATAACATTTCTATAAAAATAATTTATGACTATGTTCTTTTTTTTTTTTTTTTTTTTAGGTAAGTGGAGGAGAGATAGTGAGGCAGACTCCCACATGCACTGGGATCCTCCCACCAACCCCATCTGGAACCAGTGCTCGAGTATGGAGCTATTCTTAGTGCCTGAGGCTGTCATGCTCCCATCGCCCTGGGGCCATGCTCCATCCAATTGAGTCATTGGCCGTGGGAGGGGTTGGGAGGGGGGAGAAGTAAATGGTCACTTCTCATGTGTGCCCTGACTGGGGATTGAACCCGGGACATCCATATGCTGGACCAACGCTGTATCCATTGAGCCACTGGCCAGGGTTGTATGTGCTTTTTAAAAGAATTTGATTGATTGATTTTAGAGAGAGATAGAAAAAGGGGGAGAGAGAGAAATATCAATTTGTCTTTCCACTTATTTATGCATTCATTGGTTGATTCTTGTGTTTGCCCTAGAGGTTGAACCCACAACCTTGGTGGATCAGGACAATACTCTAACCAACTGAGCTACACAGCCAGGGCTATGATATGTTTTTTATGGTAACACAGTAACTGGTATACTTGTTAATTAAGCAAAACAACAGATGAAAGAGTATAATACTGCTATAAAATGATAAACATGAAATGGCATTAACAGGAGAGCGTCTCTGAGATACTCTGTAAATGTAAAAGTGACTGCTCTGCTTAGTGCTGTGAAGTTCTTTATCAATTCAAGGTTACAGATTTTTGCAAATAGTTGGTTTATGTTGAGGGATCTTTAATGACTGAATTCTGAAGATTAATGCATATGAGATTAAGGAAACACTACTTGTTGACAAGGGAGCATTTCCCATTCCTGCGTTAAATTAGTAGTTCTCCAGATTGCCTTCTCTATCACTGAGTCCTTTGTACTGCTCATCTTTCATTCTTTTTTCCCTAGAAACCTGAAAGTAATGAACAAAGACAAAATGGTCTTAAAATGGTGGATCAAGCAATATGGTCTAAAAAGATGTCAAATGGTACAAGACGAATTCCTGTGTCCCCTGAACAGGTTTGATTTCAATTTTTCAGATTTATTCTTTTAGCACAGCTATTATATCATAATACATTTACTGACTACCTATTTCATTATGCAAATGCAAGATGGGATTTCCTTTAAAAAGGAAATAAAACCATCCTTGCTAGTAGCTCAGTAGGTTAGAACATTGTCCTGATGAGCCAAGGTTGTGGGTTCAAGTTCCAGTAAGAGCACATACAAGAATCAACCAATGAATACATAAATGGCTGGAGCACAAATCAGTGTTTCTCTCTCTTTCTCTCCCTGCTCCGCTCTCTAATATCAATAAATAAAAATTCAAAAAGATAAGAAAAACTATTCATAACCACCTATGAAATACCTGAATCAGTGTCACAAATGCTTAGGCAAGACAAAAATTTATAAAGTGGTGTTTCTTACCACAAGTTGATAAAATTTACAGTTCACCTGAGATTCTTAAGGATAGAATTCCAGGACCTTGGTGGGAAGCTGTATTCTTAGCACATTTGTTATTTTAATGTGATAAACTAATACAAGTAAGAGTGTTTATGAGTCAGTATGGTATATAAATTTATATTCAATTATAGAGTGCATTATTTTTGGACTGGCTGTGAATCGCAGTCTAGGTATTAAAAATCACAGGAAAAATCAGGATTTTGGAAAAGGGCAAGAGAATCATTTTTTTACCAGTCAGTATTTTCCCAAGTATCTTGGGTTTGTGGTAAAAGTTTGCCACTTTTTCTAGTCAGTATGGGAGAGGAGGAAAGAGGACTCATACTACACTCACCCCCCCTTTTTTTTACCTTGCATAAATTCAGAGAATTTGTGAATTTTTTTTTGTTTCAGGCACGCTCCTACAACAAGCAGATGCGACCTGCAATTTTAGATCACTGTTCTGGAAATAAGTGGACAAGCACATCTCATCACCCTGAGTTTTTGGTAGGAGAAGAGGTAAGAAACTTCTTTTACAATGAAATGGAAGAAAACCTGATTCTAATGCTAAAATTCATTTACTTTGCCGTCCAGTTAGAGTTTCCTAGCATTCTGTAATCCTATGTTGAGGACCAGATAGTCATACTGGCTCCTGAAGTGTTAGATACTCCACCATCTCACATTTAGAACAGCAAGTATTGATAATTTCTAGCCTTAGAATTGTGAATATGAATCCAGAAAATCCTGAGAGAAGAGTTTTAACAATATGTTCCTCTCCCCATCTTTTTTAGGCCTTGTATGTTAATCCATTGGACTGTTACAATATTCACTGGCCAATTAGAAGAGGTCAGTTAAATATTCACCCAGGAGCTGGGGGCTCCCTTACAGCCGTTCTGGCAGATATTGAAGTAATATGGTCTCATGCAATACAAAAGTACTTGGAAATTCCATTGAAAGATTTAAAGGTGAGCTCAGATTCCCAATTACTTGGATTGTCTTTAAGATTCTTGATCCATACAAGTATACAGTCCTGAGTTGTTTGTAATACAGTATCCTTGAAGCATTCTCGACCTTGGGTGTTGAGGATATCTTTTTTTCACTGAATTCTCCTTTAATGATTTCTCTTTTTCTTACTGTGTTTGTTTGGTGTCTCTCCATGGCTCTGCAGGCAGCAAACTTGCTCATGTTTATGCCTTCCTTCTGGACCTTTTCAGACACATCAGTTTTTTTATTTTTCATTTCACAAGTGTTAAATAACTAAAAGAAAAAAAAAATGTCAACATTTTCTGTTTTTTCATAAACCCCCAAAGATAGAGAATTTTGACCTTTTGTTGTGGGCCTCTAACCATTGCTCCTACTGCTTTAGAGAGAATCCTCTCTAAAGGCAAGTGTTGTGAAGTTTATTTTGACCTGACTTCAGTGTTAACCATTTCTTTGTTCTTCTTTTAGTATTATAGATGTATCTTGTTAATTCCTGATATTTATAATAAACAACATGTGAAGGAGTTAGTGAATATGATCCTAATGAAGATGGGTTTTTCAGGTATGTCTGATACTCCAATGAAACCTTGAAATTTTTTTTCAAGGTTTCAAAAGAATTTTTTTTTTTTTTATTGACAGACTTAATCCAGTTCACTGCTTTATTTATTTACTTACTTTTAAGTGTGAGGGGGAAGATAGTGAGACAGACTCCCATATGTGCTCCAACCAGGATACATCCAGCAATCCCTGTCTGGGACCAATGCTTGAATCAACCAAGCTATTTTTAGCACCTGAGGCTGACGCACACACCAACCGAGCTATCCTCAGCACCCAGGTCCGAACCAATTGAGACACCGGATGCAGGAAGAAAAGAGGGAGAGAAAAGGGAGGGGGAGAGAAGGAGACGGTTGCTTCTCTTGTGTGCCCTGCCTGGGAGTTAGTCCTGGGATGTCCCTGTGCCAGGTAGATGCTCTGTCAACTGAGCCAACTGGCCAGGGCCAACACTGCTTTATTGAAATTCTTATTTGAGAGGGTCAGCAGTGATTGAGTATTTGCTCTGAGGTTCCTAGACTTGAGTTTATTATTTGTCTTAGGAGTGTTACTGCTCCCCAGCTGACTGCTCCTCTACCTTTGGTTTTTTAGGGATTGTGGTCCATCAGGAGTCTGTGTGTGCCACTTTTGGAAGTGGTTTAAGCAGCACATGTATTGTAGATGTTGGGGACCAGAAGACAAGTGTATGCTGTGTGGAGGATGGAGTCTCTCATCGGAATACTCGGTAAGGGACTTGGGAGGTAGCATTCCCCATCCTTCTTCCTTCACAACCTGTTCAACTATAAAGTATCACAAGTTAGAAAGAAATTATTTATAAGGAATTATCTATTCAAATTTTGCATAGGAAAACCAGCAAGATTATGGAAGTGCAAATTCTAGCAAGGCTATAAACAACTGATTTTACCCTTTCTTTTTGGAGCTCTTAAATATAAGTTCACATCAGCAGCTCCTGAAAGTGCTAGTGTGTGCTGTGCTGTCCACAGAGGAGTGTATAGGTTAGCTGTGTCTTTTGCTTTGTTCTGGCCCAGAGATACCAATTACAACAAAGCTTGATATAGGCAAGTCGTGTAGGAGAAAATAGGTTTTCAGGTTTGAGTTCTCTAGCTAGCTAGCAATTTAAATATTTGCTCTTCTTGTCATAAATGGTGTTCTGTGGGTAATTTTATGGTGGTCACGTCCTTTCCTGTGTCATCACTGATAAAAGAGGTGATAAAATGACTATCAGGAGCAAGTTTGCTGCTTGTTCTCATTGGAACCAGCCCAACACAGGTAAGCACACTTAGGTAGCGCACACACATATGTACTCTTTGCAGCATTTTGTGCTCTCAGGATGGCTTATTAAGGATACTGTAATTCTTGTCCCTTATACAAGGTCCAGTTTGAATCTCAAGTATAGAAACAAATTTAAAAGAGGTCTCCGCTCTGGCACATTGGCTGAGTGGATAGAGAGTTGGCCCAGCATGTGGACATCCCAGGTTTGATCCTCAGTCAGGGCACACATGAAAAACAACCATGTGCTTCTCTTCTCCCTCTCCCCCTTCTCTCTCTCTTACCCTCTTGCAGCCAGTGGCTCAGTTGCTTCAAGCTTTGGCCCCAGGCACTGAGGATAGCCCATTGGTCTTAGCATCAGCCTCAGATGCCGAGAATAGCTCAATTGATTCAAGCATTGGCCCCAGAGGGAGGTTGTAGATGGATCCCGGCTGTGGCGCATGCAGGAGTCTGTCTATCTTTCTTCCTCTCACTTAAAAAAATAATAATAAAACAAAAAAATAAAAGAGGTCCCAAGAAATCCATGAGAAAAGTTATTCTGTTGTCTCCAACCCCAAGTTATAATATATTCTAAAACCCAGTATGAGTTATTTTGGTTCATCCATTGTCTATATCATCTAGTGCCAGCAGTTCACAAGGTATGGTGAAAATACTGGATTCAGGTCTCCAACCAGTCCAATACTGTAGCAATGGTCTTTCCAAATCATAGATACCTTCAGTTAGTGGGTAATGTCCTCTCAGATTTTCTCTATAAATTTGTCTTATGGTGTCACCTTTATATCATATACCTAGGGAATATACATAGGCCAACAACTGTCAAATGGTAAACATATTAACTTGGAAATGAGCTAGATGTAATAGTGTTCTCTGTTTCTTGAATACTGTTTGCAAATAGCATGACTGCTTCTAGGTGCCCTACCTCTAGTTTATTCAAGAGTTCCCTTTCTCCCTCCCATCATCCATCTGTTCTTTCATCCTTTAATTTATTCCTACAACAAACATTTTTTTTAAACTTACTGTTCCACCGTGCCTAATTGAGTTTTTGAACCCTCCTTTGCACCTTAACTGACAGCTTACTTATCTGCCTTTTCTCTTAACTCTAGACTTTGTCTGGCATATGGAGGATCTGATGTATCGAGATGTTTCTACTGGCTGATGCAGCGAGCGGGATTCCCTTACAGAGAATGCCAGTTAACAAATAAAATGGATTGCCTTCTTCTGCAGCACCTTAAAGAAACTTTTTGTCATTTAGACCAGGTGGGAGCTAAATCAAAATTCATCATTTTGTTTTTAGGAAAAATTTAACAATATCATGCTACCCTTTTAATTTAATCTGATAAAGCCTTGAAGCTGAAGGCCTTAAGCAGTGAGGGTTTCGGTAAGGCTCGAGCTGTGGCCATGTGTCTCTGGCTCTGGGAAACAGCTTGTTTTTTAAGAGCGTTTTGCAAATCTCTCTTTTATAAGCTCTGGGATCATTCTGATAAAGGTTGAAGATAAACCTTGAGGTGCCATTTAATAAAGTGGCACCCTTTGAAGCACTTTTTTAGTACTGTGAACAATCAACATTTAATCATTGCTCTATATGGATTACCACTTTTATATATTCTGTTTTACATCTTTTTTTTTCACCTTTACACATAGTAGAATTCTGAATTTAAAAGTTTGAGAAAGCCGTGTTCAGCTGGCTCAGTGAATAGAATGTCAGCCTGGCAAATGGACATCCTGGGTATGGATGTCCTGGGTTCAATTTTAGGTCAGGGCACACAGGAGAAGCAGCCATCTGATTCTCTCCCCCTCCCTCACCCACTTCTCTCCCTCTTCCCCTCCCATAGCCAGTGGCTTGATTGGTTTGAGCATTGGCCCCAGGCGCTGAGGATAAATTGTTAGTTCAAGTATTAGCCTCAGGCACTGAAAACAGCTTGGTAGATTCAAGCATTGGCCCTAGAGGGGTTTGCCAGGTGAGTCCTGTTCGTGGTGTGTGCAGAAGTCTGTCTCACTATCTCCCCTTCTCTCACTTACAAAAAAAAAAAAAAAAATCAGAAATATAAGACTAGGTAACATTCCTCAGTTATTGAGAACATTTGCTTATTGATTTGGGTCATTATAAAAAATGCAGATGGTGAGAATTTCACAAATGTTAAAAAAAAATTATCATTAAACTCATATTAAGTTCCAATGGGTGAGGTAGAGAATTGTAGGGCAGCCTTTCATAGGTGAGATTTAGATGGTAGGGAGGCTTAATTGTAATTCGAGGAGTTTACGTGCACTTTTACTGATTCACTGACAGCATCTTTCCCTGGAATCAGGACATCTCTGGGCTTCAGGACCATGAGTTTCAGATTCGACATCCAGACTCCCCTGCCCTGCTTTACCAATTTCGGTTAGGAGATGAGAAACTCCAGGTAACATGTGGGTGTATATTTTTATGGGTAGAAAGAAGGCCAGAGAGGCTTATTCAGACTGAGAGAATATTGTTGGAAACCTCACGAACTCAGAATGAGAACTAATAGGTTAATCACTAAGCCTAATGAAAACAGATCTGAGAACCATCTTTTTAATTAGCCACTATCTATGTGATTAGTCATTTACAAAGGGAGGCACCATTCTTATTAGATAATTATGAAATAGATTACGAGGTACTTTACGTTTGCTGTGAGGTTCTCTGGTGTCATATCACCTGTTCAGGTGGATGGTAGGTGAGTTTTCTGGCCTATCTGCATTGAAGAAAGAATGCTACTCCCAAAAAGGAACACTACACTGGAGAGCTGCTGGGATCCAACATGCCAGCTTTGTTTTTTGTCAAAACAAAATTTAATGGGTCAGTTTCTTGAAGAGGCAGTCTCCTCAGCTGGTCATTCCTCTCCTTCCATGCGCAGGCTCCAATGGCTTTGTTTTATCCGGCAACTTTTGGAATCGTGGGACAAAAAATGACAACTCTGCAGCACAGATCCCAGGGTGACCCTGAGGATCCTCATGATGAACATTACCTGCTGGCCACACAGAGCAAGCAAGAACAGGTGCGCAGTGATCCTGGTGTGAGAGGAGACACTTTTGTCCCTGCAGGAAAAGTTTGCCCCTAATTAATGGGTCATCGCAGTCACTGCCAGAGTAAATATTTATCCAGAGTAAATATTTTCAGTAAAATCTCACCTACTTAATTATAATGTATCTAAAGTGTGTGGCATATGCAAAGACCTAAATTCCTTTGTCCAAAGCAGATCCCAGTAATAGGATGTCTGATGCAAGGGCACAAATTAAAGCTATTATCTGCTAATGAAAAGCAGCTCATGGTGGAGAGAAGAGGGTTATAAGCCTTTTCTAGTCTTCATTCTTATCCCAAAGGTGAACACAAGGTGGTTAGAAAAGGTCTGAAAGTAAGGATTCCATAACAGTCACTGGCCTAAGAAATTCCACTGAAATTCTCCACTTAAAGGCTCAGTTTAAGGGGAGAACAGTTTGTTTACATTGATATCTCAACTTTAAATCTCAACCTGTAACAGTATGGTTCTGAGACATGTCCTGCCCGCCAGTGACTGCTTCAGAATGATCATAATACATCCTCTTCTTCTGTACATACCTTACTCACAGGTGGTTGGTTGTATACTCTGGTGTATTTCCTCTGAAACCAAGCAACAGGCCTTTGTTTATAGGAGTGTATAGTTGGGGTGTGAGGGGGGATAAATCTAGCTGTAGGACATCAAGGTTTCTGTCATAATCATATCACCTACTTGATTGTCCTTTTCACTTATTTAAAGTCTGCGAAAGCTACTGCTGACCGAAAGTCTGCACCCAAACCCATTGGATTTGAAGGGGATCTTCGTGGGCAGTCCTCTGATCTTCCAGAACGACTCCATTCCCAGGAAGTGGACTTGGGATCCTCCCAGGGAGACTGTCTGATGGCTGGCAATGACTCTGAGGAGGCCCTCACTGCGCTGATGTCCAGGAAGACGGCCGTTTCATTGTTTGAAGGGAAGGCCTTGGGCCTGGATAAAGCCATCCTTCATAGCATAGACTGCTGTTGTAAGCACATTTGGGGAAGCCAGAAGATAGCAAATGAACTGTGCAATCTAGGGTATCATTGTGCAGTGTCGCATAGCATAGTCATTCAGAAACTATTGAGCACCTACCTTGTATTGTTGGATGTGGGGAACTGGTTCCTGGCCTTGTTGGAGCAGACCAAAATAAGGCAAATTATCACACAAACTCTGGCTGATTGACTCAGTGATAGAGCATTGGCCTGACATGTGGAAGTCCCTGGTTCAATTCCCAGTCAGGGCACACAGGAGAAGCGACCGTCTGCTTCTCCATTCCTCCCTCTCTCACTTCTGTGTGTGTGTCTCTCTCTCTATCTCTCTCTTTCTCTTCGCCTGCCCTCCTGTGCAACAATGGCTCAATTAGTTTGAGCAAATTGGCCCTGGGTGCTGAGGATGGCTCCATGGCCTCGGCCTCAGGTGTTAAAATAGCTCGGTTGCCAAGCAACAGAGCAGCAGCCCCAGATGGGCAGAGCATTGCCCTGTAGAGCTTGCTGGGTGGACCCGTGGGGGTGGGGGACATATGGGAGTCTGTCTCTCTGCCTCCCTGCCTCTCAATTAAAAAACAGTTGTCGCACAAATGTGAAATTAAAACTGTGGCAGGTACAACAAAATTGAACTAAGCAGTGCTGACTGAGGGCATCTGATTGACAACTATAATGAGGGATTTTTACTCCCATTGGGGAAGGTGTAGAGGTTGGGAGTCAGGAAAGGCTTTCTTGAGGAAAAGCCACTTGGAGGGGTAGGTGGTTAGCCAGTCACAGATAGGTGGCATTCAGGCTGAGGAATAAGCCTGTGTGAGGGCCATGGGGTGTGACGATGAGGCCAGAAGGTGAGTGCATGCCCCAGACCCCCTCAGAGGTTGTGGTCATGCTGCGAGTAGCAGGGTGGGGCAGCAACATGCTCACTTTCGCGGTTGGCAAGGTTCCCCTGGCTGCATTGTTGAGGAGGGGTTGGAGAGATCCTTGAGAAGGCTCTTGCGGTTATCCAAGCAAGAGGTGATGGTGGCTTGGCCTAGGGTGGTGGTGCTTATGGAGAAAAAGTGAAAGGGCTATCACTGTCTTCGCAGCATCTGATGATACCAAAAAGAAGATGTACAGCTCCATCCTGGTGGTGGGAGGTGGTTTGATGTTTCATAAAGCACAAGAATTTCTGCAGCACAGAATTCTCAACAAAATGCCACCTTCCTTTAGACGAATTATTGAAAATGTGGAAGTGATCACAAGGCCCAAGGTATGTTATTTGTTGTGCAAGTTGGACTGTATGCAAATGAAACCAGTATTGATTATTTCTAATTCTAATGTATGTGGACAAATAAAATCTTGGAAGTCATAGGCTTGTGTCTGGGGTTCTTGAGGGATAGGGCAGTGGAAATACTTAGAGCAGGTCACAGATTTGAGGAAAGGAGCTCTGGATAAGAGGATTGTATTTTTTGGGTTTTAGTCCCTGCTCTGCTCTCCAAAACTACCAGGAATGACTCTGCCTTTGTAGAAGGGCAGGAGGGCAAGAAGAAAACTGACTGGTGTCACCCTGTCATCAAGAACAACTCCATTGTTATCTCTTTCATATTAAGGATCTGCTGCTGGTCCCTGGACCAGGTGATCTTTAAGTATCTTTAGGCTGGAACTATCTTAAAATATAAACCTAGAAATTTAGAAACAGATTGTGCCCATATTTCATTATATCTCATTGATAATCCTGGGAATGTGCTTAATTTTAATCCTGAGAGAGAGATTGTGGGATATATTTATTCTCAAAATTCAAAGTAAGTTATTTCTGCACATATGTTCTGTCTTGAGGGCTGTTTGTGGAATAATAGTGAATAGTAGCAGCTTCAGTAATAAAAATGAAAAAGTTCCAGTCACTCGAAACAGACAGCTATAGCTCATGGGTCCTTAATGCAGGTTGAAATCTGGCTTATTAGTTTTGTCCATCCCCAAATTAAATAAATGATTGTGTACTTTGTGCGTCTTACCTGCTTGTGCTGATAGACCTCTGTCACTGTCCTAGGACATGGATCCCCGGCTGATTGCATGGAAAGGGGGCGCAGTGCTGGCCTGTTTGGATACAACACAGGAACTGTGGATCTATCAGCGAGAATGGCAGCGCTTTGGTGTCCGCATGTTACGAGAGCGAGCTGCCTTTGTGTGGTGAAATGGCCAGGGAAAGTCACTCTTGAAGACCCAAACAGGCCTCTTAGTATAAAAGACTTACAGAATATGTATTGTTTTATTTATTGACCTAGATGCTTCAGTTTTGTGGAAAATAAATTTTAATTTTCATGTTGTGGACACGATGTTGGTGTGGAATTTTAAGCTGTTTCCATAATCAAGGCATTTGAAAATAAATGCGGTGAGTTCTCCCGCCCCATGTCAGAGTCTCAGAAGCTCCCCAGTAGTATAAAATGCTTGGGCAGTTATCAAGTGGTGAATTTGCTTAAGTTTTCTGAATGTCCTGAGACCCTGAGGGATGGGGGGGGGGGTGTGACTCGGGGATCTGAATTGTAAGAACTGCATGGTCATAACATTTTCCCTCTTGTCTAGAGGAGCGAGCACATATGATGTAACGTGTGCTTTTGGAATTCCAGAGAGGAAAATAATTTTATTTTTGTTTTATTAAATTTTCTGTTGGATTACAAAAACAGCGGGAGGCCATTCGGGTCTAGATTTGCCGAGACAAAGATTTAAGGCTGGGCTGGCTGACTTTGGTTACCCAACGCGCCTTAGGGTAGGATGAGAAGACAGTCATTATTTGACCAAAACAGAACAAAAGCAGAAAAATTGTTTCCTTCCTAAAGCCAGATAGAAATGATTTAGAGTTGTTAGCATGTGTTGTACCGATAAGCAAGGTGATTGTCATGATTACTAAATCATAAAGCCCCTCAGCCGGTTTTTCTTTACCTGGAGTGCAGTAGCTCATGAAAGCATTTGGGGTTGTGTTCAGTATGACCCATTGACCTTAATCTGTGAGCACTGAGGCAAAATGTAAATAATACAGACAGCTATTACCACTGGTGGTCCAGGCCTTAGGGGAGCCTTCTGGGCCCCGGGCCCAAGGAAGAGAAGGCACTGTCTGGAGAGAGGAGGCAGGCAGTGAGCACAGCCAGCCTGGGGGCTCAGACCTGGAAGGGTCAGCAGAAGCCTGATCCCTGCCAGTCTCTGTTGCACTTCGTCCACTATCCCCTGTCAAGGGGGAAAGACAAATGTAGGGACAGTTAAGGGGTGGAGGTAAGAGTGGTATATAGAATAAGGATGGTAGTAAGTCTTAGGACGCAGAGCAATGCTGGTGGTGGAGCGTTTTGCATTTAGTATGAGTATCCTGTGTATCTGCCCAGTAGGTTGGGAACAAAGGAGAATCCACCAGTAGAGCAAAATTTATCTTGGTTGTACTGTTTGGAAATCACGTGTTCTTTGATTTAAAAAAATTTTTAACAATAAATTTATACAATACTGATTTTATTTATGTTTCTGAGCTGTATCAACACAATTTCGTATTGGCTACCTAGTTCCAAAAGCATAGTCTTCAGTTTTAATAATTTTACATGTAATAGCATCTCGCTTTTATTACTGGTAGGTGTTGATTCAGAGGAAGTTGGCCCGAGTTTTGACATAAGCCATTTCCATCTTCTGTTACCAGCACTTTATTTATTTATTTATTTATTTTACAGAGAGTCAGAGAGAGGGATAGACAGGGACAGAAACGGAGAGAGATGAGAAGCATCAATAATCAGTTTTTTGTCGTGACACCTTAGTTGTTCATTGATTGCTTTATCATATGTGCCTTGACTGTGGGGCTACAGCAGACCGAGTAACCCCTTGCTCAAGCCAGCGACCTTGGGTCCAAGCTGGTGAGCTTTGCTCAAACCAGATGAGCCCGCGCTCAAGCTGGTGACCTCGGGGTCTCGAACCTGGGTCCTCCACCTCCCAGTCCGACACTCTATCCACTGTGCCACTGCCTGGTCAGGCTGTTACCAGCAGTTTAAACACCGTGAAGACTGATCTTGACAAATAAGTGACCTTTACACATCAAACATATTGCCTAAGTAATTACTAAATATCTTGCTGAGGAAGCTAGACACTGAGATTTCACTCTATGCATATTTATTTTTGTTTTTATCCTTAGGACTATGTTAGAAGGCGTGGCATGCCCTTTAAGAATAATCTACAAATACATTTTAGCAGTCATCCACCTGAAACTGGTTCACATTCTAGAGCAGATTCAGTATTGTGCTGTGTATTCCTAGAAAAATACATATGCTAACATTTATAACCTTTTGGTGACCTGGTATAAGAAAAAAGATGCTTTTAGAAAAGTAAAATGTTGGAAGGCTCAAAATACCACATAACTTCTATAACTGGTAGTTTCTGGGTTTTTTACTTAAGCCATTATAATAACTCATATATAATACTAATTACTTCAAGAGGGCTATCTTCCAACATAATAAAGGAGTTATTTTTGTTCTGAACACAAAGAGTTACATAATAACCAAGAAACAACTCTGACAGTGACCTCTAATAGGGAACCAGGCAGAAGTAGAGAACAGATCTGCAGGTGTATTTTGGTGTTCATGTTATAGTCACCTGCACAAGAGGCAAATGGGACATAAACCTAGTTCAGAGAGGGAAGGGCCTGTGAAAATATCAATACAGGTGGTTACACATATACTAGCTCATCTGATCAGCAAAGATAGGTTCAGCCTGTTATTCCCTACTTCTATTATTAAAGACATGTATGTGTAATAAAGGATTTTTAACCTAAGTTGAATTAGTGGGGGCTTATTAACTTTGGCTGGCATTCATTAATTAAACTTAGACTGTTACAAGGCTCAACAATTTCACCTGCAGTGCAGGGCATGGACTCTTCAAGACTGGAAGGTGCTTTCTCATTGCATTGTCCGAATGGTCATGGTTTTACAACTATTCTTGACTTTTAGTTATGAAACGGATTTAGCTTTATAAATTTAGTTTCCATTCTTTAGTTGATTCTACAGTAGTTAGGGATATTTGTGACTACTGGCATAAAAGATTTAGTTACTAGATTAAGGCATATATGATACGTTCAGTTAAGAGTCCTCCCTATTCCTATAGCTAAAGCAGGTATATACTTAAAATCCTCCCTTCAAGTACCCCACACAGTGAACTTCCGAATCACCACAGAAACTTTTTCTAATTGGAAGGGTAGGAAGCTTCAGGTTCTCTCTTCTCATGGGCTGGCTACATGGAGGAGCAGCTGTTGTGGCAGGCTCGCAACCTTTTTCCCACTGGCACATGCTGTTTGACATGGAGAAGTTCTGTGCAGAAAGCAGTAGCATCCTTCATGAGGCGGTACTTGGGGCAGACGTTGAGGGCGTTGTAATCATCTTTGGTATCAGCCTCTCTAAAATTGACCACCACGTATTTGCACAGATGAATCTGGCTTCTGAGATCGCTGCAGAAGAGGTTAAAGGCAAGGGGGAACAAATCTTGAGAGTTCTCATGGGGGCTGGCCTTGCTCTTGCCACAGGTACCATCACACACGGTGTTGATGTCATTGGAAAGAAGGAAAATGACTTTATCTGCTTCATTCTTCTGAGTGGTAAGCCACTGCACCAGACCCATCTCGGCTATTTTCTTTTTCTGCCACTTGTCAAGAATAACCTCACTTCTGCAATGAGTTTGAAGAAATTCAGTGAAGTAACAAATTGTGTGATGGAAACATATTTCAGATGGGTAAACCACAAGAACCTTAATGGGGGACAGCAGTATGGTGGTAGGGAAGGAAGTCTTGATCTTTTCTGTGGAGGAAGAAAAGCATTCGTTATCTGTAAACAGCAAATGGCAAACTTTCACTGTAAAGATGTTGTAAAAGATGTATTTTCTAAGTCTTTACCACTCAAACAGTTCTCTTAATCACGCCGTATCTTTTCAGGTAAATTCATAGGAACTGTTTTAGGTAAGTTGTAACTTGAGTATTTTTAGTACCATATATATAGAACAACCTGACCTCTGTCGTTCACGTTTTTGAGTTAGGTCAACTCAGTAGCTACTCTGTTTTCTACCTGCAGGTGGCAGAGTTTCTTTATACAATAGTTCCTTAAGGTTTAAGTCAGGGGTCTCAAACTCAACTCAGCATGTGGGCCGCAGAGCAAGATCACAGCCATTCGGCGGGCCGCACTAGGTCTACAAAAGGCAACTGTTACACAACACTTTTCTCACTGCAGTTGAAAACAAAAAAAAATCAGTACAACAAGCACAATCGTACATGCAGTTTACTCAGTGTCACAAAACGACCAGAAAGTGTAGTTTGCAGCACAACTGCTGTTAACTAAGCTAATATCTAGCTAGGATGCTAGAGAAATGAAAAATACAAGTAGGCCCCTAGGCTTACTTAATTTTATCCAAAATATATATATATATTTTTTCATTTTTCTGAAGTTGGAAACAGGGAGAGACAGTCAGACAGACTCCCGCATGCGCCCGACCGGGATCCACCCGGCACGCCCACCATGGGTGACGCTCTGCCCACCAGGGGGCGATGCTCTGCCCATCCTGGGCGTCGCCATGTTGCGACCAGAGCCACTCTAGCGCCTGAGGCAGAGGCCACAGAGCCATCCCCAGCGCCCGGGCCATCTTTGCTCCAATGGAGCCTTGGCTGCAGGAGGGGAAGAGAGAGACAGAGAGGAAAGTGCGGCGGAGGGGTGGAGAAGCAAATGGGCTCTTCTCCTGTGTGCCCTGGCCGGGAATCGAACCCGGGTCCTCCGCACGCTAGGCCGACGCTCTATCGCTGAGCCAACCGGCCAGGGCCAAAATATTTTGAACTTCGTGGATTAGTCTGCGGGCTGCACAAAATTGTTTGGCGGGCCGAATGCAACCCGCGGGCCGCGAGTTTGAGACCCCTGGTTTAAGTGGTGCCCTATTTCAGCTGGAACGTAACTGGAATGCTGCCTTGTCTGTGTTATAGAACAGAAACCACCTTTGAAAGTACTGTACACACAACATCTTTTACATACAACTATTTCTGAGGTCAAAGTTTCACATGGCTTTCTTAGCTTAGATCATGAGCTCAATCTTGTTCCATCTACACCATCACAGAGACGCAGGCTACATTTTCATCTTTTCTCCATGTGCCGAAGAGGAGAAGCAGAGATTTTTAGTGTGCCACCCTCTAGCTGGAATCTAAGTACTCTGGTTTCTGTAGTCAGTCTTCAGTATTTTAATGTCGGCAAGGTACTTAGTATATGAGCCCAAGTGACTGGTTTTTTTTTTTTTTTAATATTTTTATTTTATTTATTCATTTTAGAGAGGAGAGAGAGACAGAGACAGAGAGGAGAGACAGAGAGAGAAGGGGGGAGGAGCTAGAAGCATCAACTCCCATATGTGCCTTGACCAGGCAAGCCCAGGGTTTCGAACCGGCGACCTCAGCATTTCCAGGTCGACGCTTTATCCACTGCGCCACCACAGGTCAGGCGTGACTGGTTTTTTTTTTAGAGACGGAGTAAGAGAGAGTCAGAGAGAGGTGTAGACTGGGACAGACAGACTGGAACGGAGAGATGAGAAGCCTCAATCATTAGTTTTTCATTGCAACACCTTAGTTGTTCATTGATTGTTTTCTCCTATGTGCCTTGACCGTGGGCCTTTAGCAGACCAAGTAACCCCCTGCTCGAGCCATCGACCTTAGGCTCAAGCTGGTGAGCTTTTGCTCAAGCCAGATGAGCCCGTGCTCAAGCTGGCGACCTCGGGGTCTCAAACCTGGGTCTTCAGCATCCCAGTCCGACGCTCTATCCACTGCGCCACTGCCTCGTCAGGCCCAAGTGACTGTTCTTATGCCTTGTAAGAATTATTTTTAAAAGGTATGAACTAGCAGAGCATCCCTATCACAGGTACAGTGCCACTGCTTATTAGCTGTCTTTGCCTGTTTCACCACCTGTTGATGCCTCAGAGGTAAAAATAAAACATAATGGCCACCAGATTTGGAGGTCCTGACCCCTGCTCTATTTACCTCAGCAGATGCAATCCAGTCTTAGATCAGCCTTTGTCAGAAAACTCTAAGGCATTGAATACATGCTATCTGACTTCTGTCCAGTGCCAAATGTGATTGCCTCTAGAGGGATCTCCTTTAAAAAAATTCAAAGTGTTATTTCTTCATTCAGGTTCTTTAAAACATGGCATCGGCCCTGGCCGGTTGACTCAGTGGTAGAGCATTGGCCTGGCGTGCAGGAGTCCCGGGTTCGATTCCTGGGCAGGGCACACAGGAGAGGCGCCCATCTGCTTCTCCACCCCTCCCCCTCTCCTTCCTCTCTCTCTTCCCCTCCCGCAGCCAAGGCTCCATTGGAGCGGGGATGGCCCGGGCGCTGGGGATGGCTCTGTGGCCTCTGCTTCGGGCGATAGAGTGGCTCTGGTCGTAGCAGAGCAACTCCCCAGATGGGCAGAGCGTCGCCCCCTGGTGGGCATGCCGGGTGGATCCCGGTCTGGCGCATGCGGGAGTCTGTCTGACTGCCTCCCCGTTTCTGGCTTCTGAAAAATACAAAAAAAAAAAAACTAAAAAAAAAAAAACGGCATCAGCCTGACCAGGCGGTGGCACAATGGATAGAGCGTCGGACTGGGATGCAGAGGACCCAGGTTCAAGACCCTGAGGTTGCCAGCTTGAGTGTGGGCTCATCTGGTTTGACCAAAAGCTCACCAGCTTGGACCCAAGATCACTGGCTCGAGCAAGGGGTTACTTGGTCTGCTGAAGGCCCACGGTCAAGGCACATATGAGAAAGCAATCAATGAACAACTAAGGTGTCGCAACAAAAAACTGATGATTGATGCTTCTCATCTCTTTCCGTTCCAGTCTGTCTGTCTCTATCTCTCTCTCTCTCTAACTCTCTCTCTGTCCCTGTAAACAAACAAACAAAAAACCACAGCATCATAACCCTTACCATGCCTCCACATTAGGTAGATCCCAACCGCCAGCACCCACTCGGCCACCAGCAGAACCAGGAGGAGTAGAGGTAGCCAGCCACTGAGCACGCTCCCGCCTGGAGAAAACAGAGCTTATTCACCTCCTATTTGGAAGCTAAGATTTATACTCTTATACTTTGCAGAAGTTTAGACCCCTTTAAAACCAGAGTCAGTAGATCTCTAAGGGGTCTTCAGAATGGTTTGTTGTTTTTTTTACAGGGTCCAGATCTTTCATTAGATTCTCAAAAGGGAGATGGAAGAAGGTTAAGAACAGCCCTCTAAAATCACTTTGGCTTCCTACTCCATATTTACACTGTGGTAACCAGAGTTTATGTTCAGTTTTTTGTTCTTGGACAAATTAGTGTTGTTCTGGGTGCAATTACTTAATAGATAGTACACATAGATGGCATTTTAAAAGGCTGTTTTATAAGACAGGATAATGTCACCCCTTCATGGAATGTCAAGGATCAGGTAAGCTCAGGCACAGAGATGTACTCGGGAACCCAGAGGCACTTTGTCCACATAGTCAGGACTGTTAGGCACCTGGGTTGTCTTCAGTTGGTTTGGCCGAGTTTCTAAGAATAACACCTTACAAATTTTGACCCCACCCTGGATTAGTACCAGAACATTTTATTTGTCCAACTGTAAATAGAAGCACTAACATCTCTAAATCCAGAGACATTTTCCAGAACATGCAGCTCTCAGGCACCAGTGAGATGTGTCTTTGTGCCAATATTTCTCATTTGTTATCCAAATGTTGGCCAGGTGACCTGATCTAGTTATAGCAGCAGTTAGGCCTGGGCCACTGAGGCTGATAAGATAATAAAAACACCGTGAAGTGCATGTTCCCTTATACACTCAGTCCTTTTAGGCTTCTGGCGTCTTTTTAGCAGGTCTTTGTGGCTCTGAACACCCCTTTTGCACTGTTCATTTTTTCCCTTTGTGTATATCCTGCTTCCTAAAAGATCTTGAGCTGATTTTATAAAGCCTTCGTTCTTAGTCAGATGACAGGCTCTTTGGGACAGCTCCGACATCTTTTTCTACACCCCAGTTCAGCATACATACACAGGCAGGGACACTGTCCCACCCCACCACACAAACACCCTGTCATATATTGAATGGGGTGGTGACAGTGGACCCTTCATGCCCTGAACCTCTTTGATCCTCCTGTGACAATGACGAGGTACTTACTGGCATCCGGAGGGAAGGAGACCCCTGTTTGTGGGCACAGCACAACCGTTCCTTTGCGACGGATGCAGTCATTGCCACAAGTGTGGAAATACGGAGTCAGCTGAGGAAAAACGAGAGGCTCAGAAAGTTTCTACCACATGTCAGAGCAAACTCTCAGCATTGTTTCTACTTCTACCAAAACTCCTCTTCCCTCTTTTTCTGGTTTCAACCCTGCCCATCCCCTGCATGTAATACGGCATTTTTTCTCTGGTCACACTTTGGTAACCAAGTCCTAAAATCCAAACCAGTGACCCAAGACTGAAGAACCTTCTAAGTCTCCTTGGCTCTGAATCTGAACTTTGTGCATGTTGCTAATGTGTTAGTTTCTATATCTAAACGGGTTAGGCCACATCCTACATATATATACAAATATTTTCTCAAAAAAACAAACAGCACTAGAGCTCCTATTCAATTGTGCTTTATGACATAAAGGTTCCCCAAGACTAGGAAGGTCTGCTTCCCTGGAAGAGGGTGTGTACAGGCATCTGCTCCCGCTGACAGGGCAACGCACTACCTTTCTGTTCCAGGGAATGAAAAGCAAAAGCTCCTTTTACCGTGGCTGTGGCTGTGTCTCCTGACACTCTCCATGGCCCCACATCATAAACTCCGATTTGAATGGGACCACAGAGATCTGCTAGTCCAGCTTCCGACTTCCCTCTGGGTAAACTGAGGCCCTGTGAGGACAGACAGCTGTCCTTCATAGTTCATACACTAATCAGGAACCCAAGCTTTTACATTTCACATTGTTACTTCATTTTGCAGTTAAATCTGAGGCTTGGGAAATAGAATGGTACTCCCATCTCAGAATTACAGGCTTTGTGACAGAAAATGGGAATAAATGCACCCTGGAAAGTCAACAGCCACTGGTAAAAGCAAAATGGACCATGACTGTAAGGTCAGTTTCCTGACCTCGCCACCGCAAAGACCAAGACAAGGATTTCCCATTAACATCATGTACTGCAAGACTGCTGGCAGAAATGAACAGGAGGAGAGAACTCACCTACTCCAACTTTGAATGGACTCATCAAATGCCATTAATGGTGGAGAAATCAGTCTTCCCCTCCCCAAAGCTCTTCACTGAACTTTACCTGGACCATAGCACCTTCACTTTCTCCAGTCACTGCAACCATGACAGAAGTTCGAGTTCGTTTGCTCTGCTGCAGCTAAGTGAGACAAAATAAAGAATTATAAGCCATAGAGTGAGTAGGTCAAAGACTGCTAGTGAAGAAACTGCTCTTCCTAAACTGACTTTTCATTCATTAGACTATATGAATATGGGTTCATTTCATACCTCTGATACCTAACCTTTGTTTCAACTCAGATTCACAGGGACATTTCCAGGGATGCCCCAGAGACTTGTTTTTCTCTCTGATGAATTAAAATCACCAGCATATTTGGAGAGTAAACAATCCTACCTGTGGTCTCTCAAAAGAGCCTGTCCAGGGAATCCGAGACTAGTGTCCACATAGTTCTTTAGCAAGGAAGGAGGGCTCACGGTTAAGGATGGAGTGGTGTTAATAAAATGAAGAGAAAGGGTACCTCCAACTCAGCAGTCCCAATGACAGTGTAATTTTGGATAACAGTCATGTATCTGTTTCCAATGGGACTGGTTGTAAAATTCACTTCTACCGTCTTCTTGTCCTTCTTACAAGCAGTGATGTTTGGATCCCACAGACTTCCTAATAGTTGAGAGAGAATCACATAGATGAAGTTGCAGATTCTTCCCTCAAGTCCCCAAAGGGGCTTGACAAAAACACTATTTCTCCGGCACATATTCAAGAAACACAGGCCCTACTACACATGTACTTTTTATTGGTCATTGTGCCCAGAATCTCAAAGTAGCTGCTTCCCAAGAAAATTTAAGAACCCCAAGTCACTGCTTTGCTAACACAGCTCCCCTGGGCTGAGGCTGGTGGGAGACACAGATCAGGTTCTGCTACTTACTTCTGTCCTCAACATCTATCCTGACTTAAGGGCTGGGTCAGTATTTTCTCCTTTCCTCCTAAATACCACTAGCCTCTTTAGCATCCCTGTGTAAGCCTTGGAAATGGGACATTTGAGACTGAAGAGACTGATTTCAAAATTCAAAGGGCAGGGGCAGGTTCTAGTAGCCTAGCATGTGAGAGATGACCCCTGTGAGAACACAGGTTGAGAACATGACTTTAGGATGGGGAGGAGGAGCCATGGGTTAGGGGCATGTCTAAGATCATAGAGCAAGTGAATTCAGGATCAGAACAACAACTATTAGAACATTCTGCATTCTAGGAGCTCCATCCTTCAGACTATTCTGCCAGCTTTACTGAACATGAAGAAATAAGGAAATGCCTTAGAGGATACCCTGACAGGTCTTCTCTGTAAGAAAAAGTTAGTTGTTTCACTCATGTGACTTGCAAATCAGCACTAGGTTAATTTCCAGGAAGGTGATGTATAATAGCATTATTTCCCCACCTAGGAGACCATTTTAGGCCCTAGCTCAGCTGGTCTTTAGGAGCAGCTCTGGAACTGACCGAAGGCTTTCAGACCTCTTCACGCCGCCATTGTCCTCCATACCCCCCTCTTGGCACAATGCTCCAAGTCTGCCCACTAGGAGGCCATGTGCAGCTCAGTCTGACAGGGTACACAAGGAGACTTTGTGGGATGGGGGTACATAAAAGATAGGGACCAGTTACCCCTAAATACCACTAGCCTCTTTAGCATCCTGTGTAAGCCTTGGAAATTGGACATTTGAGACTGAAGAGACTGATTTCAAAATTCAAAGGGCAGGGGCAGGTTCTCGTGGCCTAGCATGTAAGAGATGACTCCTGTGAGAACACAGGTTGACAACATGACTTTAGGCCATTACTTCTACTAACACACGGTATGGCCAGTAGCTGCAGCCTCCGTCACAGCCACCTGGCCAATGCAGGTTCTCATTAGATTCGGACAGACGGTAATGAAACAACAGAGCCAAGAACTGGTGGGCCGTCATCTTTCATCCTAGCTTGCACCTGGCAGGCAAGTAAAAACACACACTGGGCTCCAAAACCCACTCATTCAGTGCTCACAAAGCTACTGACTTATACGAGTTTCCTAGAACAAAGGTTTCTAGCTCACTAGCCTTAATTCACATCTGTTCCCCATCTTCTTCTCCCTGCACAAACTCTGCACAAACTGGCTTCTCCTTCAGCACTCCACTATCTTGGCTGCTTCTCCTGGCCTCCTCCACATGGCCTTTCTCTGCTCTCCTCTCTGCTCTCTCCTCTAATGCTAATCTCAGGAACCGAGAGAGAGCAAGCTCCCAGTCTGCCCCACTTTATAGTGTAGAACAGTGGTCCCCAACCTCTGGGCCGTGGACCGGTACCAGTCCACAGAGAAAGAATAAATAACTTACATTATTTCCGTTTTATTTATATTTAACTCTGAATGATGTTTTATTTTTTAAAAATGACTAGATTCCCTCTGTTATATCCGTCTAAGACTCACTCTTGATGCTTGTCTCGTAAGTTCGACAATTATATTTAAAAATACCACAGTTTTTACGCCAGTTGCACAATTTTATTTTGTGCATTTATTCGTCCCACCCTAAAGGCCAGTTTGTAAAAATATTTTCTGACATTAAACCGGTCCGTGGCCCAAAAAAGGTTGGGTACCACTGGTATAGAAATCCAAACCTTTAATCCAATATACAAACAAGGAAGTCTCTGATACAAAGTCACTTATCTGAGGCATAATGGGATTCCTCATTAGAGTGCACCACCCCACATCATGCAATCAGTTAAGGGTAGGGTGTGGCGAAAAGCTTGGTTTTGAAACTAAGCCTTAGGCTGTAACTGCCCTGCCTGCTTACAGCCTGTCCCCCACACCCAATGCAAACTCTAAGGGAGCAAACACATATATCAATTTACAAACTTATTTGACCAACACACACCTACCATAAATGTTTGTTAATCCAAATAGAAGATTCTCAGGGTCCCCTTGGCCACAGGTCAGTGGTACTAGAGTCTGAGCAGGTAGAAGGGAGGGTCTTCAATCAGCACCCCCATAAGTGTGGTTTGAGCCACTGGGATGGGGCATTTTTCTGTGACTGGTGCTCACTACCTAAACCCACTAAGGGCCTGTCCTTCTCTGCTACACTGGCTGCTTGATTCAGCAGGCAAAGCACTGGCTGAAGTTCAGCTTTCACTGTCTGAGCAACTTGGATACATAACTCCCCTGCTGTCGGCACCTGCTTCTTCATGAAGGGTGGGTTGAGTGGTGCTGGCTCAAGTTAGAGTTCCTTCTAATAACAAAAGCAAATGCTGTATTTACTTACCTAACTCAATGCACTTTTTTTTGTATTTCATTACACGGTCTACGCAGCCTGGAAATTAGAATGAAAATTTTTACATTTTAGAAAAGGTATCTCTGCTCCACACCCTTGCCAGCAAGCCCACACGTACATGCTTATCATACCCGTACGGATTGCTGGAGCATTCAAGATGTGAGGTAAGATAGCAGATTTAAGTGGGACAGGAACATTTTACTGTTAAACAGAAGATATCTACCCATGAAGTGATAACCGGGCTCTAATTTAAATACAGCCTTTATCACAAAAGGATCTATGATCCCTAGGACAAGATTCAAACCCGTTTTTAAAAAATGAATTTGGTAATATGTGTAAATACCACCCCTTCTGGGAGGTGGATTCAATCCACCCCACACCTCCACCCCAGGGTGGGGTAGATGTAGTGACTTGTTTCCAAAAACTAGACTTGGGAAGGGGGAAAATCAGACATTTATGTGGAGAAGTCTGGCATATGCCACTTAACCAAGTGATAAACACTACCAATGATGTGTGGATGTCACCCACCCCTGACAGGGTGCCATGAAGAGGGTGCCTCCCCCTGCAGTGTACTCAGATTGGGGGACATTCCACAGGAAGCCTGGCCAGTACTTCATGACTGTGAAGATCATGAAGAACAAAGACCAAGAAGCTGTCACAGACCAGAGGAGAGTAAGGAGACACAAGAGACAAAATGCAACTGGAACAGAGAGAAGACATTAACAGAAAAGCAGGGGAATGCCCAATGAAGTCTGGAGCTCAGTTAATAGAAATGTACCAATGTTAGTTTCTTAGTTGTGACAAATATCCCATGATAATATGAGATGCTAATGATAAGGGCAATTGGACAAAGGGTATACAGAAGCTCTTCAAACTATCTTTGCAACTTTTCTATAAACCCAAAATTATTCCAAAACAAAAATGTTTATATTTTTAAAAATGAGAGCCTGACCTGTGGTGGCGCAGTGGATAAAGTGTCGACCTGGAAATGCTGAGGTCACCGGTTCGAAACCCTGGCTTGCCTGGTCAAGGCACATATAGGAGTTGATGCTTCCAGCTCCTCCCCCCTGTCTCTGTCTCTGTCTCTGTCTCTCTCTCCCCCCCCCCCCCCCTCTCTCCCCCCCCCTCTCTCCTCTCTAACATGAATTAAAAAAAAAAATGTTAAAAAAAAAAAAAAAAGAGGTTTGGTCTCATCAGGAAAGCCGGAAACTGCTGTGTCCTAAATGTAGGGCTTCAAGAACACCCTGGCTCATAGTTTCAGAGAACAACGACCAGAAATTTCCCATGTGGAAATTCGCCTGAGACAGAGAACAGAAATGGGGTACAAACAGTTGACCCAGCCTAGATGGGGGTGTTATGGGAACTGCTCAGCCAGCCACCATGCTGGACCCTTCATACATGATGCTGTCTCGTCCTCACCGCAGCCCCATGTGTGACATTGCAGGTGTGACACTGGAAAGCTGACTATGTTGCAAGCAGGGGAAAGAACCCAACATTCAACTCAGTGCCACTCTGCCTCTCACCAGCAGTCCAGGGGACAAGCCTGCTGGTGGCTGTGCTATATATCCTCAGAGACCCAGCAGCATGCTCTCAAACAACGTAGCACTCTAGGAAGCCAAGACCCGAACAGATGTTTTGCATCAGTGACAGAAGGACTAGAGTTTGAATTGGCTTCACTTTTACTGTGTGTGTAACCCAGGCCAAGTTACCTGAGAAATTTCTTCACCTGTAAAACAGGCTATTCCAACCTCAGGCTGTTGGAGGCTGTGACATGATGCATGTCAAGTGCTCAGCACAGCACCTGGCACAAGGAAATGGGCTTTTTCCTGATTCTACCACCCTCCGCTCTGAGAGGTACAGTTACTTTGTGACTCCATTCCAAGACTTGGCAAGGCCAAATGCTTTGTCCAAGGTACCCTGGCCTCTCTGTACCAAACCACATACCCCAAGGCAAGCATCCCAGCAAGACAGAGAGTAACAGAAATGTGTGGACATTTACCTGGTGAGGTGAAGTTCACAGACATGGAGGGACTGTCTTCATTCATATTGGCATTGGGGATATTATGGGCCCCGATGAAATAGAGTGTGTTCAATTCTACAGGAAAGCCAATGTAGGAATACGTCCACTGAAAGGCAAGCAAGGATCCCCTAAATTTCTGAAACACTGTGGTGCAGAAACACAGTGCCTTTGTGTTGACCTTTTCATTTAGTTTGCTTCAACCTACTGCTGAAACAGGTCTCTAGCCAATGACTACTTAGGGAATGGACCCCACACAATTTGCCACAGAATCAGAGAAGTATAAAATTTTAGAACCAGGATATATTTTAAGTTCAGTTCCCCTCACTTTGCCAGTGGGGAAAATGAAGCCAAGTGATGCTGCCTTGCACACGGCACACAGCAGGGCAGTGGCCAGAACTGGGTTTTGAATGCAGGCATTGTGTGCTAGGCTGGAAGTTGTGGCTGTTCACCAGCCTGTGTGTGCAGCACATCAGCCATATCCCCAACTAGGGGCCTTCCCGGCTTTAATGACAGTTAGCCAAAGTGCTTACTTTGCCACCAGAGGGTCTGGTCTGAGTCTGAAAGGCCTCTGTATAATTGCACCTCACGCAGCTGTAGGACTGGAAGTTGCTTTTGCCTGTCACACAGATCTTGGTGGCCTTCAAAAAGCGGATGCTAGCTACCAAAATGGATAAGAGAGCAGTTATTTAGCACCTACTATGTGGCTGACTTGATGCTAAGGGTGTATATACCTCATCTCATTTCATACAACAGCCCTAATAGGTAGGTACCATTATTGTCCCCAGCTCACCAATGGGTTGAGTGAGGCTTAGGGATTTCTGGGAGATTTGCATAAGTTTACAAAGCTCATAAGGGGCAGAATATGGGTTCATATTCCAAAGTTCAAGCTCTTTCCTCCTCGCAGGTGAGCCTGAGTTTCACAGCATACCTGCAAAGGTGACTCTAGCTCTGATAAAGTAAAACCCCCCAGAATGTCACCACCAAACCATGTCTATTCTGGCGGCACTTTTATCCATGCTGATTCTTCTTCCTAGAGAGCCCTTTACTCCTATTTTCTGCCTCTCCAAAGCTTACTCCTTCAAAGCCAAAGTTATGTTTGTAACAACAGCTAACAAATACAGAAGCTCACTCTGCTAGGTATGGGGCCAAAAGCCATATTGCATCATCTAATTTAAAGTGGTCTCACCAGGCCCTCTCCTTCTCCTCCCTGCCCCCACCCACTCACAGCTCCTTTCGGGATTCCCAGCACTGTCCTTGTGCCTGAGTCTAGCTCAGTGGTCCCCAACCTTTTTTGGGCCACGGACCAGTTTAATGTCAGAAAATATTTTCACAGACCGGCCTTTAGGGTGGGACGGATAAATGTATCATGTGACCGAGACAAGCGTCAAGAGTTAAGTCTCAGACCGATGTAACAGAGGGAATCTGGTCATTTTTTAAAAATAAAACATTGTTCAGACTTAAATATAAATAAAACAAAAATAATGTAAGTTATTTATTCTTTCTCTGCAGACCAGTACCAGATGGCCCACAGACCGGTACCAGTCCGCAGCCCGGGGGTTGGGGACCACTGCTGTAGCTGACTCACCTCTCTGGCACTCCCAGATTCCTGATCAGATGGAATTTAACTGAATTTAGCAGACAGAAACAACAGACATGGGCTTTAGGACCCCAGAATTGGTTCATTGAAAGAACTAAAAAGCTGCCTTGGGAGAGTACGAGGACTTTCACAATGCTACTGGGGAAAGTCATCTATCTAAGCCCATGCTTTTCCTTTAAAAAATTATTGACTTGATTGGGATGACATTGGTTAGTAAAATTATACAGGTTTTGGGTGCACAATTCTATAATACATCATCTATATATTATACTGTGTGTTCACTACCCAAGCCGGTGCTCTTCCTATACTTGGGGGATCATCTCTGGCCTCATTCTGTCTTCTTCCTTAAGGTATATGATATTACATACAGAGAGTACACAGATTAGAAGTGTGCCACCCAATGGCATGTTCACAATCATGTAGCCAGTACCTAGGTCGAGAAACAGGCTGGGAGTATCCCTCATGCTTCCTTTCAGTCACTCCCATTGCAGAGTAGTTACTATCCTGACTCCTAAATGCTTAGTTTTGCTTGTTTTACATTATTTATTAATGGCATCATATGGTATATACGACTGTAGGCATGCATGCAGACATGAGTGTATAAACTCTTGAATCTGGCTTCTTAGATTGGTGAGATTCATCCATATTGTGCATCATTATAGGTTGTAAGTGCTCATTACTGTGTTGGATTTTATTCTGTGATTCCAGTTATAGTCAGGCATTTGAGTGCTTTTCATTTATTTTTGGCTGTTATGAAAAAAGCTACTCTGAACATTCTATTTTGTGGTTTGGGCACATGTATGTATATATTCTCCTGAGTATATGCTTAGGAGTAAAATTAATGGATCATATACTCTGCACATTTCTGCTTTAGGCCTTCACTTTGATTGGTGCAAACTTACCATCTGCCCGGAGTATCCAGCTTATGTTCATCAAAATTGAATAGTCATCCATTGCAACAGGTTCCACTCGAAGGTCCCTCAAGTCTCCTGGAGTCAGAGTGTGGCTGACCATCCACTCTGGAGACGGTCCTGGGAGAAGGTGAGACTGTCCATGACACACCCTTCCCTGGCCGAATTCGATGCCATCTCCTCTATGTGACCCACCCTGACCCAACCCTCACTCATCGTCCATCTCTCCTTCCTGCTGGAACAGGTCAGACATTTCTCAGTGTTGACTGATTTATAGCCAAGGTGATGCTCAACCTCCCGGCCCCAATCTACAGAGCACTTGAGCCCACTCCAGGTGCCTGTGTGTGTGTGTGTGTGTTTAGTGTATTTGACATGGTTGTTAAGCTTAGTCCTGCCTTCCCCATGCCTCAGCCTGGACTCCAGCCAGCTGGCCCACACAACTCCCACTTCCTCCTAATCTTTGCCAGCACCATCTTTCCTCCAGCTCACCCTTTTCATCCACATATTTCGGGCAGAAGTCCACCCAGTCTTAATATGCTACTATCTTAAACACGCTAAAACAATTGCTTCCTGTTTCTAAGTGTAAATTACCTCCCTCTCACAGCACTTGGTGTCCCTCCCAGGAGTGGCAGACTTCATGGTCTACTTTGCACAGCCATTCCTGCCCTGCCAGTGCCCCTCTCACTGTCTTACTCGCCAGGATGCTGCCCACCTGAAACATCGGGAGCTCTGCCTCTGGCAGGGAGAGGCTTTGTGTGCATTAGCAAACAAAACAATGGTTCACCTAAGCCTGGTCTCTGATGACCCACTGTCTGGATTTGGATCCTGTAAAAGTCTAACTGTGCTTTCAATTTCCGTGTAAAGCCCCAAATACACATTCCCTAGTGCACCTACCATTTTCAGAGCCACACTGAATCATCTGCAAGAGAAAGAAACCAAGTATCATGCTGAATGCCAGCAAACCACAAGCCAAATTAGTCAAAACACCATCCTTTTTCCTTAAATGCTCAAAGGAGAGCTGAACTGGTTCCACTTCAATTTGGGGAAAAGTAACCTGTCTCATTGTAGGCTATATATAATGGACCACAGACCAGCCATCAGTATACTAGATCCTGAAGCCGGCTTGTGGCCTCACTTAAAGACCAGAGGGGATGACTTGGACCATCACAAAAACCCCTTCGCATTTTAATGTTTCACTGTAGGTTTCAGAGCCATCTAGAGTATTTGCCCTCAGGTGAAGAACAGGTTGTGTTAATAAGATGAATGAAGAAAACCATGAATGTAGTTTGTAGTACCTTCACCGGGTTTTTAAAAATATTCCTCTTCTAATACAAAAGGACTAACTCACCTGGCTATTTATAAAATCATAAAGCAACTGTGATCTCATGATATCTTTCTAAAATAAGAACTTAAAAGTATCATCAGCATCCAAGGAAGGCCAGTACTAAATCCTGTGGAGTGAGCTGCTCATGTTTTTTAATAAAAAACAATAAGCATTTTTATTTCGGAATAAAATACTGGACTCGTTAGGCAGCAGCATGCACCAGTGTGACAAGACTCAGTGTGGTAAGTCCACCAGCTTGGAAGCTGATCCCTTTCAACTTCAACATTTCCAAAAACCTTGGAAGACAGAAGGCAAGACTTTTGCTGCTTGGAGTAATCTGGGTTTAGGTGAAAATTGTCGGTTGCTCACCTTTGTCTTTTTGAAGCTGAACTCCAAGGGACATCATTGGACATTTTAAAAAACAAGCCACTATACTTAGGGATCTGAATTCTGTCAAAATGCTGGTGAGATAAGTTGTAGGAAGAAGCAAAGCAACAGCTCTAAACTTTATAGAGTTCACACTGTTGGCCTGATAGCAACTACTGCAAAAGCAATGAATTCTTCCTCTAGTGGAAACGGCCAAAAGGGGTGCCGAATTAAGCCAGAGGTGTGGCAAGGACAGCAGCTAGAGACATCAGGGCACCGGAATGGGGTTTGTCTTTCCATAACCATCAACAAGTAACCACCATGTTCTTATGTTATATACTGTGCTAAAAAAGCAGTGAGATAATTTCAAATATTATTTTGTGAATGAGCTTTTTCCTCTTTAGTGACAGAAGACTCCCTCAGCCCTTCAAGGCACTGGGAAACAAAGGAAATTCATGCAGGAGAGTTCAGGTGCTTACCGGCTCCAGGGGCAAGGCACCCCAGTCCAGCCTCTACCAAAATGACAAAGAGGTCATGTGGTAATCAGAGAAGCCCTTCTTGTTCCCCCAAAGATAGGCAGACCTCAAGGCCCCAAGCAGTAACAATATTGAGCACCCACTATGTGCTGGGCTCTTTGCTGCTGCTTTGCAGGTACTCCCTGTTTTTCACTGGACTCTGGAGAGTTAGATATCACCCTTTGTTTTATAGTTGAGGACACCGAGGTTCAGTGGGCATAAATGACTGGAATAAGAGTAGGTGGCATTTGAGCCTGGGGCTGACTGATTCCCATGACCCTGACTCAAGCAGCCTGAAGCCCGGTGCCGGGACAAGCTGAGCTCCCCTAGGAGATGCAGACTTGTCCCCGCAGGACGTGCCTCTGCAAACCCCCTGAAGAGGCATGAACTGGCGGGTAGGCCACCTTCAGGGTCTGGGCTTGAGGGATGGAAACGCGGGAAAGAGGCGGGGAAGGGGGCTTACCGGTTCCGGGGGCATGGCACCCAAGCACAGCGCGGCCAAACTCAGCAACACTAGCGACATCGCAGGGCCACCGCCCCCAACAGCGCAGGCCCGGGCCAACCTTCCGCCGCACTTTTATCTAGGAGCCCCGGGCCACCCCTCGGGGCTCCGCCTTCCTACAGCGCCACCCTGGCCCCGCCGTCCCCTCTCTGGGTGGCGAACGTGGAAGAGTTCCTCGGCTGCCCAATGCGGAGGGATGGGTCGGGTACGAGCGGCTTCGGACCCTTCGCGGGCAGAGCACGCGCAGGGGCGGTGAGTTCAGACCCCGCGCACACGTGCGTGTAGTGAGCCAGGTGCACGATTGCATTCACGCCCCGGGCTGCGCGCGCCCCGCCCGCGGGAGCCGGCTCGCCAGCCGGGCTCTCCGGTCCCCGCCCGGAGTCGGCCGATTCCGAGACGCCCGCGGCTCCACTCCTGGCTGCGGAGAGCGCGCGGTGCGCCGGCGCTAACAGTTGAAGTGTAGCCGGGCAGGGATCGGACTGCCGCCGCCGGCTCCTCCAGCTCCCGCTCCTGCTCTGCCACAGCCTACTGTCCCGGCACCCGGCCCCAGTTGCCGAGGTGAGTAGCAGGGTACGTACGTGCCCCGACGCCCGGCCGACTGTGCTCATAGCGGCGTGGTCTGTGGCCCGGCTCCCGCTCCGCACGGCCCTGGCTGCAGCCTCGGGAGGCCTCAGGCCGGAGGTTTGGTGAGTCGGGAGGAACCCGGCTGGACGCTGAGACTGGACTGGGGCACTACTTAACACAACGGAGGGCCCCCTGGGGCAAAAGGACAGGGGCAGTCAAAGCCTTAATGAGTTCTTGCCAGAGCTAGTTCTTTGCACGAACTAAAAGTTCTATGATATTTAGGGTAACACAAATCCTCCCTTCCCCTGCCCATGTTTTCCTGGTAAATGTAGCTTTCCCCAGAATGAGGCCTGACCCTAAAACTTCTAGTTCTTTGCACGAACTAAAAGTTCTATGATTTTTTTTTTTTTTTTCATTTTTCTGAAGCTGGAAACAGGGAGAGACAGTCAGACAGACTCCCGCTTGCGCCCGACCGGGATCCACCCGGCATGCCCACCATGGGGCGAAGCTCTGCCCACCAGGGGGCGATGCTCTGCCCATCCTGGGCGTAGCCATATTGCGACCAGAGCCACTCTAGCGCCTGAGGCAGAGGTCACAGAGCCATCCCCAGCGCCCGGGCCATCTTTGTTACAATGGAGCCTCAGCCGCGGAGGGGAAGAGAGAGACAGAGAGGAAAGCGCGGCGGAGGGGTGGAGAAGCAAATGGGCGCTTCTCCTGTGTGCCCTGGTCGGGAATCGAACCCGAGTCCCCCGCACGCCAGGTCGACGCTCTACCGCTGAGCCAATCAGCCAGGGCAAGTTCTATGATATTTAGGGTAACACAAATCCTCCCTTCCCCTGCCCATGTTTTTCTCGTAAATGTAGCTTTCCTCAAAATGAGGCCTGACCCTAAAACTTGGTTTTCCCAAAGCTGTTTTTGTTGCAGCCCTACTGTGTGCTTGGTGTGGCCCACTTGCCAGGTTCAGCTTTGGGCCAGCGTGGAGTGGGTCCAGCCTCAGGCTCAGTTGGGGGCCCTGCATGAATACATGTGGCAGGCGTCTGGGGTGGCATTTCTAGAGGATTGATCTGGTTTGGAACTTTGGTTCTCCAGTTTCACTACTCAGGATTTTTCAGGATTGCCTTAAATGCAAACTCTGTGCAGGCACTCAGAGATTCCTACCAACCCTCAGGTGGGGCTGGGTCTGAGATCTGCATTTAACAGGCACTCCCTGGTAATTCTGACACAGGTGATGGGTACCCTCCCACCCCTCCCAGCCCCCACCCCAGATACAATGCTTTGGAGAAAGGTTAACAGAAATCAGCGGGGCTAACAGTAGATTGGGGAGCTTGGAATTCTGCTGTTCCAGCCCTCTCTGTTTGCAAAGGACAAGATTGGTGTGGCCAATGAAAATCACTTAAACTTGTAAGTTGAGTTAGCTGCATTCTACAGATGAGGAGAACAAGACCTAGAGAGGAATGTGGGTCTTATGGGTGGAATTGGCAGGAGGTTGACTTAGTCAAGCTGCTGTTTTTGCTCAGTCTTACTGTGTGCCAAGCCTGGCCCACCTGCTGGCTTCAGATTTGGGTTTGCTTGGAGTGGGCCCAACCTCAAGGTCAACTGGGGGCTCTGGCATACATGCATATGGGGTTCTAGGTGACATTTCCATAGGATTGGCCTGGTTTCTGACCCAGGAGAGTGGTTCAGGTGTAGCTGTTGCTTCACCCTTACCAGGGGCTAGATGACCCTGGGAACTTTTGCTCAACCTCTCCGAGTTGCTTTGAGCCCTGTGGTTCCTGAGATCGTTTCTGACTCTAATAGTTGTCTGTCTTTTTAGCAAACACCTTCTGGGAGCTAGTACTGGGGTGCAAAGGTGAAGAACACATGGGTGCTGGCTGATGGGTCCTCTTGGACTGAGGGTGAGAGCTGTGAGAGTATGTTCAAGGGCACGTACGTGTGCCTGCCCTGCTGTGGAAGGGCCGAGGGAAACAGCTTCATGTGCCAGCTTGAAATCATGAACTTTGTCCCATGGTGCCAAGAACCAGAGCAGAGGTTTAGGTAGTGGCCAGTTTTCAGTTTTAGAAAGGCTGCCTGGGTAGCTCTGCTGGACAGTGGGAGGCCAGCTCCTCTGAGACCAGTGAAGAGGTAGCGGCTAACCAAGACACTTCATATGCTGAGTCTCTGCTGTGGGCCAGGCTTTGAGCTGTGCTGGATTTTCAGCTGTGCACCAAAGCACAGGCCCTGCTGTGGGAACTTGGGACTGTTGAATGCAAGGGCTTTGGGGACAGCCAGGGATGCAGAGGGGTCAAGCCTGGAGCTAGGATTTGTGAGGTAGACATTTAGAGGGGGTGGTAGAGAGGGGAGGAGATTAGGGAAGAAGCTGGTGGGCAAAGGAGAGAGGAAGGGTGAGGTAAGGGTGGTGTTGAGGTCGCTGAGCATGTGGGTAGGAGGGGAAGGAGGGGTTCTGGGCTTTGATGTGGGGCACAGACTGAGTCCCCTCCATCCACTGCCCTGGATCCAGGCTTGAGGGGGTGTGGGCACAGAGATATGATACTGCTCTGGCCTTGGCTCTCTGAAGGGTGGGGATGGTGCCATGGCCAGCTATGTAGACAGGATTACAGAGTGGGGTGCAGAGGTGAACCCTGCAGCCACACCTATTCTCTGTGAGCAAACAAGGTGTGTCTGCCTGTCTTCTGGGGAGGTTCCACACTGCTTGGAGGGTTATTTCAAAAAGAGTTCCTCTGTGAGAGGTCCTTGTTGATTGGCTGATTAGCCTCTGAGGTGGCCTTCTGGAAGGAACTCCATGTGTACCTTCCAGAATACCTAAGCCTGGAACTGTTGTGGCTTTATAAACTGGAGGCAGGGCCACTGTGGGATAGGAGGTCTCAGCCTCCTCTCTCTCTCTGTGACATCGGGCGAGTTACTATCCTGCTCAGCCTCGTTTTCCTGTTCTGGTAAATTAGCAGATGAGAATGTGTAGGCAATGGCTAAATGAGGTGACTCAATTCTATGAGGAAAGCAACCGCTGGAGATATTCTGTCTGACCTTCCTCCTGCTGTCATGAATTCTGCTGGGTCTGGGTGTCTGAAAGAGCCACCATGCAGTGTGCTTTCGTGTCAGGTACTCGATAGGCACTCGTTAAATAGTCGAATGGTTGACTGAATGCACACCTTCCTCCAAGGCCAGCACCTAAGCCTGCCCACCTGAGAGAGTAGGTTTGGGCTTGCTCCTCTTCCTGCTCTGGTGAGTGAAGGTCAGGGCCTCTACTGGAGCTCGAAGACCACTCTTTCTAGTGCCCATGGCCCCTGACCTCAGACCTTCTTGCACAGGCCCTGTGTCACAGCTGGAGGTCAAGAGTCCAGGGTTCTACATCCCTGGGCTGAGCTACTCACCAGCTGCAGCCTTTGGTGAGGCTCTTGGAGTCTCGGAGCCTTAGTTATCCCCCCTGCCCCATAATGTGTTGTGGACATCGGCCCTGCTGGACTGCCGAGGCTGAGTGACTCTGAAGAGATAGGAGGAAAGTTGAAACATTTGAAGGTGCTGTGTAAGTTTAGGGGCAAGGGAGGCAGGACAATAAAAAATTAATGTGTCTATGATCCAAATAGGGAAATTCCTTTGGACCCAAGTGTAATGACACCCTCAGGTTCTGTCACTCCTAGCAGACCTTTATGTCTCTGCCGAGTCCATCCTGAAAGAACAAGGCTATTGGGGTTGTTGACATGTCCCAGGTCCTACCTCCACCCACACAGGTGGAATTTTCCACTTCGTCCTTTTGCAAATATTAATCAAGGCCCTGCGGTTAACAGTGGACTCATTGTCTCGTGAAGAGCAAGCCGCTTCTGGCAAGTACTGGCTGCCTTCCAGGGCCCTGGCGCCTGCCCAAGTTGGGAGCACCCTGCCCCCGGTCCTCCCCCAACCTGTGTTCTGCTCCAGCTGGTGAGCTGCACAGAGTCAACAGTCACATTCGCTTTGAACTGGGGACCCAGGAGCCACACTGAAGGTTTGCACCAACCGCTTCCAAGAGGGCCGTACTGCAAACATTTTCTCTGCTCCAGTAAGGAGGGGCTGACCCAGGAAATCTCACAGGTGTGGCCACAGGCTTAACTCTACCTTACTACTGCTGCTCCTGCTGAAACCCTCTGAAGTCACAACCCATGTGACTTGCATTGGTTTTCACATGTGCTGTCACATTGAGGCCTCAAAGAAAGTTCAGAACGCAGAGGAGGTGGCTACTGTTGTTCTCACAAAGCTCCATCTGTACACAGGGTGAGAAAGTTAGCCTCACAGGGCTGTAGGGAGGATTCCTGGAGACTTCAGGGGTTGGGGCAGGGGGCACCCTGTCGGGCACACGTAGTAGAGTTACTGATACATGTTTTGTTTTGTTTTCAAAATTATTTTTATTTATTTATTCATTTTAGAGGAGAGAGAGAGAGAAGGGGGGAGGAGCAGGAAGCTTCAACTCCCTTATATGCCTTGACAGGGCAAGCCCAGGGTTTTGAACCGGCAACTTCAGTATTCCAGGTTGACACTTTATCGCACTGTGCCACCACAGGTCAGGCCTGATATATGTTTTGATCAGTGATACTTTAATTAATTTGTAGTATTATTGGTCATAGTTGCAGCATCGCTGTCTGTGCTTTATGGAGGAGAAAATGGATAATGGATCATCACATGCTTTTGGCTCTGCACTTTTAATTCTCTGACATGTGTTTTTAGCTATTTGTTCTCCTAAAAAGAACCTATGAAATGGGTGGCTCTGTTCCCATTTTTAGATGAGTAAACTGAGGCCCGGAGTTGCTAAACCGCAAATGGTAGAGTTAGGATTGCAATCCAAATGATTTTGAACCAGCTCCTTTCATTTTTTTTTAAGTAGTGAAGCTTGAACATGGAACCCCAACATATAAAACACATGCAAAGATTGCACATTAGTGTGTTTATCTTATCAGTTCACATTTGTGATGTTTTCTTTGAATGTCGTCTTAAGAACAATGGTCATGGCTATTATCATGAGCACACTCTGGAAACCAGGGGTCACGGGTGCTTGCTGGGGTCTGACAGGAGCTCCAGTGCCTCCTAATTCTTACACTTAGTTCAGTGAGAAGAACTCGTAGCTGACGAGGAAGCAGGAGGTCTTTTTCAAAGCAGCTCACCTCGCAGTCTTAGGTTCCCTGCAGTTAAGCCCATGCAGACGGGTGTGGAAGTTGGCTGGCTAACTAATGTGTCACCTCTGTGCCAGTGGTATATAAATGAAAGTGTGGGCACTGCCCGCTAGTCTGCTTCTGGAGGTGGTCTGGTAGTGCTGTCACACCATGGCTGGTGATGACGCCTTGAAGAGTAGGTGCTTGGCACCTCCTGGGCCTTGCTGGCCTTTGGCAGAGTGTGGCTCCGGTCCTGTGGTAGTGCACAGTGAACATGGATTAAAAAAATCAAGCGGGCTTCGCAGTTTCTAGTCAGTGCTATGTTTTTCGACAGTGCCAGAGCCCCAGCTGCAGACTGTGGGAAGGGAGGATTTGACCTGGGGTCTTTGGTAGGACACCAGACTCTGTGGTGAAGGACTGGTCATTTGTTTGGGTTTTAAAATTTAATCTCTCATATGCCAATTAAAGAAATCCAGTAAAAGCTGTTATAACATAGACAGGCCCTGGCTGGTTGGCTCAGTGGTAGAGCATTGGCCCAACATGAGGCTGTCCTGGGTTTGATTCCCAGTCAGGACACACAGGAGAGGTGACAGTCTGCTTCCCCCCCTCCCTCCCCCTCCCCCTTCTCTCTCTCTTCCTCTCCCGCAGCCATGGCCTGATTGGTTCGAGCACATTGCCCCAGGCACTGAGATGGCTTCCTTGAGCCTCTGCCTCAGGCACTAAAAATAGCTTGTCTGCCAGCAGCCCAGACAAGGGTGCTGAGTTGGTCCTGGTCTGGGTGCATGCGGGAGCCTGTCTCTATATCTCCCTTACTCTCATTTAAAAAAAAAAAAAAAGTAGACATAATATTTAAACCCTTTTTTATATTATGAGACTCAGCAGACAAAAAGTCACTGTGTTAAATTGCTGCAAAAGTTTCTAAACCCTAACTTTCGATTATGTACTTATCTTTCACAGACGATCAAAAATAGGGTGTGGGCTGCACTGGCCACAGACTACCTGACTCCTGCCACATCTGGGTGTAAGGTGGGTACCTTTTAATTGAGATTTTTTTAAAACTGGCCTGACTAGGCAGTGGTGCAGTGGATAGAGCGTTGGACTGGGATGCAGAGGACCCAGGTTCGAGACCCTGAGGTTGCCTGATTGAGCACGGGCTCATCTGGTTTGAGCAAAAAGCCCACCAGCTTGAACCCAAGGTTGCTGGCTCCAGCAAGGGGTTACTCGGTCTGCTGAAGGCCCGCGGTCAAGGCACATATGAGAAAGCAATCAATGAACAACTAAGGTGTTGCAACACGCAATGAAAAACTAATGATTGATGCTTCTCAACTGTCTCCGTTCCTGTTTGTCTGTCCCTGTCTATTCCTCTCTTTCTCTGAAAAAAAACCCAAAAAAACTGGTAGAAGGAGTACTTGAAAGGAATCCAGTAGCAAGCATTTGCATAACACCTCAAACTTCTGTGGAATGGTTTGAAATCCCTCAACCTGGAACTGGCTCTCCACCTCAGAGGGTCCCCCACCCTAGTTTCTTTCCCTCCTCCTATAGTGGAGACATTGAGATTCAAAACAGACAAAACACTTTTTTTTTTGTTATGGAAAATTTGAAATGTGCAAAATTGGCCAGAAGAAATTATTGAACTTTGTTTTTCCTGTTTTGTCTGCCCCCGTAACCCCTAGGGTTATTTTAAACCAAGTTCCAAATATCCTTTATTTTATTATCAATTTTATAATATGTGTTTCTGAAAGAGTTGTTTTAAACAACCTAACCACAGGACCTTTGTCACATCCGACAAACAAGCAATGATTACTTAACATCATCAAATATTCAGTAAGTATTTGAATTTGAGGATCTAAATAAGATACATACATTATGCTCTCATAATCTATAGCTTGCTCTAAAGCCAGTAGCCACAGCCACCATCAGAGCCTCCTGGCCTGTGCAGGTTCACATTCAATTCAGACAGACGGTAATGAAACAATGGAGCCAAGAACTGATGGGTCATTACCTTTAATCCTAGCTCACACCTCCTGGGCGAGAAATACACACAGTGGGAAAACACTTCCCTTTCCATTCAGGACTCCCAAAGCCACTGACTCATCCGAGTATTCCTAGAATCAAAGGTTTCTACCTCAACAGCCTTATTCACCTCTGTTCCCTATCTCCTCTCTGCACAAACTGGCTTCTCCTTCAGCACTCCGCCATCTTGGCTGCCTCTCTGCTGCAATGCTAATTTCAGAAATCGAGAGAGCGAGAGCCCCAGGTCTGCCCTCATTTTATAGTGTAGAAGTCAAAACCTTTAATCCAATATACAAATAAGGAAATCTCTGATACAAAGCCACCTGAGGCATAAATGGGATTCCTCATAAGAGTGCACCACCCCACATCATGCAACAGTCAAGGGTGTGGGGAAAAGCTTAGTGTTGTGAAGATCTTAGTATTGAAAGGTCAGGAAAGGCTTAGTCTTAAAACTAAGCCATAGGCTATAAGGACCCTGCCTATTTATAGCCTGTCCCCCACATCCGATGCAAAATATAAGCGAGCAAACATATATATCATATTTACAAACTTATTTGACTGACAGTTGCCTTCAATCTCTGTTTGTCTTGTTTACTTTTCATTTAAATCTGTTGAAGGAATGAGTGGGGTTTCCTGTAGCCTGGGTTCTGTTGATGGGGCCCTTGGGCATTCTTTTATGTGTTCTGGGACCTTTGTCCTCTTAGTTGGTGGGTAGATCTAGAAGTATGAGCAGATTCAGGCTTGAATTTATTTTTAATTTTTTTTAAATTTATTGATTGATTTTTTTAGAGTGAGAAAGGGAGGGTAGGAGTGGGAAGCATCAACTTGTAGTAGTTGCTTATCATATGTGCCTTGACCAGGCAAGCCCAGGTTTTCGAATCAGTAACCTCAGCATTCCAGGTCGGCGCTTTATCCACTGCACCACCATGGGTCTGACTCAGGTTTGAATTTTTTGGCAAGGATGTTTCATAGTCATTCTCCCACTGAGACTTGTCTCGACCTGAAGGAGAAGTTGTTTTGTTAATTGTCCTGTGTGTTACTTTGGTGAGGCCCACGCCCACTGGTCCTGAGCTCCCCTTCATTCAGAGACCACCCAGCCGCTATGTAGAGAACAGATTGTGGGGTGACATGGAAGGGCTTGTGATAGCAGGGACCCTGTTAAGATGTCATCGGAAGGATCCCAGCATCAGGTGCTGCCCGAGATGATGGAGCCTGATCGAGGCAGGAGTCTGTGGGTGGACAAAAGTGAGCAGATTCAGAGTTCTGGCCCCACCCCTTTTAAGAGAAGTCTCTGCCTCCCTGTGCCTTGGTTTCCATGGCTGCCTCCTCTCCTGAAGTAAACAATGTGTTTTTATATGCCAGTCACATAAGAGGCATTTATTGAACACCTGCTGTGTGCGGGGCTCTGGAAGCTATGAGTGCCCCACTGCAGACTGTCAGTGATCAAACAAGGTTGCAGCTCTGGACAGGCCCTGCCAGGCAGAAATTTTGGTGACTCATGGCCACTAGGCCACCAGGTTCTGGTGATCTCTGGGTCCCATCCTGTGCCTGGCTCAAGGAGGACCTTCAGCGCCCCTGGAGAGGGGTAAGCAATTGCTCTTCTTGGTGTTGTGTCATTACTGTATGAGAGCCAAGGCACCAGGGTCCTTTGTTGCCTGAGCGCTCCTCTGACTTCCGCTCAGATTCACCAGCGCCCACTATGGCAGGTGCCCTCTGAATCCTCCATTTGAGAACAACCCCCAGAGACTGCCAAGTAGGCCAGGATGGTCGTGCCCCCACCACACTTTCTGCAGTTCTCTCAGGATTATCGTCACCAGTCTGGCACATAGGCATAGAGATGGATGTGAAGGCCAAGTACCTCCAGGGACAGGGCCATCCTCAGGGCACTAAGGGCCTCAATGCTCATGAGAAGCTGAGCTTTGTGTTCAGTGGAGGCACAGGGTGGCAGTGACTTCTCTTAAATGGGTGGGGCCACTTTTGTCCACCCCACGGACTCCTGCCTTGATTGGGCTCCATCATCTCGGACAGCAACTGGTGCTGAGATCCTTCTGATGACATCGGTGTCCCTGCTATCACAAGCCCTTCCGCGTCACCCCCAATCTGCTCCCCACACACACAGGTCTGCTCACAGGATCTTCTATGGTCCCAGTTTTTACTGCACCCTCCCCTGTTGGTAGACAGTTTATTGTTGTTTTTTTTTTAAATTTTTTTATTGATTGATTTTTAGTGAGAGAGGAAGGGAGAGAGAGAGAGAGAAAGAGACAGGAACATCTATCTGTTTTTGTATGTGCCCTGACTGGGGATCAAACCAGCAACCTCTGAGCTTCAGGATGATGCTCTAACCCAGGGGTCTCAAACTCGCGGCCCGCGGGCCGCATGCGGCTCGCCCACCAATTTTGTGCGGCCCGCAGACTAATCAAACTTCGTGGATTAGTCTGCGGGCCAGTCTGCGGGCCGCACAAAATTGGTGGGCGGGCCGCATGCGGCCCGTGGGCCTGAGTTTGAGACCCCTGCTCTAACCCCTCAAGCCATCTGGCCAAGGCAACAGTTTGGTTTTTATCATTTTTGCCAGGTCAGGACAGACCGCTTGGGCTTGTGTTTTACAGCTCTCTTTTGGTTAAATTCCTAGAAATGGGTGCTAAAACCAAGCACTGCACCTTTGAAATCCTGGTGCAGCATTGCCTTCTGGGAAGTGTCACATGCTCCCAGCTGCGCCCCGAGCAGAGTCACTGTCATTGGCCATGCCTCAGCAGAGCTTCTCAAAGGCTTGCACAGGCCTGTGTCTCATTTGCATGCAGGCCTGGCTGAGGCTGCTTGCCCCCTCTCCAGGGTTTGATCATCTCTTCTTGGCTGACCAACAAAAGCCAGGACCCCCGTGGCTCAAAGGAGCTAACACTAACCCAATGCACTGCCCTGGCCCGAAGCTAGAAAGGAAACACGTGCACATACAGTTACATGTGTGGGTGTGCACACATGTGCATGATCCAAGAAATTGCGAAAAACTCTGTCCAAAGGTTGTTTCATTAAGTTCTGTCTGTTCTCCAGCTGTATGACTCTAGAGATAGACTGTGTCCCCAGTATGGGTACTCCTGAAATGGAGGGCAAGCGTTTTATTCTGGTCACAGTTCTTTTGCAATTTGAGTCCAACAGAATTATCAGACTTGTGCAACTGATCACAAGCTCGGAATTACATGGAAGTCTTTCTTGTCATACAGGAAATGCTGACCATGAAATTTGGTGAATTTTTCAATACAGATCTTCACCTAATGATTTTAGACTTTTAAATGAGAATTGTTAGTTGCTACAAAGAACTCTGGTGATAAAAGCTGCTAGCAATAGTCAGTAGGACGTGGTGGCCCCTACATTGGTTGTCCCTCATTTAATGTCATCTCTGTACTTGACTCCTCTGTGATGGCCTTTAATTGATGAAGCCTGACTTCCCAGACAGAAGTGCCACAGGGACACAGTGCCCAGCTCCAAGCTGACCAGCTGGATGGAAGGTGTGGCTGGTGGAGCTTCCCTGTGCCTCAGGAAGATGAGGGTGGCCTGAGGGTCTCTCCCCCTGACTGGGAGGCAGGGCAGGCAGAAGTCTTCTCTTCCCTGCATAGTGATTGGCTGATCTCTTCTTCGCCTCTCAGACACATAAGTGGAGAGACAGAGCCAAGGTTGGTCCCACGAAACAGGGTGGGTCAGGGGCACAGACACCCAGAGTCGAAAGGAAGCCTTAAATGTCACCCCACCGACTTCAGCCCCTGCCCATAGTAGGACTCCCTCATTTTACACACACATATATATACTCTCTCTCACACACACTCACACTCACACTGACACACACACACACACACACACACACACACACACATGCGCATTTAAATGAACACACATGCAAGCCTGTCTTTCTCTGGCCTCGTACCTCCTACCCACCCTACCTCACCCCCACCTTCCACACAGCCAGTGCCAGGGAGCTCCTTCCCCCTCGCAGGCAGCCCAGGAAAGTGGAAGGGGCTGGTGCCTTGTGACCCCTGCCACCCCCTTTCTCCATCTTCTGTCAGTCTGTCCACCCACCCATTCTGGTTGCCTGAGGGAGCCTGTGCTAGGTGATGGGGGGGGCTGTCCCCAAGGAGTTTCCTACCCCCTTATTTGCACTGTACAGTGAGTATGTATAGATCCTGCTGCCTTCCAACACTGAGTCCAGTCAGCTCCTGCCCGCAGCCCCAGGCCCTGGCTTCTGCCGGTTGGGAGAGGCAGCCTCCTCCAGTGGGTCTCAGGAACAAGGGAATGTTGCTGAGGCTGGAGCCTCCCCTGGGCCTGGGCATTAGGATTGCTGGGGGAGAAGAGGAGAGCCCACCCCGCCCCCAGCTATGGAGTGGGGCGGAAAGCTGGGCCACTCCTCCCATAAAGGGGAACTGAGAGTGGGCAAGTGCCCTGGGCTCTCCTAGCTCCATTATTCAGCAAATCCTGGGCTGGGGAATTGGGGGGGAGGGGGGGAGGGATGAAATTTGGTGAATTTTTCAATACAGATCTTCACCTACTGATTTTAGAATTTTAAATGAGAATTGTTAGTTGCTACAAAGTACTATAGTGATGAAAGCCGCTAGCAATAGTCAGTAGGGCTATGAAACTGAGGAAGTGTCCTTTCCGCAGGGGTGGGGGTCAGACACATGTGCCCCAGTTTAGCCCGCCCCTGCCCAGAAGCTGGATATTTGTGCCTAGTTCAAGGCCCAACCCAGATCTTCAAGAATAATTAAAGGACCCCTCCATGTTGGGGTTTTCCCGATGGGGTTGTTGAAGGAAGGGTTATGATAAGGCGGGGTTTGGGCATGACTGGGGACAAGGAGAGTAAATGACCTGGTGCCACCCCACAAAATAGGGGTCAGTCGCTTCTATGCAGTAGGCTCAGTGCCTCCTGGAACCTGTCCATGTTGTTTCCTAATCCTGTTTACTTTAATTATCATCAATTATTTCAGACCCTTAATAAAACTGTACAACAAACATACAACGCATGTCACCTAGATTTAAGAATTAAAACATGGCAGGTGCAAGTGAAAATATCTGAATATACCTCCCTACTCAGATGTAACCACTATCCTTAATTCCTTTATATGTACTTTTCTCAGTTAGATTTGAATCACTTAGTAATATCCAGAATTGTACTGCATGAGATGTGGGTTTTGTTTTTGTTTTCAATTTTAAAAAATTGTGGTAAAATATACATAACATAAAATTTACCATTTAAACTATCTTTAAGTGTACAATCCAGTGACATTAAATACATTCACAGTGTTGTACAGCCATCACCACTATCTATTTCCAAATTTTCCATCACTTCAAACATAAGCTCTGTACCCTTAAACAGTAACTCCCAATTCCCTAACCACCACCACCTGCAGCCCCTGTAACCTCTGATCTACTTTCTGTCTCTATGAATTTACCTCATATAGGTGGAATCATACAATAATTGTCCTTTTGTGACTGGCTAATTTCACTTGGCATAATGTTTCCAAAGTTTATCCATATTGTCGCGTGTGTCAGAAATTCATTAATTTTTCAGGCTGAGTAATATTCATTTTATCATCTGTAGATGGACGTCTGCTTTGTTTGTTTCTGCCTTTAGGCCGTTGGGAACGGGGCTGCTAAAACACTGGTGTACAGTATTTGTTGGAAGTCCCTGCTTTCAGTTCATCTAGGAGTGGACTTGATGAATCAGATGGCAATTCTACAATATGTTTATCATTTTGAGGAACTACTGTACTGTTTTCCACATTGGCTGTCCCATTTTGCATTTCTACCAACAGTGCACAAGGGTTCCAACTTCTCTACTTCCTTCCAGTAGCATTTATTTATTTATTTAAACAGAAATAGAGAACCCCATCCTAAAATTCATACGGAATCTGAAGGGACCCTAAATAGCCAAATCAATGTTGGAAAAGAACAAAATTGAAAGATTCAAGTGTCTGATTTCAAAACTTACTACTAAGCTACAGCACTCAAAACAGTATAGTGGTGGGGTAAATGCTACTTCCTTGTCAGCATTTGTTATTTTCCGTTTTTGATTGTAGCCATCTTAATAGGTGTGAGGCCGTATCTCATTGTGTTTTTAATTTGTATTAGTGATGTTAAGCCTCTTTTCATATGGTTATCGGCCATTTGCATGTCGTTGAGGAAGTGTTGTTCCTGTTCTTGGCCCATTTTTTGTTTTGGGTTGTTAGCTTTTCGTTGTTGAGTAGAAGTTCTTTCTAAATTCTCGACAGTAATCCTTTATCAGATATATGAATTGCAAATATTTTCTTCCGTTCTCTAAAAATATCTTTTATTGATTGACTTTAGACAGAGGAATGGGGGCTGGGGGGGGAGAGGAAAGATAAGCATCAATTCACTGATTGATCCCTATGTTTCCTGACCAGGGATCAGCCTTGCAACCTTGGTGTGTCAGGACGACGCCCTAACCAGCTGAGCAGCCCGGTGAGGGCTTTCTTTCATTCTTCAGGTTGTCATTTCACTCTCCGAATGAGGTCCTTTAATGCACAAAATTTTTAATTTTGATGAAGTCTACTCTATTTTTTATTTTGTTGCCTTTGCTTTTGGCATTATCCAGTAAATCATTGCCAAATTCAATGTCATAAAGATTCTACCCTATGTTTTTATCTAATGGTTTTATAATTTTAGTTCTTACATTTAGATCTTTGATCTACTGGTATTTTAATTTTTGTGTATGGCATAGGGTAAGAGTCAGCATTTATGCTTATTCATATAGATATCCAGTTTGCCCAGCACCATTTGTTGGTATTGTCTATTCTCCATTGAATAGTTTTGGTAGCCTGATCAAAAAACTATTAACCATCTATGAAAGTGTTTATTTCTGGGCCCTCTATCTATTCCATTGGTCTGTATGCCTGTCCTTACCCCACCACCATACTGTTTTGAGTGCTGTGGCTTTGTAGTAAGTTTTGAAATCAGACACTTGAATCTTTCAATTTTGTTCTTTTCCAACATTGATTTGGCTATTTAGGGTCCCTTCAGATTCCGTATGAATTTTAGGATGGGGTTCTCTATTTCTGTTTAAATAAATAAATAAATGCCACTGTTGGGATTTTGATAGTGATTACTACATTGAATCTGCAGATTGCTTTGAGTAATAATGTCATTTTAACAATATTAAGTCTTCTAATATATGAACGTGAATGTTTTTCCATTTCTTTGTTTCTGTCAGCAATGTTTTGTAGTTTTTGGTGTCTTTTAATTCCTTGGTTAAATTTATTTCTAAGTATTTTATTCTTTCTGATGATATTATAAATAAAACTTTCCTTAATTTCCTTCTTAGATTATTCATTGTTAATATATAGAAATGTGGCTGATTTTTGTATGTTGATTTTATATCCTGCAACTTTGTTGCATTTGCTTATTAGCTTTAACTGTGTGTGTGTGTAATTTTTAAGGTTTTCTAAATATTAGGTATGTCATCTGAAAACAATGATAATCTTATTTCTTCTTTACAAATTTTGATGACTTTATTCCTTTTTTTATATAAATAAATTTTTATTTTATTGGGGTGACATCAATAAATCAGGGTACATACATTCAAAGAAAACATTTCCAGGTTGTTTTGTCATTTAGTTCTGTTGCATACCCATCACCCGAAGAGAGATCGTCCTCCGCCACCCTCCATCCAGTTCTCTCTGTACCCCTCTCCCTCCCCCTCTCCCTCCTTCCCTCCCCCCACCCCCATAGCCACCACCCTCCTGTCCATGCCTCTTAGTCTCGCTTATATGTCCCACCAATGTATGGAATCCTGCAGTTCCTGTTTTTTTCTGATTCGCTTATTTCACCCCGCACAACGCTACCAAGACTCCACCATTCCACTATAAGTGATCGATGTCATCATTTCTCCTAGCTGAATAGTATACCATGGTGTATATGTGCCCCATCTTCTTCATCCAGTCCTCTATTTTTTTTTACAGTGATTAAAAGCCTTTAAGCAAACTCTTGGCCAGTACAGCAAGAGTCCATAAAAGAGTAGTGTCCTTAACATGTTCACCAAGTCCAAGTTGGCCCCATCACCATGCCAAATCCCTGAAAAATGCAACCCAACCACAGTTCAGTCTGTTAGGAGCTGTCACAGGGAGCAGGAGTCCAGGAAAGTTCCCCACAGGAAAAGTCCGTATGGCACTGGAATTGTTGTCACCATTCTATACTTTGCAGCTCATGTCCAAGTCCCAATGACCGCTGCTTCTAGCTGGTAATGATTCAGGTAGACTGGAAAAAGCCATTTGCAGCATGTGTGGATATGGAGCTTCTGTTCTCCTCTGCCTGGAGAGTTGAGACCAGGTTGCTTTTCCCTGGAGCTCTGTGACTGTGGCCTGGTAAAGAGAACCTTGGGATACACTAAGCTGGGTGGCAAAGGTAAATTCATAACACAAGGTGGCAAAAGGAGGAAAGAGAGCTCTAAATTAAGAGTAGGTCCCAGCCTGAAATATGAGTGGGGCATTGAGGTAGGAGAGATAAAGGAAACACTATATATTAAGCAAAGCAGCAGAAAATAGGACTATCAACACCCACAACAGAGATCTTTGAGGGAAGAATAAAAAACCTGACTATTCAGGCAAAACATAGTTAAGTGGCCCTTGTGCAAATGAGATCAGTTTACCTGCTTCTTGGAAGAAATACCCTAGGCTCGTCCACAGTGTCGTAGATGGGGCCGACGGCCCTGGGTACCTTCAGCCTTCAGTGGCAAACCCCAGCTTTCTGGGCAAGGTTAGGTCATAGGTGGCTGGAGCAGGGCTGGAAAAGACTGAACCCTCTCTTAGAGGAGCGAGGGGGAAGCCCACCTTCCAGTGTCCCTGTTTCCTCACAGCACAGGCGTGTAAGCCTGGCAGGCTTTAGTTCAATGACCTTCCTTTCCACTATTGAAGCAGGACCCAGATGGCACCCTATGAGACCCCTTTGGGGTGTTGGAGCCTTTAAGGATGTATCCTAAAAGCTGGTAGTTCCCCTGATCTCTATTGGGCTTTTTCTGCCTCTAGGTATCTTAAAAGCCATGCTCAGAAGATCTCGCTGAGGGGTTTGAGGATCCCCATCTGCCTATATAAATCTTTTCCATATATCTGGAGATATTTGGAAAAAGACAAAACAGTGTTTTAGCTAGATCTAATAAAGAAGGTAGTAGTTTGCAGACGAAAAAGATTTGGTGTCTCCTGTTCATCAGCATTCAAAAGAAATGTAAATTTTTTTTTTTTTAAGTAAAAAGCATGATATGGTAGACCCGTCGGAGTCATTGGCCTGGTGTGCAGGATTCCCGGGTTCGATTCCTGGCCAGAGCATACAGGAGAAGTGCCCATCTACCTCTCCACCCCTCCCCCTCTCCTTCCTCTTCATCTCTCTCCTCCTGCCCGCAGCCAAGGCTTCACCGGAGCAAAGCCACCCCAGGCACTAAGGATAGCCCCATGGCCTCCGCCCTAGTCGCTAGAATGGCTCTGGTTGTAACAGAGCAACACCCCAGATGGGCAGAGCATTCCCCCCTGGTAGGCATGCCAGGTGGATCCCAGTCAGGCACATGCAGGAGTCTGTCTGACTGCCTCTCCATCTCCATCTCAGAAAAATACAAAAAATAAATAAATAAAAGAAAAAATACTACTACCAAAAAAAAAGGGGGGGGCATTCCCTTGTGCTAAAGCTCCAGGGAGCATGGAGTGAGCTTGAGTATGTCCTATGAAACATGGAGCTCTATGTTGACATATAAGTCTTTGAAGAAGGAGGAAATGCTGAAATAGTTTATCAGCATTTGTCCCTAAGACAGCAGTTGGGAACACCATACGTAAATATATGCTGTCTGTCTATAGATTAAGGGGGGAATATGGCCAATGCTGAAAAGCCATGATCTTTGTGCCCCTCCCCTCCCCCAACCCCCTCCCTCTCCTCCTCCCACTCTGTAACCCCAACACTGTTGTTCATGTCTCTGAGTCTCATCTTTATGTCCCACCTATGTGTGGAAACATATAGTTCTTAGTTTTTTCTGATTTACTTCTTTCACTCAGTATAATGTTATCAAGGCCCATCCATGTTGTTGTAAAAGATCCTATGTCATCATTTCTTATGGCTGAGAAGTATTCCATAGTATATATATACCAAAGCTTTTTAATCCACTCATCCTCTGATGGACACTTGGGCTGTTTCCAGATCTTTGCTATTGTGAACAATGCTGCCATAAACATGGGGGTGCATTTCTTCTTTTCAAACAGTGCTATGGTATTCTTGGGGTATATTCCTAACAGTGGTATAGCTGGGTCAAAAGGCAGTTCGATTTTTAATTTCTTGAGGTATCTCCATACTGTTTTCCACAGTGGCTGCACCAGTCTGCATTCCCACCAGCAGTGCAGGAGGGTTCCCTTTTCTCCACATCCTCGCCAGCACTTATTCTGTGTTGTTTTATTGATGAGCGCCATTCTGACTGGTGTGAGGTGATATCTCATTGTGGTTTTAATTTGCATTTCTCTAATCATTAATGATGTTGAACATTTTTTCATATGCCTATTGGCCATCTGTGTGTCCTCTTTGGAGAAATGTCTATTCATTTCTTTTGCCCATTTTTGGATTGGATTGTTTGTCTTCCTGATATTAAGTTTTACAAGTTCTTTATAAATTTTGGTTATTAACCCCTTATCAGACGCTATGTCAAATATATTCTCCCATTGTGTAGTTTGTCTTTTTATTCTGTTCTTATTGTCTTTAGCTGTGCAGAAGCTTTTTAGTTTGATAAAGTCCCATTTGTTTATCCTGTCTTTTATTTCACTTGCCTGTGGAGACAAATCAGCAAATATATTGCTGCGACAGATGTCAGAGAGCTTACTCCCTATGTTTTCTTCTAAGATGCTTATGGTTTCATGGCTTACATTCAAGTCTTTTATCCATTTTGAGTTTATTTTTGTGAGTGGTGTAAGTTGGTGGTCTAGTTTCATTTTTTTGCAGGTAGCTGTCCAGTTTTCCCAACACCATTTGTTGAAGAGGCTGTCTTTACTCCATTGTATTGTCTTACCTCCTTTGTCAAATATCAGTTGTCCATAGAGCTGTGGGTTTATTTCTGGGTTCTCTGTTCTGTTCCATTGATCTATGTGCCTGTTCTTATGCCAGTACCATGCTGTTTTGAGTACAATGGCCTTATAATATAACTTGATATCTGGAAGTGTGATACCTCCTGCTTTTTTCTTCCTTTTCAGGATTGCTGAGGCTATTCGTGTTCTTTTTTGGTTCCATATAAATTTTTGGAATACGTGTTCTATGTCTTTGAAGTAAGTCATTGGTATTTTCATTGGTATTGCATTGAATTTATAAATTGCTTTGGGTAATATAGACATTTTAATGATGTTTATTCTTCCTAACCATGAGCACGGTATATGCCTCCACTTATTCGTATCTTCCCTGATTTCTTTTATCAATGTTTTATAATTTTCTGAGTACAAGTCTTTAATCTCCTTGGTTAGATTTATTCCTAGGTACTTTATTTTTTTGGTTGCAATGGTAAAGGGGATTGATTCCCTGATTTCTCTTTCTGACAGTTCATTATTAGTGTATAAAAATGCCTCTGATTTCTGAGTATTGATTTTATATCCTGCCACCTTGCCAAATTCTTTTATCAGGTCTAGTAGTTTTTTGACTGAAACTTTAGGGTTTTCTATATACAATATCATGTCATCTGCAAATAATGATAGTTTTACTTCTTCTTTTCCAATTTGGATGCCTTTTATTTCTTTTTCTTGTCTGATTGCTGTGGCAAGGACTTCCAGAACTATGTTGAATAAGAGTGGTGAAAGGGGGCAACCCTGCCTTGTTCCTGATCTTAAGGGGATAGCTTTTAATTTTTGCCCATTGAGTATTATGTTGGCTGTGGGTTTGTCATAGATGGCCTTTATCATGTTGAGGTATGTTCCCTGTATTCCCACTTTGCTGAGAGTTTTGATCATGAATGGGTGCTGGACTTTATCAAATGCTTTTTCATCTATTGAAATTATCATGTGGTTTTTCTCCTTTCTTTTGTTTATGTGATGAATCACATTGATTGATTTGCAAATATTGTACCAGCCTTGCCTCCCAAGAATAAATCCTACTTGATCATGGTGTATGATTTTTTCCATATATTGCTGGATCCGGTTTGCTAATATTTTATTGAGGATTTTTGCATCTAAGTTCATCAGGGATATTGGCCTATAATTTTCTTTTTTTTGTGTTGTCTTTGCCTGGTTTTGGAATCAGAATTATGCTCGCCTCATAAAAGGAGTTTGGAAGTCTTCCTTCCTCTTGAATTTTTTGAAATAGCTTGAGAAGGATAGGAGTTAGTTCTTCTTTGAATATTTGGTAGAATTCACTTGTGAAGCCATCAGGCCCAGGACTTTTCTTTTTTGGGAGTTTTTTGATAGCTGTTTCAATCTCATTTGTTGTAATTGGTCTGTTTAGGTTTTCTGATTCTTCCAGATTGATTTTTGGAAGATTATATGATTCAAGGAATTTGTCCATTTCATCTAGGTTGTCTAGTTTTTTGGCGTACAGTTCTTCATAGTATTTTCTTACAATATTTTGTATTTCTGTTGTGTCAGTTGTTATTTCTCCACTCTCGTTTCTAATTTTATTTATTTGAGTCCTCTTTTTTTCTTGTTGAGTCTCGTTAAAGGTTCATCGATCTTGTTTACCTTTTCAAAGAACCAGCTCCTGGTTTCATTGATTCTCTGTATTGTTTCTTTAGCCTCTATGTCACTTATTTCTGCTCTGATCTTTATTATTTCCTTCCTTCTACTAGCTCTGGGCTTTACTTGCTGTTCTTTTTCTAGTTCTTTTAGATGCAGGGTTAAGTTGTTAATTTGAGCTTTTTCTAGCTTCTTGAGGTATGCCTTTAATGCTATAAACTTCCCTCTCAGGACTGCTTTTGCTGTGTCCCATAAATTTTGAGTTGATGTATGCTCATTATCGTTTGTTTCTAGAAATTTTTTAATTTCTTCTTTGATCTCAATGTTAACCCATTCATTGTTTAATAACGTGCTATTTAGTTTCCAAGTGTTTGAATGTTTTTCAATTTTTCTATTGTGGTTGATTTCTAGTTTAATGCCATTGTGATCAGAGAAAGTGTTCGATATGATTTCAATCTTCTTAAATTTGTTGAGCCCGCTTTTGTGCCCTAACATGTGGTCTATTCTAGAGAATGTCCCATGAGCGCTTGAAAAGAATGTATATTCTGCTCTTTTAGGGTGAAAGGTTCTGAAGATATCTATTAAATCGAGTTCATCTAATATGTCCTTTAAGTCTGCTGTTTCTTTGTTAATTTTCTTTCTTGAGGACCTATCTAATGATGTTAATGGGGTATTGAAATCTCCTACTATTATAGTATTGCTGTTGATCTCGCCCTTTAAGTCTATCAAAGTCTGCTTTATATATTTAGGTGCTCCTATATTAGGTGCGTAGATATTTATAATGGTTATATCTTCCTTTTGTATTGCTCCCTTTATCATTATGTAGTGACCTTCTTTATCTCTAACTATGGTCTTTGTTCTAAAGTCCATTTTGTCTGATATAAGTATTGCTTCCCCAGCTTTTTTTTCATTTCCATTTGTGTGAAATATTTTTTCCATCCTTTTATCTTCAGTCTGTGTGCATCTTTTGATTTAAGGTGTGTCTCTTGTAGACAGCATATGTATGGGTCCTGTTTTCTTATACACGCAGCTACCCTATGTCTCTTGATCGGATCATTTAATCCATTAACATTTAAGGTTATTACTGATATGTAATTGTTTATTGCCATTTTTTTTCTTTAAAACTGTTTTTCTCTTTTGCTATATTCTTTTTTTCCTTTGATCTGTTTACAACAGGTCCCTTAGCATTTCTTGCAGCCTTGGTTTGGTTGTAGTGAAATCCTTTAGTTTTTTTTTGTCTGTAAAGCTTTTTATTTCTCCTTCAATTTTAAATGATAGCCTTGCTGGATAAAGTAGTCTTGGTTGTAGGTTCTTGTTCTGCATTACTTTGAATATTTCTTGCCATTCCCTTCTGGCCTCAAGTGTTTCTGTTGAGAAGTCAGAAGCCATCCTTATGGGGGCTCCTTTGTAGGCGATTGTCTTTTTTTCTCTAGCAGCTTTTAATATTTTCTCTTTATCATTTAGCTTTGGTAATTTAATTATGATGTGTCTTGGTGTTGGTTTCTTTGGATTTCTCCTTAATGGAGTTCTCTGTGCTTCCTGAACATGTGAAATATTTTCCTGCCTTAATTGGGGAAGTTTTCCGCTATAATATGTTTGAACAAAGTCTCTATCCCTTGTTCTTTCTCTTCTTCTTCAGGAACCCCTATGATGCGGATGTTATTTCTCTTCATGTTGTCACAGAGCTCTCTTAGAGTTTCCTCAGACTTTTTGAGTCTCTTTTCTTTTTTCTGCTCTGCTTCCATGCCTTTATTTATTGTGTCCTCTAACTCGCTGATTCGATTCTCTGCTTCATCCATCCTGCTTTTAATTCCTTCCATTGTATTCTTTATTTCAGATATTGTATTTGTCATTTCTGACTGATTCTTTTTTATTATTTCAATGTCCTTTTTTATATTTGTTATCTCTTTATTTAGATTTTCGTAATGGCCATCTATGGTGGTTCTAATATCTTTGAGCATCCTAACAATTGTTATTTTAAACTCTGCATCTGGTAATTTGGTTATATCTGATTCACTTAGGTCCTTTTCTGGGGATTTCTCTTGGTTTATTTGTGTTGTATTTCTCTGCCTCCGCATTTTCTCTTCACGACAGTGGCTGTGATCACGTGCTCGGGTGCACAAGTGTTGGTGGCCTTGGCCTTTGCCCCGCCCCCGTGTGTGATGTTATGCTCGGTCCTGATGGCACTGGCGATCACCTTTGCTCAGCTGCGGGTCTCCGCCTGTTTCCGAGCTTTCGCCCTGCCTTTGCAAGATGATCCCACTCAAGGAACAGCTGCTAGCCTTGGCTCTACCACCAAGAAAGGCTGCGTGCCCAAGCTCAGCTTCGTAGTGGAACTCCGCCTCTTCTGGGCTTTTGGCTCCACCCCCGCGGGAGGAGCCTGCTACCAAGTCAGACCGCAAGCCTGGGTTGCACAGGCGGGGCAGGGATGTGCTCCTCTGCCCTTGCTCCGGGGCTGGTTTCTACCCTTTCTGGGTTTCCCGCCCTTCTCCCGGAGGCTGGATTACAGGCTGCCGGCAGCTGAGCTTAGCCGCTTTTGCACGCCCCCTTCTCCCTAGCTGGGCAAGATTGAGCTCACACCTGAGCCCACTGGTGGCCAGCCGGCTTCCGCCCCTGCCAGCAGAACCTCGCTTTTGTCTCCCGCTGCCGCCCGCTCTCCGGTGTGCCCTCAGCCGTGTGGGTGGGGGCGTTGCAGCTCGGACCCTAAGACTCACTACCGTAGACCCGAAAGCTCCCTCCTTCTATGCGACTCTGCTCTGAATGCCGCGGGGGAGCTTGTTTGGCTGCTCTCCTGCTTCCCTTTGCTGGTATTGCTGTTTCTGGGGGAAATATTCACTTCAGCTTTGGGGAGTGACTCGTCCCAGGGGTTAGAGTGGCTATCTCCCAAAGATGTTTCTCCCTAAGCCTCCTAGATTGCACTCTCTTCCTGTTACTGTGGTTCTCTCCCCTCTCCCTCCGTCTCCAGGAGCCCTGGGTGAGTGTTTGTGAGAGAGATGTTCTGCGTGGTCCCTTTAAGAAGGATCCTGGGTCTGAGAAATCAGACTCTCTCACAAACAGTATCCTGACTTGTTTCCAGCTAAATACTGTCCTTATGCTTCTTCTGGGCTCTGGGGCTGCAGGCTGGGGCTTTGTTCCTGGGGCTCAGGGCCCTTTCCCCTCTGCTAAACTCACTTCCCGCCACGCGAGTCTCTCCCTGCTGCCGTTCGCTCCGAGAAGCTGGGCAGCCCTCTCCGCGTTTCCGCTTTTCCTACCAGTCTCTGTGTGGCTTCTTCAGCGTTCCTGGGTTGAAGAGTCCTTTTAGTTTAGTCCAAAGTTGGTTTTTCCAGTTGATAGTTCATAAAATTAGTTTGTAATCCACATTGGTTCTGGGAGGTAGATGCTGGTACGTTCGCCTACTCCAGCGCCATCTTGTCTCTCTACCCTATGTCTCTTGATCGGATCATTTAATCCATTAACATTTAAGGTTATTACTGATATGTAATTGTTTATTGCCATTTTTTTTTTTCTTCAAAACTGTATTTCTCTTCTGCTATATTCTTTTTTTTCCTTTGATCTGTTTTCAACAGGTCCCTTAGCATTTCTTGCAGCCTTGGTTTGGTTGCAGTGAAATCCTTGAGTTTTTTTTTTTTTTTTGTCTGTAAAGCTTTTTATTTCTCCTTCAATTTTAAATGATAGCCTTGCTGGATAAAGTAGTCTTGGTTGTAGGTTCTTGTTCTGCATTACTTTGAATATTTCTTGCCATTCCCTTCTGGCCTCAAGTGTTTCTGTTGAGAAGTCAGAAGTCATCCTTATGGGGGCTCCTTTGTAGGTGATAGTCTTTTTTTCTCTAGCAGCTTTTAATATTTTCTCTTTATCATTTAGCTTTGGTATTTTAATTATGATGTGTCTTGGTGTTGGTTTCTTTGGGTTTCTCCTTAATGGAGTTCTCTGTGCTTCCTGAACATGTGAAATGTTTTCCTGCCTTAATTGGGGGAAATTTTCTGCTATAATATGTTTGAACAAAGTCTCTATCCCTTGTTCTTTCTCTTCCTCAGGAACCCCTATGATGCGGATGTTATTTCTCTTCATGTTGTCACAGAGCTCTCTTAGAGTTTCCTCAGACTTTTTGAGTCTCTTTTCTTTTTTCTGCTCTGCTTCCGTGCCTTTATTTATTGTGTCCTCTAACTCACTGATTTGATTCTCTGCTTCATCCATCCTGCTTTTAATTCCTTCCATTGTATTCTTTATTTCAGATATTGTATTTGTCATTTCTGACTGATTCTTTTTTATTATTTCAATGTCCTTTTTTATATTTGTTATCTCTTTATTTAGGTTTTCGTAATGGCCATCTATGGTTGTTCTAATATCTTTGAGCATCCTAACAATCATTATTTTAAACTCTGCATCTGGTAATTTGGTTATTTCTGATTCACTTAGGTCCTTTTCTGGGGATTTCTCTTGGTTTATTTGTGTTGAATTTCTCTGCCTCTGCATTTTCTCTTCACGGGAGTGGCTGTGATCACGTGCGGGTGCACAAGGGTTGGTGGCCTTGTCCTTTGCCCCGCCCTCGTGTGTGACGTTATGCTCGGTCCTGAGGGCACTGGCAAGCACCTTTGGTCAGCTGCGGGTCTCCGCCTGTTTCTGAGCTTTCGCCCTGCCCTTGCAGGAGGATCCCACTCAAGGAACAGCTGCTAGCCTTGGCTCTACCGCCGGGCAAGGCTGCGTGCCCAAGCTCAGCTCTGTAGTGGAACTCCGCCTCTTCTGGGCTTTTGGCTCCACCCCCATGGGAGGAGCCAGCTACCAAGTCAGACTGCAAGCTTGGTTTGCACAGGCGGGGCAGGGCTGTGCTCCTCTGTCCTTGCTCCGGGGCTGGTCTCCACGCTTTCTGAGGTTCCCGCCCTTCTCCCGGAGGCTGGATTACAGGCTGCCGGCAGCTGAGCTTGACCACTTTTGCACGCCCCCTTCTCCCCAGCCGGGCAAGATTGAGCTCACACCTGAGCCCACTGGTGGCCAGCCGGCTTCCGCCCCTGCCAGCAGAACTGCGCTTCTGTCTCCCGCTGCTGCCCGCCCTCCAGCGCGCCCTCAGCCGCGTGGGTGGGGGCGTTGCAGCTCGGACCCTAAGACTCACTACTGTAGATCCGAAAGCTCCCTCCTTCTATGCGACTCTGCTCTGAATGCCACGGGGGAGCTTGTTTGGCTGCTCTCCTGCTTCCCTTTGCTGGTATTGCTGTTTCCGGGGGGAAATATTCACTTCAGCTTTGGGGAGTGACTCGTCCCAGGGGTTAGGGTGGCTATCTCCCAAAATGTTTCTCCCTATGCCTCCTAGATTGCACTCTCTTCCTGTTCTGCGTGGTCCCTTTAAGAAGGATCCTGGGTCTGAGAAATCAGACTCTCTCACAAACAGTATCCTGATTTGTTTCCAGCTAAATACTGTCCTTACGCCTCTTCTGGGCTCTGGGGCTGCAGACTGGGGCTTTGTTCCTGGGGCTCAGGACCCTTTCCCCTCTGCTAAACTCACTTCCCGCCACGCGAGTCTCTCCCTGCTGCCGTTCGCTCCGAGGAGCTGGGCAGCCCTCTCCGCGTTTCCGCTTTTGCTACCAGTCTTGGTGTGGCTTCTTCAGTGTTCCTTGGTTGAGGAGTCCTCTTAGTTTAGTCCAAAGTTGGTTTTTCCAGATGATAGTTCATAAAATTAGTTTGTAATCCACTTTGGTTCTGGGAGGTAGATGCTGGTACGTCCGCCTACTCCAGCGCCATCTTGTCTCTCGACTTTATTCCTTTTTTGCCTAATTGCTCTGGCTATGTTGAATAGAAGTGGCAATAGTGGGCACCCTTGTCTTGTACCTGATTATTAAAGATTTTACTCTCCTACCATTGAGTATTATGTTAGCTGAGGGTTTTTCACATATGGCCTTTATCATGTTGAGGAAATCTCTTTCTATTCCTGGTTTACTGAGTGGTTGGGTTTTTTTTTAGTTTTTTGGGGGGTTTTTTTAATGAAAAAATGTTGAATTTTGTCAAATGCTTTTTCTGCATCAATTGAGATGTTTATGTGGTTTTTATTCCTTGTTTTCTATTAATCTGGTATATTCTATTGATTGATTTTTATATGTTGAACCATCTTTGCAGCCCCAGAATAAATTCTATTTGGTCATGGTGTATAATCCTTTTTAATATATTGATGAAGTTTTGTATCAAGGTTCATAAGAAATATTGATCTGTAGTTTTCTTTTTTTTTAACTTTTTATTTATAAGTTCAATTCAATGGGGTGACATTGATCAATAAGAGTACATAGATTCTAGGTAAACATTGCTATAGCATTTGAATGGTGATTGCATTGTGAGCCCATCACCTCAAGTTAAATCATGTTCTGTCACCTTATATTTGTTAGTTTTTTTGTTAGTGTCTTATCTGACTGGTATCTGGGTAATGCTGGTTTCATATAATGAGTTAGGAAAATTTTCCTATTCTTTAAGTTTTGGGAAGAAAATGAGAAGGATTGATGTTAATTCTTCTTTAAATGTTTGGGAGAATTCATGAATGAAACCATCTTGTCCAGGGTGTTTCTTTGTTGGGAGGTTAGATTACTAATTCTATCTCCCAAGTAGGTATAGGTTTATTTATATTTTCTATTTCTTCATGATTCAGTTTTGGTAGGTGGTGTATTTCTGGGAATTTGTCCACTTCAGTTAGGTTGTTGGTACAAATTGTTTATAGTAGTCTCTTATAATCCTTTTTATTTCTGTAAAATCAGTAGTAATGTTTCTATTTTCATTTCTATTTTACTAATTTAAGTCTCTCTTTTTCTCAAACTACCGAATACTTGTCAGGTGTTTTTTTTTTTAATATTTTATTTATTGATTTTGAGAGAGAGAGAGAGAGAGAGAGAGAGAGAGAGAGAGAGAAGGGGGAGGAGCAGGAAGCATCAACTCCCATATGTGCCTTGACTAGGCAAGCCCAGGGTTTCGAACCGGCGACCTCAGTGTTCCAGGTCGACGCTTTATCCCACTGTGCCACCACAGGTCAGGCTGTCAGGTTTTTTTAAGAACCAATTTTTGGCTTAATTTTCTCTGTTGATTTTCTGTTCTTAATTTAATTTATCTTTGCTCTAATCTATATTTCCTTCTGCTAGCTTTAGGTTTAGGTTGCTCTTCTTTTTCTACTTTCTTAAGATGTAGAGTTTGGTTATTATTTAAGATCTGTCTTCTTATTTAATGTGTGCATTTACAACTATGTTTCCTTCTGAGCACTGCTTTTGCTGCATCTCATAAGATTTGGTATGTTGTATCTTCATTTTCATTTGTCTCAAGATATTTTCTAATTTCCTTTGTGGTTTGTCTTTGACACATTGGTTATTTAAGTGTATATTGTTTAATTTCCACATATTTGTGGATTTTTCAGTTTTCCTTCTGATATTGATTTCTAGTTTCATTCCATTATGATTAGAAATGATGCTTTATATGATTCAATATGTTTTTTCTTCCTTTTTTTTTTTAATAGAGAGAGAGAGGGCGGGACAGATGGAGAGAGATGAGAAGCATCAACTCATAGTTGCATCACCTTAGTTCATTGATTGCTTTCTCTCTCTCTCTCTCTTTTTAGATTTTATTGATTTAAGAGAGAGGATAGAGAGAGAGAAAGATAGTAGATGGAACAGGAAGTATCAACTTGTAGTAGTTGCTTCTTGTATGTGCCTTGACCAGGCAAGCCCAGGGTTTTGAACCAATGACCTCAGTATTCCAGGTTGACACTTTATCCACTGTGCTACCACAGGTCAGACCAATATTTTAAATTTTATTATTTGTTTTGTGGCCTAATATACAACATGTCCTAGAGAATATTTCATGTGCACTTGAGAAAAAAAAAGTGTATTTTGCTGTTGTTGGGTGAAGTGTTTTATATACGTCTATTAAATACAATTGGTTTGTACTGTTAATCAATTCCTCTATCTTCTTATTGATCTTCTCTCGTTATTCTATTCATTATTGAAATTTGAGTATAGAAGTCTCCTTTTATTATAGAACTGTCTATTTCTCCTTTTAAATCTGTCAATGTTTGCATCAGATATTTTGGGGCCCTGATGTTGGGTACATATGTGAATTGCATGCGTTCAAACTTTCCTTATACAAAGGTCTCATTCCGGTGATACTATCCTGTAGATTGCCTTCTATATTTTGAATATACTTTTAGGATTTATCCATGTTGTTGTGAAATGCTGTGTTTCCTTCATTTTCACTGTTGTGTGAGGTTTCATTACTGACTGTACTAACAACTTTTCTGTATCCTTTGTATCTATATATACATTTGAAGTCAGCATGTCAATTTATTTAAAAAAATGTCCTGCTAAGATTAGATTGACACTGTATTCAACCTATCAAACATAACAATATTAGATCTCCCTGTTCATGATATCTCTCTCTATTTAGGTCATCTGTAATTTCTATCAACCATGTTTGTAGTTTTCAGTGTATAGGTCTTGCACATATATATATTTTGTTAAATTTACTCCTAAATGTTTTGTGTTTCCTGCTGCTTTTGAAACTGATATTATTTTGTTTTGCTGTTGCCCCACAGAGGGTGGGATCAACCCCACCACTACCCAAAATATGTTTAAATGTTAAACCAGTGACACCACACATGTACTAAGAGACTATGAAAAGGTTTATTACTCACACAATAGGACTTTCTGAGCAGAGCAGGGTGGGTGCCCAAGCTGGATATCACAGGATATCTAGAGAGAAGAGAGGGCCAAGTAGCTCTGATTTTTATTATGGTTGAAGAACAAGACCAAGGTAATGATTTCTGTATATAAGTTTAATTTGCATGGTTTAAACTTCCCCACTGACAGCAAGGTCAGAAATGTCAAGACTTTCTTATTGACTTGCCCAGATACGGAGCAAGAGAGAGGAATGGGATTTGAAAGCTGTCAATGGTCGAACATCAAAAATGGACTCAGAGTCTTTATTACATTTATTTACATTCAAGTGTTCAGGTGTTCATTAATAGTATATAAAAATACAGTTGACTTTTGTGTGTTTAATGTGTATCTCATGACCTTGTAAATTCACTTATCAATTCCAGTATCTTTTTTTTTTTTTTTTTTTTTGCATTTTTCTGAAGCTGGAAACAGGGAGAGACAGTCAGACAGACTCCCGCATGCGCCCGACCGGGATCCACCCGGCACGCCCACCAGGGGGCAACTCTCTGCCCACCAGGGGGCGATGCTCTGCCCATCCTGGGCGTCGCCATGTTGCGACCCGAGCCACTCTAGTGCCTGGGGCAGAGGCCACAGAGCCATCCCCAGCGCCCGGGCCATCTTTGCTCCAATGGAACCTTGGCTGCGGGAGGGGAAGAGAGAGACAGAGAGGAAGGCGCAGCGGAGGGGTGGAGAAGCAAATGGGCGCTTCTCCTATGTGCCCTGGGCGGGAATCGAACCCGGGTCCTCCGCACGCTAGGCCGACGCTCTACCGCTAAGCCAACCGGCCAGGGCCTCCAGTATCTTTTTAAAAGAATTCCTTGGGAATTTCTATGTAGATAATCATGTCTACAAATGAGGGCATTTATAATTCTTTCTTTCCAATCTATATATTTTTTATTTGAGCTAACTAATTAATTAAATTCTTTGTTAGAACCTTCATACAATTTTGAACAAAAGTGATGAGAGTGAGCATTCCCTCCTTGTTCCTGATCTCGGGGAAAGCTTGCAGTCTTTAACCACTTAGTACAAAGTTAGCTGTAGCTATTCATAGATGCTTATTTAATGGCGAAACCCTGATAATCATGTCTTTGTAGTCTTTGGACTGTCAAAGAATTTGGGGCCCATGTTTTTTTATTGTATTTATTTACTTATTTTTTACAGAGACAGAGAGTGAGTCAGAGAGAGGGATAGACAGGGACAGACAGGAACAGAGAGATGAGAAGCATCAATCATTAGTTTTTCATTGCGCGTTGCAACACCTTAGTTGTTCATTGATTGCTTTCTCATATGTGCCTTGACTGCGGGCCTTCAGCAGACCAAGTAACCCCTTGCTCGAGCCAGTGACCTTGGGCTCAAGCTGGTGAGCTTTTGCTCAAACCAGATGAGCCCTCGCTCAAGCTGGTGAGCTCGGGGTCTCGAACCTGGGTCTTTCACATCCCAGTCCGACTCTCTATCCACTGCGCCACCACCTGGTCAGGCTCATAGATGCTTATTATCTGAAAGTTCTCTTCCATTCCTAAGTACACAGAGATTTTATGGATTTTGAATATTGCCAAATGATTTCTGCATTACTCAAGATGATCATATGGTTTTCCTTTTTTGGATTGTTAATATGAAATGCCATGATTGATAGTCAGATGTTGAACTAACCTTGCATTCCTGGGATAAACTCTAGTTGGTTACAATATATCCTTTTTTGTGTGTTGCTGGATATGATTTGCTAAAACTTTGTTAAGTATTTTTTGCATCTTTGTGCATAATGGGTATTAGTCTGTAATTACCTTTTCTTGTGATATCTTTGTCTGGTTTGGTAACAAGATAATGCTGGATTTGCAAAATGATTTGGGGAGTGTTCTCTACCTTCTGTTTTCTATAGAATTGATATTATTCCATCTTGGGTGTTCATTAAATTTTACCAGTGAAGTCTAGAGTTTTCTTTGTCGGAAGAATTTAAGTTATGAATGTAATTTCTTCAATAGATGTATATAGCTACTTACGTTACATAGTTTTTCTTAAGTGAGCTTTGATTATTTATCTTTCAAAAATATATCCATATTATCTTAATTATCAAATTTATTGGAGTAAAGTTGTCATAATAGTCTTATACTGTAGAATTTGGAGAAATATCCCCTCTCATTGCTGATGTTGGTAATTTGTGTTATCTCTTTTCTTTGGGTTCAAATTTATTTTATTGTTTTAAAGAATGACATTTTGGTTTTATTAATTTTTACTTTTAAATTTGTTTTCAGTTTTATTGATTTCTGCTGTTATGTTTTTTATGTTCTTCTGATTATTATGGAATTAATTTTTTCTGATTATCTAAAGATAAAAGTATAGATCATCAATGTGAGATCTGACTTGTCTAATATAAGATTTTAATGCTCTATAGTTCCCTCAAAGCATTGCATTACTTGTGTTCCACACATTTCGGTCTATTATGTTTTCTCTTTTTTTTTTAGTTCAAAAATTTGCTAATTTCTCTAGTGATTTCTTTCTTGACTCTTGGCTTATTTATAAATGTATTTAATTTTTAATTTTTAGGGATTTTTCATGTATGTATATATATTTATTTTATTTTATTTTTTTAGAGAGAGAGACAGGGAGAGAGAAAGAGAGACAGGAATATCGAACTGCTCCTGTATGTGCCCTGACTGGGGACTTGAACTGGGAACCCTGTGCTCTGGGACAGTGCTCCCCCCAACCAAGCTGTCCAGCAAGGGCTTAACTTTTATTGATTTTTAAAGAGACAGAGAGAGAGGAAGGGAGAGAGAGGGGAAGGGGAAGGGAAGCATTCATTTGTTGTTCTACTCAGTCATGCATTTTTTGGATACTATCCATGTGTGCCCTGATTGGGGATCAAACCCACAGCCTTGTCGTTTTGAGATGACGTTCTTAACCTACAGAGCCAACCAGCCAGGGCCAGAGATATTTTTATTATTTATTTTTAAATCAATTTTTTGGTGTTAGAGAAAATACTTTGTCTCATTTCAGTCCTTTTAGATTTGTTGAGATTTTTAAAGAAAGACACATTTATTTAGCATCGTGATCAGACTATTACATGTAGCAATTGACAGCATGGGCACAAAAAAAAGTCTGCATTCAAACTCTATTTTGGAATGCTTTATACTTTCCACAGAACAGAAGCTAAAATAACCTGTTACACAATGCTCATTCACATGAGTACTGTCTAAAACACGTCTTCTTTGCAGCAGATAGGCCCTGCCACCACTGTGCTTAGCTGACTTCATGAATCTGTTGTAACCTGTGGCTTCTCTGTCACTTCTCTGGCTCTCCTCTCCTGCTAAGCTTTGTTTCCTGGCAATAATTAAAACCTTTGCTGGAACTACCATTGTCACCTTGGTTCCACAGTTTGGCAAAGCATTGTCCTCCACCACCACAGGGGCCAGAGCTTCTGCCTCCAAAGTTTCCTTCTTTCATGGTTCCAAAGTTTGAAAATTGACTGTTGTAATTGCCAAAAATCATTGTAGCTTCTGCCACCTCCAAAACTGTTTCTATCATTACCAAATCCATTATAGCCATCCCCACACCACCATATCCACCACCTGACTGCCACCAAGGCCACCTTGACCACTGAGGTTTCCTCCACGACCAAAGCTGTCACTCCCACCAGAACTACCTCCACCACTACCTCTGAAATTTCCATCAGCACTTCAACCTCTTTGGCTGTATGAAGCACCAGCTGTCTCTTAATTAGATAGTGCTTTCCTTACCTCGCTATTGTGGCTATTCACAGTATGTATGGTATTTCTGAATGACAGTCTTTCTACAGGGTCATGGTCATCTAAGATTACAGAAGCAAAGCTTTTTTTTCTTGCCACTGCCTCAGACATTCATGATTCCAATTGCTTCAATTTTTCCGTATTGTTTAAAATAATCTCTTAGGTGATGTTCTTCAGTGTCTTTAATACCACCGACAAAAATATTTTTCACAGTTAAGTGGGCAACAGGCCTTTGAGAATCTTCTCTTGAGATAGATTTTTATTTTTGGTTACACAACTCTTCCATCCAGCTTGTGCGGCCTTGCAATCATGGCTGCCTCCACGTCCTCCACAGTGGCATAGGTGACAAACCCAAAGCCTCTGGAGCACTCAGTATTTGGATCTCTAATCACCACACAGTCTGTGAATGTTCCCCACTGCTCAACATGGGTCCTCAGACTCTCATTGGTTGTTTCAAAGCTCAAACCTTGCCACAGACCAACACAACTTATAATTGTCTAGGTCCTGAGGGTGAACAGTGGGAGATTAAGAAATAAACACAGAGAGAAAAAGGATGGGATCGAGAGGCCTCCTGTAAGTTAATGGCATACAAAAGCGGGGGAAACCCCTGGTCAGCTTTATTATATAGTGCAGAGAACAAAATCGTTTGCAAAACAAGGAAGTCTCCAGTACAAAGTCACATCTGAGGTATAATCAGGAATGCTCTTAAGAGTGCACCATCCCCACCATGCAACAGCCAATGGTGTGGGGAAGAGCTTAGCCTTCAGAGGGTGTGGGGAAGACCTTAGCCCTAGGCTAAGCCCTAGACCAGGGGTCGGGAACCTATGGCTTGCAAGCCAGATGTGGCTCTTTTGATGGCTGCATCTGGCTCGCAGACAAATCTTTAATAAAAAAAAATATTAAAAATATGAAATATTCTCATGTATTACAATCCATTCATTTCCTACTGCTCATGTTCATGGTTGTGGGTGGCTGGAGCCAATCACAGCTGTCCTCCAGGACAACACCGAATTTTTATTGGATAATGCATAATGTACAAGGGTCATTGTATGGCTCTCACGGAATTACATTTTAAAATATGTGGCGTTCATGGCTCTCTCAGCCAAAAATGTTCCCAACCCCTGCGACTATAAGGACTTTGTCAGCTTACAGCCTGTTTCCCACAAAACCTCCAGTAAAGGGCTTCTATAGCTGTTGAGGCTCTTCGGGAGACTCTGACTTAGACATGACGACTGTGGGCGGGACACTTCAATGATGCTTGCTCTGCAGCATCCACCAGCAGAAAGGAGTGATCTAATAATGCATGTAGACATTTTATCTATTACTGAGAAGGGAGAATTGAAGTCTCCACATGTAATTCCATATTTATTCATTTCTCCTCTCGTTTCTATTTTATTTTTGTTTTGTTTTTTTAATGTTTGTTTTATTGATTTTTAGAGAGAGAAGAAGGGAGAGAGAGAGAGACAGGAACATTGAGCCATTTCTGTATGGGCCCTGACTGGGGATTGAACCAGCAGCCTCTGTGCTTCAGAGCGATTCTGTCTGATTTTTGCTTCATGATTTTGGAGTTCTATTAGGCACATACACATTTAGAATTGTTTTGTCTAATGATAAATTGATCCCTTATTATTTTAAATTTCTTCTATACCCTGGTAATATTCTTTGTACTGAAGTATAGAGTTGGTATTGTCACTTTGACTCTTATTTGTGTAGTGCTTATGTGGTGTATTTTTTTCCTTTTTTTATATTTATTACATGTCTTTATTTTTAAAGTGAGTATTTTGTGTGTGCACACAGCATGTATTCATCTTGCTTTGTTTTAATCCCATTTGACAATCTCTGCACTTTAATTGGAGTATTTAGACTATTTACATTTAATGCAGTTATTAATGTGGCTGGATTTAAATCTACCACTTTGTTATTTGCTCTTTATTTGTCCCATGTCTTTTTAGTTTATTCTGCCATTATTTTGTATAGTTTTAGGTGTACAGCACAGTGGCTAGGCAATCATAGACTTTACAAAGTGTTCCCCTAATATTTCCAGTACCATATATAATTATTACAATATTATTGATTATATTTCCTATGCTGTATTTTACATCCCCATGACTATTTTGTTACTGTCAATCTGAACTCTCAAATCCTTCACCTTTCTCAACCAGTCCCCTAACCCTCTCCCTCTGTCAACCTTCAGTTTGTTCTCTGTGTCTATGAGTCTGTTTCTGTTTTGTTTCTGTTTTTCTTTAGATTCCACATAAAAGTGAATTCATATGGTATTTGTCTTTCTCTGACTGACTTCACTTAGCATAATACCTTTTAGGTCCATCCTTGCTATTGGGAATGTTACGATTTCATCCTTTTGTTATGGTCGAGTAATTATTCCTTTATATATGTACCACAACTCTTTTAGCCACCCCTACTGATGGGCACTTGGGTTGCTTCTGTATCTTGGCTATTGTAAATAATGCTGCAGTGAACATAGGGGTACTTCTTTCAAATTAGTGTTTTGGATTTCTTTAAGTATAGAGCCAGAAGTTGAATCATTGGGTCGTAAAGGAGTTTCATTTTTAATTTTTTGAGGAATTTGCATACTGTTTTCCATAATGGCTGCACCAGTCTGCATTTTCACCAACAGTGCACAAGGGTTCCCTTTTCTGCACATTCTCTCCAACACTGGTTTGTTGATTTATTGATGATAGCCATTCTGACAGATATGAGGTGGTATCTCATTGTGGTTTTAATTTATATTTCTTTGTTGATAGTGACATTGAGCATCTTTTTATATGTCTCCTGGCCATCTGTATGTCCTCTTTGGGGAAGTGTGTATTCAGGTGCTTTGCTCATTTTTTTTTTCTTTGCCCAATTTTTAATTGGATATTTTGGGGGTTTTCTGATGTTGAATTGTATGAATTCTTTATACATTTTGCATATTAACCCTTCATCAGATATATCATTGGCAAATGTGTTCTCTTGTTCAGTGGGTGGTCTTTTCATTTTGTTGATGGTTTCCTTTACTCTGCAATAACCTTTTATTTTGAGGGATTCCCATTTGTTTAGTTTCTCTTTAGTTTCCCTTACCTAAGGAGAAATAGCAGAAAAAATATTGCTCTGAGAAATGTCTGAGATATTACTGCCTATGTTTCTCGAAGTTTTATGGTTTCCAGTCTAATATATAAGTCTTTAATCCATTTTGAGTTTATTCTTGTATGTGTATATGGTATAAGAAGGTAGTCTAGTTTCATTTTTTGCATGTATCTGTCCAGCTTTCCCTACACCATTTATTGAATAGACTGTCTTTACCCCATTGTTTATTTTTGCCTGCTTTGTCAAATATTAATTGACTATAAATGTGTGGGTTTATTTCTGGGTTCTCTGTTCTGTTCCATTGATCTATATGCCTGTTCTTATGCCAGTACCAAGCTGTTTTGATTACTATAGCTTTGTAGTATAGTTTGATATCACATAGCATGATTCTTCCAACTTTGTTTTTCTTTGTCAAGATTGCTGGTATTATTCAAGGTCTTTTGTGGTTTCATATACATTTTGGAACATTTGTTCTAGTTCTGTGAAATACACCATTAGTATCTTGATAAGAATTGCATTTAATCTATAGATTGCTTTGGGTAGTACAGACATTTTATTTTATTTATTTATTTTATTTTTTCCTGAAGTTTGAAACGGGGAGGCAGGCAGACTCCCGCATGCGCCCGACCGGGATCCACCCGGCACGCCCACCAGGGGGCGATGCTCTGCCCATCTGGGGCGTTACTCTGTTGCAACCAGAGCCATTCTAGCACCTGAGGCAGAGGCCACAGAGCCATCCTCAGTGCCCAGGCCAACTTTGCTCCAATGGAGCCTTGGCTGCGGGAGGGGAAGAGAGAGACAGAGAGGAAGGAGAGGGGGAGGGGTGGAGAAGCAGATGGGCACTTCTCCTGTGTGCCCTGGCCGGGAATCGAACCTGGGATTCCTGCATGCCAGGCGGATGCTCTACCGCTGAGCCAACCGGCCAGGGCCTAGTGCAGACATTTTAATGGTATTAATTCTTTCTATCTACAGTGTGTCCGTAAAGTCATGGTGCACTTTTGACCGGTCACAGGAAAGCAACAAAAGACAATAGAAATGTGAAATCTGCACCAAATAAAAGAAAAACTCTCCCAGTTTTATACCTATTTATTCATTGCAGTTCGATGTGGGCTCACACACAGATTTTTTAGGGCTCCTTAGATAGCTATCCCATATAGCCTCTACAGACTTGTCACTGACTGATGGCCTACCAGAACGGGGTCTCTCCACCAAACTGTCAGTTTCCTTCAACTGCTTATCCCACCAAGTAATGTTATTCCTATGTGGTGGCGCTTCATTATAAACGTGCCAATATTCACGTTGCACTTTGGTCAGGGATTCGAATTTAGCGAGCCACAGAACACACTGAACTTTCCTCTGTACTGTCTACATCTCGACTGGCATGACCATGGGCTTCTCCTCTGTATACACAGTGTTCCGTCATCATCTGCGCATGCACACATGCTGCCCCATCGTCCTACAGAAACTGGGAGGGTTTTCCTTTTATTTGGTGCAGATTTCACATTTCTATCATCTTTTGTTGCTTTCCTGTGACTGGTCAAAAGTGCACCATGGGCCCTGGCCAGTTGGCTCAGCGGTAGAGCGTCGACCTGGCGTGCGGGGGATCCGGGTTCGATTCCCGGCCAGGGCACATAGGAGAAGCACCCATTTGCTTCTCTACCCCCCCCTTCCTCTCTGTCTCTCTCTTCCCCTCCCGCAGCCAAGGCTCCATTGGAGCAAAGATGGCCCGGGCGCTGGGGATGGCTCCTTGGCCTCTGCCCCAGGCGCTAGAGTGGCTCTGGTCGCGGCAGAGCGACGCCCCGGAGGGGCAGAGCATCGCCCCCTGGTGGGCAGAGCGTTGCCCCTGGTGGGCGTGCCGGGTGGATCCCGGTCGGGCGCATGCGGGAGTCTGTCTGACTGTCTCTCCCCGTTTCCAGCTTCAGAAAAATACAAAAAAAAAAAAAAAAAAAAAGGCACCATGACTTTATGGACATACTGTATTAGCATAGTATTTATATATGCTTCCACTTATTTGTATTTTCTTCTATTTCTTTCTTTAGTGTCTCATAATTTTCCAAGTACTGGTCTTCTACCTCCTAGGTTAAATTTATTTCTAGTTTTTGTGGGGGGATTTTTTGTTTGTTTTGTTTTGTTTGTTTTTGCATGCAGTTGTATATGGGATTGTTTTCTTAGTTTCTCTTTCTGATAGTTCATTATTGGTATATAAAAAATGCAACTGATTTCTGGATATTAATTTTGTATCCTGCTACTTTATTGAATTTATTAGTCCTAGTAGATTTTTGGTGGACTCTTTAGGTTCTCTGTGTGCAGTATCATGTCATCTGCAAATAATGACAGTTTTACTTCCTCTTTTCCAATTTGGGTGCCTTCTATTTCTTCTTCTTGTCTGATTGATGTGGCTAGGACTTCCAGTACTAAATTGAATAAGAATGGTGAAATTGGACATTCCTATCTTGTTCCTGATTTTAAGGAAAACAAATACTTGTTAGGTTTTGCCTGTTAAGTATAGCTATGGATTTGTCATATATGGGCTTTATTATATGGAGATATGTTCCCTCAATTACCCCTTTGTTGAGAGTTTTTATCATAAATAAGTACATGATTTTGTCAAATGCCTTTTCTCCATCTATTGAAATGGTCATATGCTTTTTATCCTTTATTTTGTTTATGTGATGTGTTACATTATTAAATTTGCAGATACTGTACTAACCATGCATCCCAGGAATAAATCCCATTTGATCATGGTATATGATCTTTTTAATGTATTGCTGGATTTGGTTTGCTAATATTCTGTTGAGGATTTTTACATTTATGTTCACAGAGATATTGACCTATAATTTTCCTTCTTTGTAGTGTCTTTATCTGGTTTTGAAATTAGGATAATGCTGACCTCTTTAAATGAGCTTGGGCGTCTTCCTTGAATTTTTTTGAAATAGTTTGAGAAGAATTGGTGTTAGTTTTTCTTTGACTATTTGGTAAAATTCCCCTGTGAAACCATCCAGTCTGAATGTTTGTTTGTTGGAAGTTTTTCTTATTACTGCTTTGATTGCATTAGTTGTAATCGATCTGTTCAGATTTTGTTTCTTCCTGATTCAGTTTTGGAAGATTGTATATTTCTAGGAATTTGTTCATTTCATCCAGATTGTCCAATTTGTTGGCATATAGTTATTCATAATATTTTCTGATAATCCTTTGTATTTCTGTGGTGTCAATTGTTACTTCTCTTTCATTTTTATTTTGTTTGTTGGGGGTTTTTTGATTACTGCTTCAATCTTACTACTTGTAATTTCTCCATTCAGATTCTCTGATTCTTTCTGATTAAGTTTTAGAAGATTGTGTATTTCTAGGAATTTGTTCATTTCATCCAGATTGTCCAATTTGTAGGTATATAGATGTTCATAAGATTTTCTTACAACCTTTTGTATTTCTTTGATGTCAGTTGTACTTCTCTTTCATTCCTGACTTTATTTACTTGGGTGTTCTCTTTTTCTTGATGAGTCTGGTTAAAGGTTTGTCAATCTTGTTTATCTTGTCCAAGAACCAGCTCTTGGTTTCATTGATCTTTTCTATTTTTTTTTTTTTAGATTCTATTTCATTTATTTCTGCTCTGATCTTTATTATTTCCTTTCTTCTATGCACTTTGGGTTTTATTTATTATTATTTTTCTTGTTTCTTTAAGTGTAAAGTTAGATTGTTTATTTGATATTTTTCTTGTTTCTTGAGATAGGCCTTAATGCTATGAATTTCCCCCTTAGGAGTGCTTTTGCTGTGTCCCATAGATTTTGGTTGTTCTGTACCATTTTTATTTGTCTCAGGGTATCTTGTGATTTCTTCCTTGATCACATTGTTAATCCATTCATTGCTTAGTAACATGTTATTTAGCCTCCATGTCTTTGTGTGTTTTTCAGTCTTGTGATTGATTTCTAGTTTTGAACTATTACGGTCAGGGAAGAAGCCTGATATGATTTCAACCGTAAATTTGTTGAGACTTGTTTTGTGTCCTAACATGTGGTCTGTCCTAGTAAATGTTCCATGTGCACTTGAAAGGAATGTCTGTTCTGCTGCTTTGGGGTGAAATCCTCTGAAAATATCAGTTAAGTCTATTTGGGCTAGCATGTCTGTCTCCTTGTTGATTTTCTGTCTAATGTATCTATTTATAGATGTCAGTGGGATGTTAAAATCCCTTACTATGACTGTATTGGTGTAAATTTCTCCCTTTATGTTCATTAAGATTTGCTTTACATATTTAGGTACTTCCTACATTGGGTGCATAAATTTTTACAAGGGTTATATTCTCTTGTCGGATTGATCCCTTTATCATTATGTAGTGTTTTTCTGTGTATATTGTTATAGCCTTTGATTTAAAGTTTATTTTGTCTGGTAAAAGTATTGCTATCTCAGCGTTTATTGTTTTTGTTTTCATTACCATTTGCATAAAATATCTTTTCCCATCCCTTTACTTTCAGTTTCTGTGTCTTATATTCTGAAATGGGTTTCTTGTAGATAGTGTATATGGATCTTGTTTTCTTACCCATTCAGCTTCCCTATGTCTTTTGATTGTAGCATTTTAAGCATTTACATTTAAAATGATAATTAATAAGTACATCTTTATTGCTGTTTTATTCATTACAATTATGTTCTTCCTCTTTTTTTTCTTCCTTCTTAAAGAAGACCTTTTAACATTTATTTGTTGGTAGTGAACCACTTTAGCTTTTTCTTGCTTTCTCTTTATATCTCCTTCAATTTTAAATAATAGCCTTGCTGGGTAAAGTAGTCTTAGTTGTTGGTTCTTGACTTTCATCAATTCGATTATTTCATGCCAATCCTTTATGGCCTGAAATGTTTCTGTTGAAAAATCAGCTGATAGTTTTATGGGAGCTCCCTTGTAAGTAACTATCTCTTGTAACTTTTTAGATTTTCTCTTTGTCTTTAATCTTTGCTGTTTTAATTATGAAGTGTCTTGATGTGGGCTCCTTTGGATTGATTGATCTTGTTTGGGACTTTCTGTGCTTCCTGGACTTCTGTGTCCTTTTCCTTCACCAGAGTAGGGAAGTTTTCAGTCATTATTTCTTCAAATAATTCTCCATTCCTTGCCCTCTCTCTTCTCCTTCCAGTACCCCTGTGGTGCAGATGTTGTTACACTTCATGTTGTTCCAGAGGTCCCTTAGACTATCCTCATTTTTAATAATTTTTTTACATAAGAGAATATCATTATGATGATGGTATAGGAAAGATTTCTTTAAAACATAGACATTGCTAATTATAAAAGAAAAGATAACATAAAATGAACTATATTATAACTATGAATTTCTGTTTGCAAGAATCTCCAATGAAGGTAAAAATGCCAGCTACAAACTTGAAGAAAATATTTTACATATATAGAGCCAACAAAAAAAAAAAGGTTTTAAAAATATATAAAGCATTTCTACAAATATATAAAAAACTCAACTCTATAAATATGGGCAAAAATCATAAGGCAGCAGCATTTCATAGAACAGAGAGCAAATGTGGGATCAGAGTTAATGAAATAAAATGAAGCAGTATTTGAGGTTTGCTTCAAGTTTTAAATAAAAGTTGATTTTTTATGTTTATTTTTAAAAGAAACATATAAATCAGCTAACCTATAGAGAAATGCTCACCTCACCAATAAACAGAAAGAGGAAGATCACATTTCATTATCATGAAATTATCATGACATTATCATGAAATGTCAATCTAAGAAATCTGACAGTACCAAGTCTTAGACATCAACAATCTCAAAAGCACTGCTGGTAGGAAATTGAAAAATTATTTAACATTATCTTGTAAAGTTGGATGCTTGCTTACCCAGAAAATCTATTAGGTATATACCCAATTTCTGTAAATGCATACCCAAGAGAAAATTTAGCACATGTATACCAGGAGACACATATACAAAAATAATCATAGTTGAACTTATCAAATAGAGAAAAAACTTGAAATAATTTAAATAATTATTTATAATAATTATCCATTTGAAAGGCAAGTCAGAAATAAATCATAATATATTCATAAAGTGGTATGTTCTACAGCATGAAAACGAAAGAGCTGCGGGGACACTCTTTCACATGGATGAGTCCAAATAGCATCATGTTCAATGAAAAAATTCATGTCCCAGAAGACCACATATGACATAGTAGACTTTAAAAGAAAAAACTGACTAGTGTGTTTATAACCATCTCTATGGCTTTGTTATCCTCATTTTTTCTTTATTCGGTGAGAGGAGGGGAGGCAGAGCAACTCCCGCATATGCCCTGATCAGGATCCACCAACAAGCCCGCTAGGGGCCAGTGCTCTGCCCATCTGGAGCATTGCTCCTTTGCTCAGCAACCGAACCCTTCTTAGTGCATGAGGCCAAGGCCATGGAGCCATCCTCAGCACCTGGGACCAACTCACTCCAATCGAGCCATGCCTGCAGGAGAGGAAAAGAGAGAGAAAAGTGAGAGGGGGTGGGGTGGAGAAGCAGATGGGCACTTCTCCTGTGTGCCCTGACCGGGAATCAAACCCTGGACATCCACACACCGGGCTGATGTTCTACCACTGAACCAACTGTTTAGGGTTGTTATCCTCATTTAAAAAAAATATTTTTTTTTGCTTCTCTGGGTGTTTTCAGCTGCCTTGATTTCCAAATCACTGATGTGATACTGTGCTTCATTTAACCTACTATTGATTCTTTCTGGTGTATTCTTCATTTTAGATATTGTCCAGGTTGTTTCAATGATGGAATCACAATGTCCTAATAAGAGGGAAATAGTACTATAGAAGTAGATATGATGACATAAGCAAGAGGTTAGAGCAGGGGTCCCCAAACTACGGCCCGCAGTCCGCATGCGGCCCCCTGAGGCCATTTATCCGGCCCCCGCCGCACTTCCCAAAGGGACACCTCTTTCATTGGTGATCAGTGAGAGGAGCATAGTTCCCATTGAAATACTGGTCAGTTTGTTTATTTAAATTTACTTGTTCTTTATTTTAAGTATTGTATTTGTTCCTGTTTTGTTTTTTTACTTTAAATTAAGATACGTGCAGTGTGCATAGGGATTTGTTCATAGTATTTTTTATAGTCCGGCCCTCCAACGGTCTGAGAGACAGTGAACTGGCCCCCTGTGTAAAAAGTTTGGGGACCCCTGGGTTAGAGTGATGCAAGAAAAGGGTTACTTACTAGCCAGGTAATGCAGGTGGTTCGCAGAATCTAGAAAAAGCAAAGAAATGGATTCTCCTTTAGAGAGCTTCTAGAAGGAACCAGCCCTGCCAATATCTCGACATTAGTACTGTGAAACTAATTTCAGACTTCTGGCCTCTAAAACTTTAAGGGAATAAATTTGTATTGTTTTAACTCACTAAGTTCATGGTAATTTGTTATAGCAGCTGTAAGAAACTAATACACCCACAGTTTTTACCATTTCCGTTGCTCTTCATTTCTTGGTACAGATTGAAATTTTCACCTGGTATCACACTCCTTTTGACTAAAGACCTTACTTTAACATACCTTGCAGTGAAGATCCACTGGCAATAAATTCTCTCAGCTTTTGATTCTCTGAAGATGTCTTTATTGCTCTTCATAGTTAGATATACAGAGTTCTAAGTTTACTGTTTTGTCTTTGTCTCCTTCAAGTACTATATGTAGTCTTCTGGTTTGCATGTTTCTGATGAAAAGTTTGCTGTCACCCTTATATTTATTCCTCTGCACACATTTTTTTTTTTGACTGACTGCCTTGATAATTTTCTCGTGGAATTGCAACAATTTGAATATGATGTCCCTAGATGTGTTTTTCTTTGTATTAATAACTCTTGGAACACTCTAAGCTTCTTGAATCTGGTTTTTTGTCTTGCATTGATTTTGGAAAAGTCCCAGAAATTATTTCTTCAAATATTTTTCATTCCTGTTCTCTCTGTCCTTCTCTCCCTCTCTCCTCCTTCCTCCCTCTGCTCCTCTTCTTTCCCCTCTCCCTTTTCCTCTTTACCCCGCTCCTCCTAGGACTTTAATTACATATACTTTATATAATTTGATATCTTCTCACAGCTCTCAGTTATATTCTTTCTTTCTTTCTCTCTCTTTCACTCTTCTGTTTGTATTTCCAATCTCATAATTGCTAATAACCTAGTTTTCAGTGTCACTTATTTTTTCTCTGCTGTGTCTAGATTATTCATCTTCAATAATGTGGTTTTTTATTTTTAGCATTTATGTTCATCCCTTTGTTTTATAGTTTACAACTTTTTGCTGAAATTGCCTATCTGTTTAACATGTTGTCTACCTTTTCAACTCAATCCTTTAAAATGCTTAACTGGGTTAAAGTCTTTGTTTGATAGTGCTAACATCTGGGCGGGCCATTCCTTGGTCTGGTTCTGTTAATTTTATCTTTTGATAATTAGTCATTTCTTTTTCTTACCTTTGTGTATGTCTTTATTTTATTTTATTTAGCGGGAGAGAGAGAGAGACAGATAGGGACAGATAGGCAGGAACAGAGAGATAGGAAACATCAATTCTTCGTTGTGGCTCCTTGGCTGTTCATTGATTGCCTTCTCATATGTGCCTTGACCAGAGGACTATAGCAGATTGAGTGACCCCTTGATTAAGCCAGGAACCTTTGGGCTCAAGCCAGTGACCATGGAGTCATGTCTGTGATCCCACACTAAAGCCAGTGACCCTGCACTCAAGCCGGATGAGCCCACACTCAATCCGGCAACCTCGGGTTTTTGAACCTGTGTCCTCTGTGTCCCAGTCCAATGCTTTATCCACTGCACCACCGCCTGATCAGGCCCTTTGTGTATGTCTTAATTCTATTGCATGCTAGACCTTTTGTGTAACAGGGTAGCACGGACTGAAGTAGATAGTATTTATGCCTGGGAAAGGGCATGTCTTTATCCTATCAGGTCATTAGTGTGGACTGTTGGTCAACCTAGTGGGAAATTGAGCTGCTGCCACCTTGGGCTAGCACAGGGCTGGAGCACTGGCAGGTTCTTCTCAGTGTTCCTGCTCAGACTTAGCATTCAGGAGGCCCTGGTGCCTCTCTCTCCTGGCTGCGTGAATGGCGTGGGGAGTGGGAATCTTTCTCCGGTACTCTTCACCTCCTAGCCTATCTCCAGTAGTAAGCCACTGTTGTTACTCGGTCCAGGCTAATGGCAGGGAGCAGGAAGACCTATCAGGGTTTTCTTGAGGTTTCTCAGTTCTCTTACTGTAGCCCTAGTTTGGGGCAGGCCTGTTGTTCTTTAGCATCATGGGTGGGACTCTCTCAGATGTGCTTCTGTCGGAGAGTTCCTGATGGGAGACCCTGGTTCTTTCCAACCTCTGTGCACTGAGCATGTTGGGTTTGGTTTGAACATTGCTGGGAAAGGAGCCAGCAAAAGCTGCCAGCACTTTTTTGTTAGAATTGAGCACTCTACAGAGTGATCTTTGAAGATATTAGCGCAGACACCCCCCCCCCCCCAAGGCCTTCTGGTGCGCATCATGGCCCTCAGGTCAAATGTATTGAGTTCTACAGCCTCTCACCTCTCGCCCTGACCTTCCCATCAGTTCTTTATTTAAGTCTCATCTGTATCCCTGGCCCCAGAGCACCAGTTTCGAGGGCAGATGTCTTGCTGTCATTGCTAGTGATGAAAAGGTGCATGGCACACGGTAGGGGCTCACCACCTGCCTTGAATGGACGAGGAATGAGTGCGGGCCTGGAAAACCTTTACCTCCTCCACTTTCCAGCAGGTGAACTGCCCAGCCTCCAAGTTCACGCACAGAAGTCACACAGAAGCCTTTCTGGGGACTCCCCAGGTTTGGGGAAGGGCCTCTCTCCTGTGTCCTAACCCTGGCACAGCTCTTGCAGTGTTCATATAACTGCTTGTACCTCTGCTCCCTCCTCCCGGGCCCCCAGGGCGGGGATCTGCTAGCCAGACTCGTCCCACCAATCCCTGGGCAGACTACTTGGTGAGCCTGCAGGGGCCTTTGCTGCACCAGGTGGGCGCCCCAGCTTTGGGCTGATTCTGCCTGTGCGTGTTGAGTTAAAAATTTAAGGCCTCTTTTCTTGTTTTAGGAAAAGTGAACCAGCACATCCCCCTCAGTGGATATAAGAGGACTTGGGCTGGAAGCATGTGGTGTGTCCTACGAGGATGGAGGCAAGGGCACCTGAGCCCTTGGGGAGCCCAGTGGCAGTGGTGGCCCCCAAGCATCCGTGCTCTGGCCAGTGTGGCCTCCAGGAGTGGGGACGAATACAGCCACGTGGTGGTGGGGGCCGGCTCTGCAGGCTGTGTGCTGGCTGGACGGCTCACTGAGGACCCTGATAAGCATGTGCTGCTGTTGGAGGCCGGGCCCAAGGACACGTATGCAGGGAGCAAGCGGCTCTTGTGGAAGATCCACATGCCTGCAGCCCTCGTGGCCAACCTGTGTGATGACAGGTTCAACTGGTACTACCACACCGAGCCGCAGGCTGGCCTGGATGGCCGTGTGCTGTACTGGCCGCGTGGCCGGGTCTGGGGAGGTTCCTCGTCTCTCAATGCCATGGTCTACATCCGCGGGCACGCCAACGACTACGACCGCTGGCACCAACAAGGCGCCACGGACTGGGACTACACACACTGCCTGCCCTACTTTCGCAAGGCACAGTGCCATGAGCTGGGTGCCAACAGGTACCGTGGCGGCGAAGGCCCGCTGCATGTGTCGCGGGGCAAGACGAACCACCCGCTGCATCGGGCGTTCCTGGAGGCAGCGCAGCAGGCCGGCTACCCCCGCACCCAGGACATGAACGGCTTCCAGCAAGAAGGCTTCGGCTGGATGGATATGACCATCCACAAAGGTAGCATAAGGTGCCCCTCCCCTATCTCCCTGGTTCTTCCTCTAGGAAAAAAAAAGTACTATTACAGCCCCATTTCTCCTGCTCCCATCATAGTCTGTGAGTGTGAATAAATGGGCCGGTAGGAGACTGAGGGAGTGTGACATCCTGTTTCCCCACAAAATAACCTGTCAGTAAGAAATGACATGGGGATAGGGACACCTTGGGCATTTTCTGTGTCTCTGGCCCCTGAGGGTGTGGATAATGGTAAGTCACCTCTCTGGCTCTAGAGAGGTGAGAGTTATAGATGGGGAAACTGAGGCACAGAACATTGGGGTGGGGCCCAGGTAGACATGGATTTCAGCTGGACGGGGTCTTTTGGTCTCAGCCTTACTTGGATGGCAGAGCCTGCACAGTCAGGGGAGGGAGAAATTCCCTCTGCAGCCCCCTCCTCTGTGTGCAGGTGGCAGGGGCAGGGGCTGTGCCTGAAACCCTCGCTCCATCCTGCAGGCAAGCGCTGGAGCACAGCCTGTGCGTACCTGCACCCAGCCCTGAGCCGCCCCAACCTCAAAGCCGAGGCCCGGACGTTTGTGAGCAGGGTGCTGTTTGAAGGCACCCGCGCAGTGGGCGTGGAGTACATCAAGAATGGCCAGAGCCACAGGGTGAGCTTATTACCCCCGGCCTGGGCAGCTCAGATGGCAGGAAGGGAGTGGACAGTAATCATGCTCTTGTGTCCATCAGCACTGTGATGAGGAGTGAGCAGGTGGCCGTGGCCTGAAAGATTGTGCCCAGGGCTTTGCCAGAGGGTGGCCTGGCAGAGGTGAGGAAATCCCATCTAGCCACCTGCAAGGAGCCTGTTGTGCCCTGGAATAAGTGCCCGTGTGAGCCTGTCTGCCACTCCCCACCTCAGAGCTGTCCCCAGCACCTTCCACGCTTTTTCAGAAGTGGATAGGTTTCCCTAGAGGTTTTTAAAACCATAACTGGGGTCCTATTCCGTATTTCTGCACTGTGCTGTTTCCCACCCAGTAGTGAGTCGGGATTGTTCCTCATCCCATGTGAAGACCTGGCCACGGCTGGCTTTACTGAAACCGCTGGTTTGCGTGCAGTTTCTCGATTACGTCCCACAGCCCTGTGTTTAAGACCATCATTACTATTGGGCCATTGCAGAGTATTTCAGAGTATGAACCGGGCTTTATTTATGATCGTAGACTGTAGCTGAACGTGTGGGTAGCTTTCACATAGCACCCCGAGCATTGTCTTCCCATGGGGACGTCCTGCCAAGGCCATGTTCTCAGGGTCCTGTCTGCCTCCCCCAGGCCTATGCCAGTGAGGAGGTGATTCTGAGCGGAGGGGCCATCAACTCTCCGCAGCTGCTCATGCTCTCGGGTGTCGGCAATGCAGATGACCTCAGGAACCTGGGCATCCCCGTGGTGTGCCACCTTCCGGGTGAGTTCCCTTCTCCACGGCTCCCAGAGGGTGTGTCTGCTAAATAAAATGGTTTACTGTATTTTATCAGCATGGAGTGGGGAGGGCACAGGAGTCAGTGTTCCTCAGAACTATCATATTTCTCTTATGAGCCTGAAGGTCCCCATGCCTCACAAGACACTTCTGCCCCTCCCCCAGGCATCCCAAGTCTTTGTGTTGTTTTCCTCCCTTCCTTAGGAACCCTATCCCACTGAGAGGCGAGGCCCCTCTGACAGGGAGCATCTGCTCGCTCGCTCGCTCGTGGAGCCTGCTGGGCCAGGCTCAGCCGGGCACCAGGACAGCTCTGTGGTGAGAGATGTCAGGCCTTTGTGTTTTCCATCCTTGGGGCTCACCAGTTGCTCTGAGGCTAGAGATGCCAACTCAGTGCCCCTGAGTATGCTTTGCTTTGCATTTTAAGACAGTTCTTCAGGCCTGACATTTATTTTATAAACTGTCTTTGGTGCCCTTTGGGGCCTGTCCCTTTTGCCCTCTCTTACGCCCCAAGCTCCCAGAGGCTGGGTCTTTTCTGCATTGAGGCTCCATCATGAGTGGCCTGGTTTCCCACTGGTCCATGACACCGACCTGCCCAGCATCCCCTTGAGCTTGGATGATCTCTTGCAGGATCTACACAGCATGATGGACCCTGCTCCCGCCTTCCCCCAGCCAGGGGTGAGGGTGGGACTGCTAGCCATTCAGTGGCAGCTTACTGAGCAGTACCTGATGCACGCATGGGCCCTGCCTCATAGAGGGTACTGCTCAGCAGGAAGGCGCCTGGTGGTTACAGGTGCTGCCCTGGGAGTGAGCGACAAGGACAGGTAGCTTTAGCAACATCTGCAAGGGCTGGACTTGGCGGGGAGTGCAGGATGGTGTCCCTGGGAGGTGACCTCCAAGCTGTGGCCTAGGAACTGAGTGGGAGTTGGCCTGGCAGATAAGTGGATAGGGGAGAAGTTCTCAAAACCAGGAGAGGTCAGCTAAACTCCCCTTGGTAGCCATTTTTCCTCCCCACTCACTCCTGTTTCAGGTGTTGGCCGGAACCTGCAAGACCACCTGGAGATATACATCCAGCAGGCATGCACCCGCCCCATCACTCTCCATGCAGCACAGAAGCCCTTGAGGAAGGTCCGGATTGGTCTGGAGTGGCTCTGGAAGTTCACAGGTGGGTGTGCTCATCTGTGACCTTGGTAGAGATGGTCTGTGGGCAGCACAGCCTCCTTCCTGAGGTACCAGGCAAGGGCTCTGGCCCCCGACTGCTAGTTTGAAGCTGAGCTCTGCTATTCACCTCAGCCCTTTGAGCCTCAGCTCTCCCCTCTGCAAAATGTGGTACACAGTTCCTGCCTGTTGGGCAGATGCCTAAGGGCTAGATGCTGCATTTCCTTGCAGATAGATGGGGACCGTCCTGTGCCGGACTATAGAGCCAGCATCCACTTCTTAGCATTTTCCATTTGTTTTATAATTTGAGTCTCAGTACCGAGTCTGGCCAGGAAATGGTGCTTTGAAATCCTACTCATCATGTATTTCTTGCACACCTATTGTCTGGTGAATACTAGAGGGTAAGAAGTACCAGAAAGGCAGGTATGCTTGGCAGCTGACACTCCAATGGAGACAATGGGAAGAACCAAGTAAACATGCTAAATTTAATACAGTGAAAGATCAGGTGGTTAGTGAAATGAGACCGAGGTGGCAGGGGATCTGGGAGGCAGGAAGAGTATGTGCAGAGGCCTCTGGACCAGGCACCCAACGCGCGGGGCCAGGGAGACGGCAGCCCCCGGAGCAGGCGGCGGGGGGGGGGGGGGGGGGGGGGCTGGAGGGGAGAGGGCTTGGTCACGAGGCTGGCTGGGTGGGGAGGCTGGGCTGCAGGAGGCGCTGAGGGAGGCCACAGCACCGGCACAGAGGCGAAGGGAAGAGGTGATCTGGGCTTGGACCAAGGCAGGGGTGTGGGAGGCCATACCAAGTAAATGATTCAAGCTGATTTTGGAACTGAAGTTGATGAGATTTTTCTGATGTGCTGTGTGGTGGGCGATGAGGAGGAGGGCGAAGGCAGGGACAGCTTGGGTCTCTGCCTTTAGCCTTATGTGAAAGGAATGGTGACTGCTGGAGGCTCACAAGGAGCACAGACTGGGCTAGGCTAGGGATGCCCGTGGGACATCATGCCTTACAGTCCAGGCTCCCTGGTGGAGTCAGGGGAGAGGAAGCTTGACATGTAGCTGAAACTGAAAGCTGGGTGAGCCCACCTGGGGGAAAGAGGACAGACAGGAACACTGGGGTCCGAGGTCAGCCCACCTGCCATGCCCTGACTGACTTCTCTTCCAATCCTCAGGGGAGGGAGCCACGGCCCATCTGGAAACAGGTGGGTTCATCCGGAGCCAGCCTGGGGTCCCCCACCCAGACATCCAGTTCCATTTCTTGCCGTCCCAAGTGATTGACCACGGGCGTCTCCCCACCCAGCAGGAGGCTTACCAGGTGAGCAGATAGTCCCGTCTTCCCCAGAGCAGCAGGGCCTTCGGGGTGGGGAGCGCAGAAGCCTGTGCTCTGCTCTGCAGATGCTCAGAGTGTCTGCACGGAGGCAGGCGGTCCACGTGGTACCTGGAACAGGGAGGCCGGCATCCAGCTCAGGGCGGGTGCTCCAGGTGCTGAGCACTGGGCATGGGCGAATGGCACCAACTCTGCCCGGGGACTGCCAGCTCCTGAAAGTTTTGGACAATCAGGTGTAGAGGCAGGAGTGATTCATCAAGGTGTTTTTTAATCACTAGGGAAGGGTTGGGGGAGTAATGTAAGGTACAGGCAGATGCTAAAATGTATCTGCTTTTAATTGATTTTGGTTAGAGTCCCACGCACAGGAAACCCAGGTCCCCTCTGAACTGAGCTGGGGGTTGATGGAAGTGACAGCTCTCTCTGGATTTATCTAGGTGCATGTGGGGACCATGCGGGGCACGAGTGTGGGCTGGCTCAAACTGAGAAGTGCCAACCCTCAGGACCACCCTGTGCTGCAGCCCAACTACTTGTCAACAGGTAATTCACTGGCCACCTTTGTATCCCCCCAGGCCTGGGTCACTGATTGAATGACTGCCTTTATGGGGTTTCCATTTGTGCCTGAGATACAAGTTACTGTCTGTTCTCCCTCTGCCCCGTAATTCTAGGCTATAAACTTGCACATACTGCAACACAGTGCCCTGGGTCACGTGAATTAACCCTGGGGCATCATTTTACACAGGAGGAATGAGTCGCAGCAGCTTTCAAAAACGATCTACCAGGAGGTTCGAGGTGACCTGGCTGTGTACACATAGCTCACAGAGCATCTGTCCTATTACTGTGAGCATCCTTTCAAAGCAAATTGTATTCCTGGGCCTGCCTCTTAGCTGCAGCAAAAATGGGCACTTCCCATCAGCAGGCTGTGCCTAGCAAAAACTCACGGGGCACTCACAGCCACACTGGGAAGGAGGCAGGGCATGTCCTCTTTCTCCTCATTTACAGTAAGGAAAGTCAGATCCCCAATGTAAACCTGGGGCCACTGAGGCAAGCTGCATCCATCTAGGATGCTCTGTTTGGGCTTCACTGGACTCCGCTGGATTGCAGTGTAACCGCCTATGTGTAGGTGACAAGCTGCCTGGTGGCTTGGACCGCAGAATCTGAGCTCTCTGCCCTCGGGCAGCTTATTGAGAATCTCCATGCCTAGACTCTTCCAGCAAGGCCAGTATGGTAAGAGAAGTCTCACCTGTTTCTTCTCCCTGACAGAAACCGATGTTAATGACTTCCGTATGTGTGTGAAGCTGACCAGAGAAATTTTTGCACAGGAAGCCCTGGCACCTTTCCGGGGGAAAGAGCTCCAGCCAGGAAGCCACGTCCAGTCAGATAAAGAAATAGACGCCTTTGTGCGGGCGAAAGCGGACAGCGCCTACCACCCCTCGTGCACCTGTAAAATGGGCCAGCCCTCCGACCCCACTGCCGTGGTGGATCCACAGACCAGGGTGATTGGCGTGGAAAACCTTAGGGTGGTCGATGCCTCCATCATGCCCAGCGTGGTCAGTGGCAACTTGAACGCCCCCACGATCATGATTGCGGAGAAAGCAGCTGACATCATTAGGGGACGGCCTGTACTCTGTGACAAGGACGTCCCTGTGTACAAACCCAGGACCCTGGCCACCCAGCGTTGAGGCAGTCACTTCCTGAGAAGCCCCCTCATGAGCCAAGTGAGCCAGGACAGCCCTTGCACCCAATATTCTTTCCCGAAACCATCCAGAATGCTAGGACTCAGTGGCACAGAACTGGACTAATTTCTTAAGAAATGAGACCAGCACTGGTCAGTGAATCAGCTTCCTTTTCCCCGCATTTTCCCATAGGCCCTTTGGAAAGTCCAGCGTCCTGGCAGGGGCCCCTCCTCCCTGCCCCCTGGAGGGACAGCAAAGGGAAAGGGAGGCCGTGGTCTTGTACACGGCACTCTCCCACTCAGGGTTCCGACGCCTTCCTCGGCCAGGGTCCAAGTCCTAGTTGGACTTCAGGAAAGGGTTCTCTCCCAGGCCTCCCTCTGAAGGCAAGCCCCTCAAAGAGCAGGCTGCTATGCACGGAGGCCACATGCTGCCTTCTTCAAGGGGCAGCCTGCGACCAAGAGTCATGCCATAGCTCCAGCATCCCTGTTCAGAGGGAACGCTGCCTGTGGCCTGGAGGGTGAACACAGGCCTTGCCTCTCTCCTCTGCTTCCTGGTCTCACTCCCAGAGTGAGGACCCTGAGGGGCCTGCAGCCTACCTACTTGTCTGATGCTCTGGTTCTTACTAAACACAATCAGCCAACAAGAGGACTTCTGGACCTGGTTCAAGGAGAGACTCTTCACTACTACAAGTTTCATGATTTCACATTTTAAAAGATGTTCCTGTTACCAAGAAACCTGGAACCCAGTGCAAGCCTCACATACCAGACCACTGCTCCATGCCAGAGCGCCAGCCCAGGGAGGCAGCTCCCTCTCCGCCTAGGGCAGGCGAGGTTGGCTAATTCTTATTCTCCAGATGTCCGTAGGAGCAGACCAGGGTGGAGCCATGACTGACAGAGGAAGCAGCCAAGTCAAGCTGTGCTGCCTGAGCCTGTAAAAATTCGATTGAGAGAAATCAACTGTCAAAGATTTGAGTTTGGGTGGGGGGAAGGGAACAAAACCAGATACAAGCACCATTTAAAACAGACAGTTCTGTGATCTTTAAACTTCTTATAATTCAATAATGCAATCCAGTAATTTATTTTTGAACTGAGATGCCTTATCCAGACAGTTACAAGGTAATGAAAACAAAATGCATTTTGGATTGATTTTTTTTTAACCTATTCAAAGCCACGACCTATGGCAGGGAACAAAAGAACTGCGATATGGAAACCTGCCACACTGGGCCCAGAGTAAGGAAGGGAGAAGAGGGGGACAGTCCAGGCTTCTCCCAGTGCCAGAGTGGACTGAGGTGGCTAGGCGGCCCGACGGCCATACTTATGTTTCCAAGACCTTCCAGAAAGGCAGGAAGAAGCAAACCATCACACCCCTCCTTCCCTTAAATCTTACCTGTATCCTGCTTTTATTTTCTGTTCCAAGGGAGGGTAAAGAAAGAAAATTCTAAATCTTTGGAGAGATTAATTTCTCCTAGGGAGGGTTCCCACCTGGTCCACAGCCATCCTCCTCTGGGCCTCCGAGACAGCGGTGGGCCTGCTTCTGCAGCTGTGTTGTAAGCAAAATAGCATGTCCCCGTACAGCTTGACTGTGGCCCAGCCCATCCCCACTCCTGCTCACAGGGGCTTGCTTGTTCCTGCGATCGCCTGGTTCAGCCACACACAGAGAGGGTTCAGAAGAGAAGACTGTGTCACATATCCAGAACCCACAGAAGTCAGAGTGGAAAGATGCTGTTGGGGTTCAGACCAGGACAGAATATGCTGACCAGAAGCAGACCCCCTCAAGCCTGACAGCTGAGAGCGTGGCTGTCTGGGCAGAGTGAGCAGTGGCCCATGTCACAACCACTGGGCTGTCTGCAAGGACTACTGCCATGCGGGACCCTTCCAGCTCAGAAAGAGGGCTGTTGTCCACGGAAGCCGAGAGGGGAGAAAAGTGCCCCCTGGAGGTGGAGAGGACGAGCCACAGCCAGGCTGCCCGTCCAGAGACCAGGCCAGCACTCGGCCCCTTGAGGAATCTGGCAGACTTTGTCAGTTAAACCCAAGCAAAAGCCTGCAGTACCTAAAAAATGAAACACTGTACTTCACCACCCCACCTCCCATAGTTTAAAAGCTGTGGATGTACCTAGTGAGGGGCGCTGAGCAGCACTGGCCCCTTGGAAGAAGCCTGTTTTAGGCTGCTGTGTCTGCAGAAGGCTCTCCCTCGTAGACAAGGGCCCGAACGTGCAGTTGCAGCAGCAGCCCGCCCACACTGTGACCAGGAAGTGGCGGGTCCCAGCAAGCGGAACTCGGGTGCCTTAACTACAGTCTTTCTGTTTCCAGTGCAGACAGCAAGAATCAATATTTCCATACATTTAAATAGATTCTTCTCTCCAGCCAAACCACATTCCTCTGTCCAAAGGTCACTCCATATTTCCACTGATCAATTTAACAGCATATCTGATACCTAGATCCTTTTCCCTTAAAAAATCACCCACACACCCTCCACAGGCCGTCTTGAGACCCAGGCAGTCCTCTCGTACCATCTGTCACCATCCTCAAGTCAAGACCATGCTCAACTGGTTCTCATGTTGGAAGCAAGGGCCCCACGCATTCTTGCCTGCCCTCCAAAGTTCCCAGTAGACAAGGAATATCATTTTTGGGGAAATAAAAACATTTTCAACAAATGAAAGCCTAGCTGGAGTCTGTTTTGAGTTGGGGTAGTCTAGGCAAGAGTTGGAGCTGTGGCGTGACAATAGCTCTGTTGCGAAACACTTCCTAACAAACTGGCCACCCATCACAACAATAAAACTTGTCCGAAAGCAGTCGGCATAGCCACTTATGACTCGGGTGCAGCCAATAAACACAAAGTGCCCTCGTTTCTTTTGCATGTGTGGGCTCAGCAGTAAACTGCACCGAGCGGCTTCCAGGCCTCGGGCCGGTTCTGAAACGTCCTGGACTGGAGCCTGAAGCGCCCCTGGCCAAGTCAGGTGGAAATCACAAGGCCCTTGCTAGTTGAGAGTTAAATCGGAGCTGCCATTTCCATTCTGTGACGTTATAAAAAACACAGATGAAAGAAACTAAATGTATTATCCCTGGAGATACAACAAAATAACAGTGTTGTAGGGAGTGGAAGGGGAACCAAAAAGAAAGACATGTAATCATAAAACTTCCCTAAAACAAAGGGGAAAAAAACAATGCTCTACAACTTCAAATTTTTCTTACAAAGAAAAATTTAATGTTAGGTGAGAGGTTGAACCAGGCTTAAAGCAGACAGATATTAGGAGTGGTGCAGCCTATAAAGACGCCGGTTTGTAAGTACTGACTGGAAAACATCATTGCCTGGACCAGAAAAGTTAGTCCTGGCAGGCAGTGTAGACTGGTGATGTTAAGCCACACAATAAGACCAATACCTAAAAGAGAAACAGTCCAGGGTGATGGTAACAGTGGTTTAGCCCTTTAGGAGAAACAGTGCTCTCTACAGCTGGTATTAAGTTGCCATAGGCATTGAAGGAGCCACAAGGATAAGAAAAAACAGCTACACAGTTACAGAACTGCCCTCACAGTGCCCGCCCCTTCCGCAGCTCTCACTGGCAAACGCCAGCTCTTTGCAAAGGGAGCTCCCAAATAAAGTAAAATTATTACACAATTTTATTCTGAAGAACATTCTACATTTTAATAAAAAAAGAATTTACGTCAGGAAATAGTCATTTACAAACCTTGAAGAGTTTTTTTTTTTGCCTGAATCTGGAGTAAGAATGTCTTAAGAGGTTTGTAAGGTCTTCATAACAAAGTATTGTTATTTACAAAAAAAAAAAGGAAAAGAAACATTAACAGGTTGTCTACGTAATATTTAAAAATTTTGAACCAAAACTTGCTACCTGTTTTTTTGCCTGCAGAGAATCCCTGCCAAGGCAACTTGACAAAGTCGGCATGATTCTGTGAACAGAAAAGGAAGCCTTGACGGGTCTACTGATCCAAAAGCAGGCTTTCCTCAGGAAGAACAGTTGGAGTGGGAGTGCATTCTAGGGGAACTTCAGCCCTCGTTCAGTTGCATATTAAAGCCCTCAGAGAGGACACAGTACAGCAATGTTTTGTAAAAAAGGCAGCAATACCATTTTGTCCAGACCCCACCCGACCTTCTCATTCGCATTCTTTTGTTTCCTCCATCTACCCCTTTCCCCAGCACTTATTTCTTAAGACAAGCAGCCTCAACATTTCCCAGGGGACACGAGCAGAGGGACTTCATTCACCTGCAGAAATGTCCTGTGGGGGCAGTAATCAGCTTGACCTACTCTGTCATGCACTTCTGGGGGTGGAGTGGTTAAAGTAAAACAAAAGACCGTTGCAACCAAGGGTGGAGCAAAAGGTACACTATCAAATCAGAATTCTTGCCCATAGAAAAGACCGCAAACTGTCATCGCGTATAGCCTGTGTAAAGACAGATTTATAGTGATTCAAAATATTTTAGAAAAATCTTTGTAGTGTCAAGTTCTTCTGAACTTAAAATTTTACCCCCAAAAGATTTTTACTGCATAAATGAGAATTTTGGCTCTATATCTTCTACTTCTGTTGAGTCTGAGTAAAAATACCAATAATTTCTAGATTTCAGCGGGGGGACTACAATTATTAGGACCCATATTGCTGCTGTTCAAATATGGTACAATAATTACAAAATATAGACCATCTCTTTACAAATACAAATTATAGTATATTACAAGTCATGTACAATAAATCTATAATTTTTAAACAAACTAGCGTATCTAAGTTGACCTGGTTACGAGTGCATTAGTATTCCAGTTTATGGTTGCCCTTAGTCTGACCGCCAGAAACCGACTGTCTGAGTGATGCTCTCTCATGTAAACTGATGTCACATAACCAAACCTTGCTTATCAGGTCCTGCTTCCCTCTCAGGAACTGTATTTCAGAACAGGAACCAATAAGCCTGTTGGAGGGAAGGGTTTAAAAATGGATAAGCAGGGCCCAGTGAATGTTTGATATGCTAGACCGATGGTTGAGGTAATGACACAGGTATGGTGATCGTCATCACCTTTAACCTTCACCACCAAGCCTGTGGGCAGGTGGGTATGGGCAAGTGCCCTGGCTGGGCTCTGAACGAGAGGACAGGGCTTGTCCAGCACCTGTCCTCTGTGAGCTGGCCGGACGTGCTGTTTCCCACAGCTGGGGCTCAGCGTGAGCACAGCTGTCCCCCACCAGGTTTATGGCTTCCTTGAGGCATGACATCACTTGTACAAAAGTCTAATTGAATATGGACTTCACACTAGTGCCTAAACTTTCCTAACTATGAGGCACTTTTTTCCTGGCCCTCAGGCGCCCCAGCTGAGGGCAGAGGCAGTCCGCCCCTCCCTGGGGGTTACAGGGTGGTGATGCATATCATCTCATCTGCCAGGTCCTCCTCCTCTCTCCCCAGGTCTGGCTCTTCGTCGCTGTATCCTGGCCCGAAGTCCTGCAGCTCATAGTCCTGCCGGCTTGAGATGGGGCCCACATCCCCGTTAGCCCGGGGACGCACGGTCCCGTTAAGCAGGCTGCTGGCTGCACTCTCCATCTCGTCGATGGTTAGGTCACAGGCATCGGCAATTTCGTGTTTTGTCGCCGACACAAATTTTGGGTCCCTTGCATACCGTCCTAAGCCTTCGGATATCAGGACCTGCACAGGAAAAAGGATCCATGGCCTGAATGCATCGTAAGGCTTTGAGGGGGGGACAGTGACAGAAGCACTAACTGCATGACCTGCTTCTAGATGGGACTCAGCCAGTCACGTTTGCTAGATCTCACACATGGTAACTAAATGTCAGTGTAAATGGCTTTGTTCTGAAACATCAGGAAACAAAAACTACACATAGCCCAACAAGAATGAAATTCACTGGTAAAGAATCTCCTAGTATAAACTGGTAATAGCTGCAGGAGGTATAGCTAATTTCGGAGACGAGGCTGTGATGGTGGTTTTATATACATGCTTTAAGTACCATTCTCGCTTCTAAGAAATGGGCAGTGTCTGGATTAGAAGCAATGTAGCCTAGCTCAGGACCCTTCCCGCCCTCAGAGCCGCTTCCAGCTCCTGCTCTGGGTGGTTCTCATGGTGCCACCCTGCCGCCACCCTGCTCTGCCTGTAGCCTGCCCTCCTGTGGTGCATTGGTGAGCCATACTCACTGCCTCCACCAAGCTGTCTGCGCTCCTCTGCTTGTCACTGTTTTTGTTGTGGAAGCTGCTGGGGACAGTCAGGCTGGCTGGGGTGAAAGTCCGATAGGAGATGCCAGGCTCGTCCGTGTACCAGGAGCTGCGGTGCAGTGACGGCAGGCTGCCATTGACCTGGTCCAGGGCCTCCGGCTGTTCCACCTGGATCAGGGGGGTGTAGCACGGTGCCCAGTCCCTGTACGGAGGGGTCGCTGGAGGTGTGGCCCATGACCGGGTTGAGTGGCTCGGTGAGTACTTCTGGGCTTGACTCGAGTCTAGGCCTGCAACAGCCATGATCTGAGGAGAAAGGGCAGGCGGGAGCCCCGAGCTCGTCAGAGATCTGGGCCTTGGGCCACCCACAGTGGGCCCAGCGTGAGGCACTGTTTTGCATGGGCAGCCTCGGACAAAGACTGTAAAAGCACTGAGTAAATTAAATGAATTGGCAGTAAAAAATTTGGCTTTTCAGCAGACTGTATTTTCTTTTCCCCCAAATCCATACTGCATTTCCTATGACTGTTCCCAAGCAGGAATCAGTTGCTAATTTGTGAAATCACTTTAGAACAAAGCATACAGACAAGCTGGGGTATGCCACCCAGCTCACTCTGGGTTAAATATGGAAGTCCTTTCAGGGCAGGCTAATGGTCCCAGCTCTCACAAGGAAATAAACAGCTGTTCTCTTTACTCTAGTGCAGTGGTTCTCAAAGTGTGCGCCAGGGCGCACTGGTGCACCCTAGATGTCTAGGTGTGCCCTATGGTATTCCAGAGAAATATGTGCCTGTTGGGGACCAAAAAACCAACAGGGTTTTTGGAGTTTAGATTTTTGGGGGAGAAGTGTGGGGAATTGGCTGTAAACCCCACCTCACTTGCCTGATTAGGTTGCAAAAGGCTGTTAAGCTGTGGTGCTGGATTGTTTACACTACCTTCCATGTTCCCCAGAAAGACTGGAGGCAAGTTTCCTCTATCCTTTGTTTGGTGTCAAGTTAAGATGATATGTATGGTGGGGGTTTTCTGCACTCAACACAATGCAGAGTAGAAAGAGAGGAGTTCTTCAATGTATTGAGGAGGAAATGAGAGTTTGCCTTTCAAATATATACCTAAACATTAAAGAAATCGCTAGGACGAATCAGGCTCATGTTTCTCATAAACACAAGAATGAAAAAACACATTTGTGCCGGGACCTGCTGAATTTACTAAATCTTACTAAGAATGTATCTCTCTATATAAAAAGATAACTTTTTGTCATTTTTTATTTTAACTCCTTTATTACAAATTCTAAAAAGCATAACTCAAAAAAATGTAACATAAAAATGTTTTTTTAATGTCAGAATAAATTTAATTTTCTCATATTTATTTTGCTTACCATAAAAGCATGCTTGGATTTTATATTTTTTTCTTTAATATTTGACTTAATTATTATAACGTATTTTCCAGAAATTTGTATATAGTGCGTCTACAATTATTTGTAGGATTTTAAATGTGCCCCGGCTTGAAAAAGTTTGAGAACCACTGCTCTAGTGCAACATGTCACATCTTTCGCCCATTCTGAAGCACTGGGTGGGAGAAGCAAGGCTCTGGTGGCACCACAGCAGATCCACCTGGGCATGCTCACTCTGCACAGGGTGACTCTGAGGCCCAGTCTTGTGAGCAGCACGGCCCTGTGTCCAAATCGGAAGCCAAAACTGCCCAAGGGAGGCAGCGCAGACCAGACCTAGGCCTGGCCAGTACAAGCAGCAGAGGGCAGGCATTTTCACACACACCCCTGTGGAGACTTCCATGCCTCCTTGGTTGGTGGCATTTGATGGCCTGGGCCTTCCCAGGGCTTGTCCTTCCACATGATAAAGCAGGACACAAATCAAAATGAATGTAAAAACTGAAAGCAGAAAAGTAAAAGCTAGCAGAGAGACTCGAATACAAAGTCTGAAATTGTGCCCTGGCCAGTTGGCTCAATGGTAGAGCATTGGCCTGGCATGTGGAAGTCCCAAGTTCAATTCCCAGTCAGGGCACACAGGAGAAGTGACCATCTGCTTCTTCACCCCACCCCCCATTCTTGCTAGCTTTCTCCTCTCCTGTAGCCATGGTTTGATTGGTTTAAGCGCATCAGTCCCAGGCACTGAGGATGGCTCTGTGGAGCCTCTGCCTCCAGCACTAAAAATAGCTCAGTTGTGAGGAAGGCTCCGGATGGGCAGAGCACTGACTCCAGACAGAGGTGGTGGAGTGGATCCCGGCCCGGGCGCATGCAGGAGTATGTCTCTCTGTCTTCCCTTCTCTCAATTTATTTTACTTTTTTATTTTTTAAAGTTTTTAGTGGGGGGTGGGGGAGAAGTGGGAAGCATCGTTGCTTCTTGTATGTGTCTTAACCAGGCAAGCCAAGGACTTTGAATCGGTGAACTTAGTGTTCCAGGCCAATACTTTATCCACTGTGCCACCACAGGTCAGGCCCCTCCTCTCACTTTAAAAGAAAAATTAATCTGAAACGGCAGGTACTGCTCATGTGCTCAGGACACTCAGGGTGAGGGAGCGACCTGGATGGCTGCTCTGCACGTTTACAGACTGGGTGCTAACAGCACAAGGCAGCTCTCTCCGCCTCCCTACCCCTTCCCAACACACACAGCGCACAGCACCTGGGGTGCTGCTCTTTTCAGAAAGAAAAGCCCGTGTCCTCGAGGCAAAGCCCTGCTGAGTGGGCTCTGGCCCCGCGCTCCCTCCTGTTTATCTGCCCTCACTATGGACAGGTCCTTCTCCCTGGACTCAGTCCCCTTGCAAGGCAGCGTCAGGGGCTCACTCACCCCCTGGCCACGGGGCCCTGCCCACAAAGGGCTCTATAAATGAAGGAACAACCTCTCAGTGAAAATAAGGTGCAGTGCTGATTGTTCAGGGTCAGTCAAGTGGCCACCACTCCCAAGGTCATGGATTGCCCTAGGCCATCTTCAGTGCTGAGGAGAGACTTGGGAGCGATGTGCACCCTGGCTGAGAACCCAGCTTTGGCAACTGGCAGCCTTGGGTTCAAATGCCAACTTGGTCACTCACCTCTGGTGTGAGCTTGGGCATGCCCCCGCCCCCTGATGTTTGCTCTTCCACACAATGGGGTTCGTGATAGGATCTATTTGCAGACTTCTTACACAATGGAACCCCAGTGTGTGTGAAGGTTCTCCCCCCCCCCCCCGTGTTGGCAGCCAAGGGGAAAGGGTGTCCTGAGGGTGGGTCCCACACAAGGTGCCCTTTGGGCCATGGGAGCAAGGCCAGGTGGGCCAGCTCACCTGTTGCTGCATCAGGTGCAGAGGCAGGGCCGTGCGGTGGGGGAAGGCGGGGGAAGGCGGGACCTCCTCCTGGCTGCTCTGCCGGCGCAGGCACTCAAAGTTGAAGGAGGACCTCCGGTGAGCTGAGAAGGCAAAGCACATGAGCTGCTGGAACCAGCTCTCTGGCAGACCCCAGGCTCCGGGAGTCACAGTGGCCCACCAAGCAGTCAGCAGGTAGCCCAGGAGGAAGCAAGTGGTTCATCCAGAAGAGGCATTAGGTAGTGAGATCTTAGGACTTTTGGAAGGAGGATGAGGAATAAAGCCCAAGTGAGGGATGTTTTTTAAAAGTGCTAGTAGAGTTCTTGTAAATGCCACGCCTGTTCTTGGGGTGGAGCTGAAGGCAGCCAGAGGGCGGCTGTTGTGATGTGAAGCCCCTGCCCCACGTGCTGAGGGGACAAGGCATTTCAGGCGAGAGCACAACCCCACTCTAGACTCACACAAACCCTTGCCGGCCACCCCGTTCTCACCTCCCAACCCTCCCAAGTGTCTCTGGGGCCCAGGGTATCTCTCGGGCGCTCCCGGGTCTGTATCTTGGCCTTAAGGGAAGTGACTTGCCATGTGCCCTATCAGCTCAACCAGGTAATAAGAAAACTTTTGTTGGGGAAGACCCAGCTTCTCTTGCACTGAAGACAAAACAAACAGGAACACCTCTAACTTGAAAGAATGCGGTTGTCCTGTTAGCAGCCACTTAGAATAGAGGCTTATTTATACACAGGTTGAGCGATGACAAGAGATGCAGAGCTTGCGGCTTCACTGGACCCCAGGCTCAGGAGACCCACCTGAATTCAGGGTCCCTGGACACAGGCCAGAGGCCACCCCCTGGTAACACCTCCATGGGAAAAAGGAGGCATTTCAGGAGCCCTACTGGTAGTCTGCAAGACAGGGATAGCCAAGTCACCTTAATGGCGCCTTTCCTGACCTGCTTTCTTAGCTCACAGGGCATGCCTAAAACTCCACACCCCTAAATGTTCGTATTGGACACTGTAGACGCCAGCCTGGGGAGGCAGCCCAGGCAACTGGGGCTGCTCACAAAGCTGCAGGGACCGGCCCTGTGAGGGCTCTGCTCCAGAAGTGCATGAGGACAACGCTGGCCACTGCCCCACGGGGAGGAACAAGAACACTCCTGGTCTCACAGGCTTGACACACACTGTGGGGCATGCAGGAACCTCCTGAGTTGAGTCAGTGGCTGCTGTCCTCCTCAGACAGCCTACCCTCCATGCACCACCCAGGGGCTGAGTTTAACAGAGTTCTAAAGGGGACAGGCCACCCTTGGGAGCACAACCTCTAGGACCCTAGAGGGCATCAGATAGCGGGGCCCGAGGCTCAGAGCCAGGAAAGGAAAACCACTGCCCCTCTCTTTTGGGTAGTGCTTCTCAGGTCTGAAAGTGAGCCCACATATACCCATCATCTCATTTGGGCACAACCATCTCTGCTGGAGGAAGTTATCTTTCTGAAGCTGAGAACACAGGCTGAGGAACTCCATGCTCTCCCTGGCCAAGGTCTGAACCTCCAGGCAGCAAAGCAAATTAAATACATTTTATTTATTTGCTCTTACAAAGACAGAGGGCAGTTGCTCTTGTCCACTCAGGTTCCTCACTTCCCAGAGGCAGCACCTGTGCAGGGCGCCCCGGGCACTAATGCAGCCACCAGAAGGAGGTGTGAGGGGGCAGCAGACTCAGGTATGGGCAAGGGCCTCTACCCAGCCTTACCTGCATGTGCGTCATCAACATTAATGAGACCAGAAATGCTCTGTGTGTTTGGGGCTGTGAAATTAAATATTAACCATGGAAATGTGTCTGAGTACACTCCCCAGCAGGGCTGCGACAGCTGGGCAGAGACAGGGGGCCCCAGGTGCCATCCAGCCATAGTTGTTACTGTGCACGGAGCCAGCGGAAACACCAGAAGTGCATATTCTTTAACCATCATCCAAAGGCCCACATGCCCCAAATCAAACTGCCTGGCCAGGAGCTGGTGGGGCCATTGCTGCATTTCTTTCCCGGACCCAAGTTCCTCACTGGGGCTGACCCAGATCTCCTGGCAGTGCCAGTTATGCCATCTGCACAGGATAACCAGGGGGAACAGCCAGCCCCTGCCCCTGCTCAGCAGGACGGGATCCTGGGCCCCAGGATGGGACGGCCTACCCTCAAGATCACTACCAAGGCCCAAACCTGCCCCCTGAGTAGAGGGCACTGGCAGACCGGAGGCAAAGACGGAGAGGAGGGTAGAGAGGTGAGAGAGGAGACACCTGGTATCGCCTGAGGAGAGACGGACACCGAGAACCCCCAGGTACTGCATGCTCGGAGGCGTGGGCCTTGGTAAACAGACTTGGGCTAAGTCTAGCTCCGCACTCAGCAGACCCCTCCTGCCCTGCGGGTAGTTGCCCTGATCCCCAGAGTGGGCCTGACAATAGCAAAGTACATGTCTTGCCCACTTCTCGGGATGGATCCCAGGCTCAAAGGCAATAAAAACTTGCACATATAGCCCTTATCAGATACCCCATGCTATGCAGCATTAGGGCCGCACACTCTCTCCTCTTAGAGAGAGTCCAGAACAGCGCTGAAGTAGTTTGAGCTCAAACACATGGAATGTAGATGAGAAAGAGAGGAAAGCCTATAGCATCTCCAACCAAGGGGCTGGCCTTGGGGACTAAGGTCCCTGGCATGGCAGGGCCACATCCATCACCCCCTTCCCCCCACCCCCACCCCAGGGCTGGCAGGAGCAGCACCTGTTCTCTGGGGGCTTCACCCCAAATAAAAAATTTGGCCTCACATGTTGGGGTGGGAGGTAGTAAGCGTCTCCTTGGAGATCTCCGGGAATCATAGCAAATGGGCGAATCGTCATCATCCAAGAAGCCTTGGGGGTGATGGTAGCCCCGGGGCCGCTCGAAGTCCAAGTGGCTGCCTGGATATCGGTCGTAGTAGCTGTAGTTCTGCCTGATGGTCCAAAAGGCCAAAAGAGAGAGTAAGGGGCAAGTGGATTCCTAGGTAACAAGCCCTTTCCATCAGATAAATCCACCTCTATAGTCCTCTCTCCACCGCCTTGGGCACAGTAGGACTGAAAACAAGGTAGTCCTCAGCTTCATGGAAAATTCTAGATGGAAGCTAGGGCTGCTCCTGGAAGGTTCAGAACAGCAGGCCGGTGATGACTGGGGTGTTGGTGGTTTTCCCAAACCGGGGCAACCGCAGACCCAGGTCAGATGTGGACTGCAGATCTCCTGCAAGCTTGACTGTCACCCGCTCACTTCCTCCTTGAGAGCCCTTCTCCTGGGTGCCTGCCCTCGGCCAGTTGCTGGGCTGAGAACCAGGGACATGGAGATGCATGAAGCATAGCCCCTGCCCACCAGGAGCTCAGCAAAAACCACAGGCACAGAGACGCCTAACACGGCTGGGAAAGGTCGGCGCTGGAAGAGAGGGGCCAGGGCCGGCTCCAGGAATCCTGGGGGCTGGGTACTTCCATGTCATTCAGGGCATGAGAAGCAAAGCCCTGCAGCAGGTCTTCAGGGGACAATGGGGCCAGGCCAGAGAGGTGGGGCAGGGTGTCCAAGTGGTGGGCATCGGGCATGCAATGACTCTGAAGAAGGAATATCAGAATCCGTTTGGTCAGAACCGATGGTTCTGGAAGTCAGGCATTGAGGGAGGCTGACGGACGGAACTGGCGAAGGACAGGGTGAGTGAGGGCCTGGCGGTGACTAGCAATGATTCCCAGCTCAGCTACTAGAAGAGACCCCACAGCAGAACCACGTCCACATCAGTGGACCACCTGGTCATGGGGAAATGCAACTGACACAGAAGAGGAAGGTAGGTGACCTGTGTCCCCCAGCACTGCCCATATGTCTCCTAAAGCAAAGTGTCCCTTTTAACCTCAAACATTCTTTCTTTAGGACAGAAGCCTGGAGAGGCACCTCTGCTGAGAGATGCCACTCTAACCTCTTGTCCCCCATCTCCAGGAGAAACCCGTGGATGAGCATGGGAAATGGGTGCGGTTCACTGAGACCCGCCCAAGCTGTGGCTGGCTGAGCTGCTGTGCAGACAGCGCCCCCTCAGAGTGCTCAGCGTTAACAAAGCACAAGCAGACCTCTCAGAAGATAAGGAAGCGATGGAAACGAGCTAGCCCTCGGGGAGGCAGGCCCCACTCTCACTTCTGGGCCTGAACTAAAAGACCTCTCAGGAGCCTAGTGGAAACGAGTCAACAGCCCAGAATGACTGCCTCTGCCCTGCGCTCCCTGGTCCTGTTTCTTCTGCTCAGACTCTTCCTCTGGCCTGGAGTCTGCGTTCCTGGTTGGCTTCCCCAGCCGGTCCTGAGTGCCGCTGCAGGTGTCCCGTGGCTTCACGAACAGCAGAGCACAACGGACAGGCAAAAGCCCGGTCTCCTAATGTCAGCCCGAGCCCCAGAGCTTGGGCTCCTCACCTGCTGGAGGCCGGCGAGCTGTCGTCCTCATAGTCCTCCTCACCACTGAAATACTCTGGCTCCCCCAAGCAGCGGGGCTCCCTAAAGTAACCGTGTATCTCTGGGTCTTCCCGGCAAATAGTTGGGAACTGCTCATCTCCTGAGTCAGACCTGCAGTTGGGAGAGAGGACATGAGCACCTGTGCAGGGGGCAGACACCTCCTGCAGCCGCACCTCCCCATATGGCCAGCATCCTGCCCGATGTGCAGCTGGCTTCCCCCTGTGCACCTGCCTAAAGCAGGACAGGACTGTTAAGGCCTCTGGCAACAGTGGGGATGGTGGTGGTGATGGTGGTGTGTGTGTGTCTGTGTACGTACGTACATACATGCATCAGGAGGGGTTTCTCTCTCAGTACCCTGCATAATGCTGGTTCCAGACCACTATGCCCAGGGGCCATGGGGCCAAAGGAGTAGATGTAATTTGGGAAACAGAGCAAGAAAACGGACCTAGAGACCTGCAGCGATCAGCAGTCCTGCGGAAAAGACTAGCTCCCAGACATGTACTCTGATCCCTGCTCCTTCCTACCTGGGCCCCATGTGACATCAGAGCCTGGAACAAAGGAACTCCCTGACTACAAAGTTCCCACTGCCTCCAACCCGGGAAGGGCGACAGGAGTTCTGGATACTATGTCACAGACACGTACTCTCATGCTGACATCTGCCAAGTTTTCCAAGACTGCTCCCTGCCCCAGGACTGTCATAACACCTCCCTGAAGCCTGGTTGTCCTGGACTGGGTCCTCAGGAAAACAAGCTAGATGCAGTGACATTACTTCTTTCCAGAGAGAGGACTGTGCTCCCTCCACGTTATTTATTCTCCCCCTGACCTCCTCCAGCTTAAGAGTTCACTCGATATAATTAAATTGGCAGACCTATGCTCCCCATCGCCGACAAAACCACCATCCTGTGCACCATTCCACCCAGTCCAGTGAATATGGAGGAGGATACACTGCATGCACTGAGGGCATGGAGGGAAAGAGGAGGGCCCGCCCCTGGTCTTCAGGAGGCTGGGGTCATGCTTTTACCAAGACCCCGCGAGAGGCACTCCCCAGAAAGCAGCAGCCACTGCCCATCATCACAGGCCCAGGCACTGGTGCACAGCAGGCTCTCCTATGCTGTCCTGAGGTCTGCAGGGGCTAGTCCATGGGCACCTGCCATGTGAGTATCAGTCCTGGGTGGTAACTGTCTATGCAGAAAGAAGCCACTACCTCTGACCCGAGTCCATAGCCCTGAGCTATAATATTGTAGTTGGCTCAAAGGAACTTCTCATCTCTCAGCATTCAGAGAGATCAATTGGTCACACTTATAACACAGTATTTAACATACAAACACAGGCAGTGAGCACATACCTAATGTAAGTTTCATAATAGCGGGTTCTATCCAGGAAAGGCATGATAAGCGAGGGAAGGAGAAGATAAAGTTAATCATTTCCAACAGAATTTAAAATGCAGTTACCAGGCTACTAGCCAGAGTGGGGTTGGCAGGCCATAGGTCACAGGACAAACATGAGCTGCCACCTGTTTCGCTGTGGCCCACGAGCTAGGAGTGGTTTTACATTATTAAAGGATTGAGAAACATCAAAGGAAGAAAAATATTCCATCACCTTTGACTATATGAAGTTCACATCTCAATGTCCAAAAATAAAGTTTTATTAGACACAGCCGCACCCGTGCATGTACCACACTGTCTGAGGCTGCCTTCTCGCCACTGCAGCAGAGGTGAGCAGCTGCCAGACTGTGTACAGCTCACAGCCTCACAGAGCTGCCGTCGAGCCCTTCCCACAAAGGGCTTGCCAACCCATCCCAAAGTACTTTGGCACAATCAGGGAGGGTAGAGTTTTCACCTGCTACCATTTTAAGGCATATCTCATACAGCAGGCTATCAAATGGCTGGTGGCCCTTTATCCTTCAGGGTTATCATGTGGCTAGGGCCCGAAGAGGCCATGACCTCATGACATTCACAGGTTCAACTGCAAATGCCTACTGGGAATCTCCTGCATGTGCTAGAGCATGGGTTGGCGGGGGTGGGGGGTGGGGGTGGACAGACACAACATTATCAAGTGAAAACAAATTTTAAAGGTTACCTTTTAATACTGGACCTTCTTTGAGGCTCATAGTCATGCTTGTGGGAAGAATGATGCCCATTTTCAGACACATGCTCAAGGTTCCCAATGCTGGGCCGCTTTCCAGGGGCAGCTTTGGACATATTGGCATTATTAAGATTGGCATTTGTTGAGCTGGGAACTTGCTTTCCTATGGAATTATGGTTATGATGGTTATGACACACCGAATTTCCTGCTGGAGGAAACAGCGGTTTCTCAGTATCACTTGCAGGTGGAATTGAAGGCCTTTGGACATGCAGGGGACGGTGGGTGGTATTGGTCTGCTGAAGGGAATCTCTCCTATCACTATTAACATGATTGACATGGTTTCCAAGCAGGGCACCATTTCTCTGCAAAATAATGGGAGACAACACCAGGTAATTTAACAAGTATTTGATGCAGGCTAGCCATGTTAGGTAATTTTTTCTACATGAAAAACAAATTCTAGGTAAGCTCCGGAGGATCCCTGGAGAACAATCTGAGGGCCTCAACGATCAAGGTGCCTGTGTCTACATGACAGCTGGTCCTCCCGAAAGGAGGAAGGTTACCGATTCCTGACCCAGGGAGCAAGCTCTCGGCTATCACTCGAGAGTGCTCTTCCAGTTGCTCCAAGATGAGGTGACTTATACCCAGCAGGGCTGGTTGGCAGGCCCAGCAGTTGAGGTTGGGTACTAGGCAAGCTCCCTGGGCTCTGGGGCTGAGGCTGAAGCCTGGCTGGCAGCTCAAAGAACTGTCCCAGGAAAGAAGGCAGCAGTGCAGGCAAGCAGCTGCCAGAAGCACCCAGGATGCCCGTCCACACTGGCCAGTGGCTGTGGCCAGGCTCCCTGGAAGCTGCCGTGTGGGCAGAGGAGCAAGCGCAGGAAGGGCAGGCCTGGCCCCAGAGGAGGTGCCGGTGAATGGGGAGGTCTGCTGGGGGCCGGGCATGGTCTGCAAGCCCCCTATGCTCTGGGGCCAGTTTACATTCTCCAGGCTCTCTTGTGGCTCATTAACTGCCCAAACTGGAGCTGTGCCCCACTATTTCCAAGTGGCCAGTGTGTAGCTGTGCGTGGAATAATTACTTTGAATCCATCTTCTTCTTCTCCTTTTGTGTCCTCGGGCTCATCATCTTGCAGATCACATGATATAGCACGCCGGATCTCTGGCCCGATGTCATGCAGTGTCCTTAACCCCGCCTATATCAATGAAAATGGCAAAACAGATTAGGCAGCATGGGTGCCCTGGGCCTGGCCCGGGTCTTGGCTTTGCTCCTGCCTGATTCAGCTGGGGGGGGTGGGGGGTGTAGGTTTCTCCAAAGGACAGCCTGGAAAACTGACCACTGTTTGAATGTAACTGGAGGAGTCCCTGCAGCTTTGAGGTTGTGGGGTGCGGTCAGGGGTTCAAGATGGTCCTAGCCCGGGACGCTGGAGGCCCTCAACTTAGGAAACTCCTTTTCAAACACCCACACTTGCAGGGAATAGTGCCTGGTGATTAGTACAGGGGGTCCTGGGGTTACTAAAGTCTCAACATACAACATTCTGAGTTCATGACACTCACTCCCATAAAAACTTTAAAAAAAATTGAGACGTGTTTCGGCTTACGCCACCAGCACCACACTCACGGACTACATACACGGGCAAACTAGTCTGGTTGCACGCGGCGGAAGGACGCGCAGTAATACGGCACGTTTGTGTTTTATGTTCTAGGTTATGATTTTACAGCTGGGCTAGGATAGGTTAGTGACTTAGGCTAGGGTGTGTTTTGACTTACACCAAAATTTGGGTTATGTCACTGTCGTAAGAACCAAACTGTGTCATAATCTGAAGACCCCTATAATAGGACTGTCATGGCCAAGAGCCCATGCCCACGTCTAAATGACAGTCTATAGAAGGAGGTCCGGCAGAGTGCCCTCCCCGAGCCCATGGCAGGGCAGGGAGCACAACCGGCCTGCTCCACAGGGGAGGGGCAAGGACTCGCAGGCTGTGTCCAGGGAGGGAAAGCCTGGGTGTGAGTGAGTGCCAGAGGCCACGCAGGCTGAGCAGCCAGCAGGGCCCCTGGTTCTGCAGAAAAGCCATGGGAACGAGGGAATGACACAACACGCTGCAACCACCAGCACACTCGGAACATGACAGAATGGGCTGACATGCACACAGACCTGGGCCTTGGGGCAGTGCCGGCCTCTGTGGCTATTGCGGACCCTGGCCTGTAGCCTGTGCTCAGGCTGAGACCTTGTCAGTAGTCAGGTCATCCTCTTGAAGGCCACAACACATTGAAAGGGACTCACCAGTCTGGAGGCCGTGTAAGTCCCACCAGCCGATGCCCCAGGCCCCTCACCATCATTCTGCCTTCCCCCAAGGCCCTCACAGCTGGCTTTTCTTATCCTGGGTCCTGGCTTCCACTGGGACAGGGCCTGGAAGAAGTCTTTTTCTATCGTTCCCAACTTCTTTAGGGAGACATTTGGGATGTTTATGGATCACATACAGGGAAGGTATAGTCACTGGCTCTGAGGAAATTATGATGTTTTGACCATCAATGTGAAGAAAAATTGCATGCTGATTCAAAGATAAATAGGGACAGTACAGCTAATTTATCCTTTTCCACAAATGGCTTAGGTCTGAAGAAAGCACTTCCTCCCGGCCCCAGGTCTAAAACCACCGATGTGTACCCAGTGGCACACCCTCATTTGCTGCCAGCCACTCTGCAAACTAAGCAGCCACTAACAATTGGCGTCCAGGCCTCTGCCTGCAGCTAACGCTCCAATGTCAGGATGGTGTGCAGAGGACGGGGCCAAGCGTGGGTTGTCGGCGGAAGGGACCACTTCCCTGTCCTTCCACCACAGCCCCCAGCAGCAGACAGGCATGGGGCACAGACAGAGCATGATGACCACACCTGAGACACACTCAGCAGTGGCCAAGGCTAGGGAGGGGCTGGTGGCCAGATCCAGCAGGGCTGGGCCCAGTGGTGTGGAAATGCTCGGATTGGTCTTCTGCAGGTGCCAGTCGTGGTGACATTAACTTAGAATGTAAAGTTGTACAAAAACTTCCCAATAGGCTCCTCTGAAAATAGCTTCCTCCATAGTAGCACCCAGCCTATCAGATGAACCTGTGAAAGATGGCACACCAGCCTGACTCTGCTTTTGAACCAGGTTTTGAATAAAGGATCGGCAGGGCTTTCAATTTCATGAACTGTGGGGGAGAGAGAACCACCAGAGTCAAAGCTCTCAGGTTCCTCACTAGGAATGCTGTGGACTTACAGGGGAAAGACACAAATGTCCCAGGGCCAAACCCAGAACAGTCTGTGGTAGTCAGTAAGGCTGCCACTTCCTCTCCTGCCCCTCTAATCACAAGCTCAAGATGCACACGCACACACACACACACATGTAAACACAAGCACACACATGTACATGTACACACACATACACACACATTCCCTCTCTCAGAATCCCCAAGTCTAGCACACACACACACACATGTAAACATAAGCACACACATGTACATGTACACACACATACACACACACTTTCCCTCTCTCAGAATCCCCAAGTCTAGCACACACACACACACACACATGTAAACACAAGCACACACATGTACATGTACACACACATACACACACACTTTCCCTCTCTCAGAATCCCCAAGTCTAGCACATCTGAACCCAGGGAATTACTGGCTTGGAGGGCGACCCACTTGCCATTCTCATGGAAACATCAAGAAGGCAAGTCTAATGTCAAGTGGGTGAAAGCTCTTACATAGCAGAGCTACAGGCATGTACAGGAAGGCTGAGCCAGTAGTATTAATCAGTCTACAACTCATTCGTTCAGCACTGTCTAGGGCACAGTTATCAAGGGGAGATAAGCCAGGGTTCAAGGCTGATTCTGGATTATTGGGGAGAAAGGGTTGTTGCATATCTGAGGCTCCCAAACAAGAGACCAGGTTTCAGACACCTGGTGCTGTCCCCACAAAATAAACAGGGGTGACAATACACTAAGTCAATACCCCCAGTGAAATAATGTATAATAATCCATGTTACAAGGTAGCATGGGCCAGGTACATTGAGTTCAAATAACAACAGATAATCCTGTTCACTGTCATTCAACTGATTGGACTAGGTCTGATTAAAAGAAATAGAAAACTATTTATTTGGATAATTTTTAACATCATCCTCTGTTGACGAGTTGACATTTCACTGAAATACACATATAACATACTTGCATAATAAAAACAGAAACTGTCTCCAGCACATCATCAATGATACACAGAGTAGGAGAGTGCAGTGAACAGACACAGGACAGAGAGTTTGTTTGCAACATAAATCATGGAGAAAATTGAGAGGTGGCCCAAGGGGCCATTTCCAAAGACAAATAATGACAACATATTTATTAAAGAGACATCAAAGGAGGAGAGAAAGCATCACTCTTCCCAGACCTGAAAGCAGAGGCTTAAGAACCATGATTACATTTTGCTTGCTGCGCGCAGGGAGAAACACACCCGAGAGTCAGGGACTGACCTTACGCTCCCACATGGGATCTGGGGAGGGGCCAGAAACGTGGAAGGGCTACAGGAGGAGGGAGTGTCTGCCAGGGTTGGGAATGAGCAAAACAGATGTTCCCAGACTAGAATTGAAACAAAGCTTAAGCACAGCACCCTGAATTTATTACATATCACAAAACAGGATAATGAAATTCTTCTAGCACACATATTGAGCTAAAAGGTACTTAGGCTGCTCCAAAAACTCCGTAGGCACAAGTTCCAACCCCCAAATATTCAAAAAACTATCTTAAATCCTTGAAAAAACCTTTTTTTTACAGCTCTAAAAAAGAACATTTTTTTCTTGAAATAAACACTATACAGTTAGCAAAATAATGTATTCTTTCATATTTCATATCTGTGTCTACTTCTATGAGCAAAATACTATTTTAATTTGAAATGTGGTCACAGCACTTAAACCAGCACAAAGCCATATAAAGTCATTCCATTAACATCACAGTAGAATTATGGTTTAGAATTAACACAGAATTGCTATCAAATATAAACATTATTGATTTAAGATGTCCAATCATATAAAATATTAAACAGAATCAAACCTAGTTTTGATTGGTTTTAAATGCTAGATGTTATCATAAATTTTTTTTAGAAAAAGAAATGGCGCTTTGCCTGTTGACTGCTGCTTTAAATTTTAGACACCATTTATTTAATTGGAATTTTATAGGTATTTACTCTACTAAATGATTAAGTCACAACAAAACCCCCAAACTATAAAAATCTCTTTAAATATTTCTGAAGCAATAGCATAAAATTATGATATTTTACCATCAAAAATGAACATCCATTTACCTTCCTTCCTCTTGCCCACGTTTAGGGTTCAGTTTTTCCTGCCTACGTGCATTTGTAAGACCTGCACTCCCTGTCTCCCTAAGTTAGCTCCATCAGACACACCAGCCACCTGCCAGCTCTCAGAGCCATGGCAAGCTCGTCCGAACTCCTTCTGAACCTCCACTGCAACAGTGGAGGTAAGAGACGTGTGTCTCTGCAGAAGCCAGAGCCAGTCTCCAGACTCCAGCCCAAGAGCTCTCACCTGGCAGAGCCTGTTTTCTCCCTCACAGGCAGGTTTCATTCAGCCAGGGCTGGTCCTGCTCTGGTAAGTTCTAGTTCACCCTTCAGCAGGATTCGGCCCCTATCCAACCAGCTGGATGATTTCAAACTAGCTCCCTTAGAAGAAAGAACTGCTGCTGATTAAATTCTTATAGAATAAACTTGCTCGTCCCCCGCCTCCTCTGCACACACATGCAATGCATATACATCACGCAGGGCACACCCCTTCATTTTTCATTTTTTTCCTCCAGGGAAAATGTGATGGTGTGTCCTTTGTGTCCATTATGAACAGCCCTTGAGTTATATGAAGGCTTAGAATCATAAGCACGATGCTCTGTAAGTCACCCATGGTGATTCCAACCCTCACGGAAAAGTCAGTTGTAACATTACCCCCGTAAGTTACGCTTGGGGTTGCACTCAGGCAGCTGAGTGTTGTTACTATCACGTTTGTCACCATTACTTTGAAAAATAAAGAAAATGTTTTTAAAAATTACCTAAAATTTTTATCTATGACATTTCCCTGAAAATGATCTGACAGAGCTATTGGTTTTAGGTCCTTTGATTCTCAGTTGTAGTTTTTTTTTCAGTTGTAGTTTAACACTAGAATTGAAGAAATTGTCAGTTTTCTGATAACAGAGAATTACTTAAAATTTAGGCTCAGCAGAAGCTGCAAAGCATGACTGCTATTCTGATTCATCTTTGCACCTGTCATTGTAATCTCACATACTTTATCCTGCTACACTCTGGGGAAGGGGGGTGCTGCCCACATTATTCCCATTTGGTTAAGTGACCTACCCAAAACAGCAAAGGCTCAGCGAGGTGCCCATGACACCACACTGGCCCCACCTTGACCACCACCCAGACAAAGCCGTTGGGTCAATGGGAAAGAGTGCTGGGAACAAGTCTCAATCGAGCACTCACTCATGACCACTTCCCTACATGACCACGGGTGCTACTCGATCAAGGTTACCCTCCTTTAACTAACTTAACAGAGCTCTTGTATCACTAAGTCAACATGGAGATGACAAATGATCGATCACAAGGTGTCAACTGGTTTTATGCACAGCACACATCTTTGTCTCAGTTGTGCAACTCTGAGGAGCTGCCATCTTGAAAAATACAGTCTATCGTGCACTCATTCAGACCACCGTTCCTCCCGATCAGCACAGGCAGTGAGACGAGGCCCTGTGTGGCACAACCCTCAGTCTGAGCTTAGCTGGACACTGGGGGTACAGGCAGCTCTGTGTCCAGGTGAATGAGTTGGTTTTGGGAAGGGGCCTGAGAGGGAGAGAAGGGTTTGAGTTAGGGACGGTGGTATACATAAGAGACTCTTTAACCAGGAAGATCACAAAAAGGCTCGAGTACCCTTTTCCTTTAGGGGGATTTGGGATCATTTCCCTACAGCAGCAGTTCTCAAAGTGTGCTCCAGGGACCCTAGGGCTCCACAAAACGCCATCAGGAGTCCATGAGGTCACTGTAATCTGCATACTAGTACTAGGATGTTCTAGCCTTGAACCCTCTCATTCTCTCCTGAGAGCACAGTGGGGTTTTTCAAAAGCTACATGACATGTGATGATGTCATCACTCTGGCATCTTTGTGCTTGCATGTTCTGTTTTAAAATTTTCTCACTTTTAATTTCTAATGCAGTAAATATTGAAACACAAGGCTCCTCATTAATTCTTAAGAGCATAAAAGGATTCTGAGGCCACAGACTTTGAGAATTGCTGATAACCTGTCCTCAGACAGGTAATAATACCATTTTTTCCCCAGGTAACAGCCTGCCTCTTCACCCCTTCTAGGATTCCTGTTATTTCACTGAACTTTCTCCACTTTGGGAAAAAATGTCCTTCCCAGAGCTTCTCTGAGCTAGCCTTTGACCCTTAACAGATAGCCCTCACTGTGCCTTCAAATGACACGCTCTCCTATTACGCCATATAGCCATCTCTATTACACCTACTGTCTGCCAAGGAGAACAAGTTTGCACAGGTCCCTTCCCAACCTAGGAACCGTTAGTAAGTGCTAGCAAGCTCCTTCCCATAGATAACTGAATCATGACATATGCGGCCTAATGAGGAGTATTAGGTGGGTATTATTCAATAACATGCTACAATAATTAAGACTTTTTGCTACTATATAATACAACTTGCTGTAACTCCTTTTCAGTCATTTTTATCTCTCAAAGACTTTTGAAAATAATAATTACTATTCCCAGATGGAGAATATCTGCTTTTCAGAAAGTATATAGAATCCAGTATTGAATAATCCTGTGGATTTAACTTTTAATTGGGCACACTACAGTGTAAGCCAGGTAAGAGCCAGAGGCCCTACCTTACAGCTACTTCCCATGATGGATATTGGCCTGTGTCAAGTCTTCCATCCCAGAGCTATAGAGTTTTAGCACCATGGGGTTGGGTACCAAGTTTGCTGAGTGAGTCTACAAAGATTCTAGGATAATGAACTTGAGTTGTCTCCTACAATTGCCTACATTTAAAGCTATACTCTTCCCCCAGGATTTTAGGAGAAATGACAGAGGTGGTTGCAGTCTGACTGTAAACTGAGTTTCAGGGAAGCCTTATTTCCCACTTGAGTCAAGGCCAGAGGGGGCCCCCACAATTTCTGGCTGTCTTTCAGGAACTGGCCTTGGCTACAGGCCACAGCCAGTGCTGTTACTCAGCAGACACAGCCAGGCCCACACGGGCAAGATTCTTTTGTTTCATTGGAACCATTCCCCAAGTCCCATTTAGAAAGTTAGTTAACATTTTGCAGTTTTTAACTCTTTGGAAGGACAGTAGAGAAAGGCATTTGGAAACACCAGCCATGTGACCTTGGGGCTATCCTGCTGAGGCTTTGGCATACAGAGGCTTAGATCTAGAAGACAGCTGGTTACACTAGCCCTTTGAGATGGGCGACACAGACAGCAGGGTGAGGACATACTGTCTGTCCTTTAGTGTTTAATAAACTTGAGGGATCCTTTGTCTAGTGGGGGACTAGCTCCTCACCCGTGCCCACAGGCTGACTAGCTCCCTTCTCAGGGATGACCCACAAAATTCTTAATGACTGGTGCATCCCAGGCACTACCCAATCAGAGCAGAAGTGGGACTGCAGACCAGAGCAGGGTCCAGAAGGCCCCCACTGAGCCAGTCATTAGGCCGTTAGTTGCTGGCTTATAGCAGGGTCTGCAGAGGGGCTGGGAGACTCAAGTGCTGGGGAGCCACAGCTATCGACTAGCAGGTACAAACTCGGCACCCCCACAAGGGGTCCAGCCATCCTGGGGTTTTCTGGCCAGCTTTCAACCCTATCTCCGTATCACTAACCATGGTGATGTGTGAAGAAGTCCAACCTGGTCTTGGGCCTCATGGACTCTGCTGTGCGAACTCATAAAACCTGCTGTGAGCTCCCAGATGCACTGCAGTCTGCATATGAGAGAGCAGAGTAGGGGCTGAGCCCATTTCCATAGTGAGGCCAGGGAGTCCACTTAAGTCCAGGCAGGTCAGACCACTTGAGATCATGAGCCCCAGGGGCCAAAGGGCTAAGGTCACAGCACACAAGATATCACAGGAACAGACCTCAAGGCTGGGAAGGAGTCTGTCAGTCAAATGTAGGATGCACCTGCCGGACCTCCACTTCTACCGGTGACATGGCTGCCTGCTCTGCCTGGTCTTGGTTTCCCACCTCCTCTCTACACCTTGCACACACACAGCCGCCAGGCCCCAGAGGCCAGGGCAGCAAAAGCGGCCAAGAACCCTTCTTTTCTCTATTTGCTTCAGAAACATTGAGCTTTTGCAGAAAGGTTACTTTTGAATACTCTATTGATTTTAAAACTCAAATTGGCTCCCTCAGGCATCCTGGGCTCTACATCAGATGTACAAACTCAACCAGCATTTAGAACTGGCTGAGAATTCCAGAGGGAAGGCCCTCACGAAGCAACTTTTTGGACAAAATTCTCCTGTTCACAAGATGTGGAAACCCAGCCTGGAGAGTTCCCTCGGTTTACATCTTTATGCATTTCCAGACATCTGAAAAAAGGGAGGTTTTACTGTCTCAATGGATCGCTACAGTACAGAACAGAAAAGAGATAAAAGAAAAACAGAAATTTCTTAAAGTTCTGGTAGTAAACAGGCATACGATATTATTATTGTTGTAGTCTTAATAATAAGCAATTATACGTTCAAAGTGCTTTACAATCACTTAGCTATTCCTCACAACAGCCCTGTGAGGTAGGTCGACATTATTATCCCCATTTTACAGATGGGGAAACTGAGGCACAGAGAGGTTAAGTCTTGCCCAAGGTCACGTAGCAACCAAACACTGGAGCTGGGATTAGAACCCAGGTTCCCTGACTCCCAGTGTCCTTGAAACTAGACCACACTGCTTCCAAAGAGGCATCCCCGGACTGGCTTTGAGCACGGGTTAAAGACGGACAATGTTGGATGAGGTTTGGGTGTGGTGGTGCTTCCCGTGGACACGTTAAGATGGAACCTGAGGTGCTGCCTGGGTTGGTTTTGGCATGCAGGTGTATGTGTTAGTTTAAATGGGTGTGTCTGAGCTTCCTGTCCTGCCCGACCCCACTGCGTTCTGAACTGGGTCACTGCAGAGAGTGGAGCCGGATGGTCAGGAGGTCAGGACTGACTGCCACATAATAGGAACTCTGCCAGCTCAGCGCCCAGGGGCCTGCCAGTCTTTGGGAGTCCAGGCAAACAAGGGATGCAGGACTTTGGAGCCAAGTCAGCTGCCCACCTTAGGCAGGTCTATTTAATCTTTTTTATTATTTTAAATTTTTTTTTTTTTTACTGGCCAGCATCAGGAAGTTGTGTTCATTTCATTTCTCTGTGGGCGGTTGCCCCCTCCTTTGCTCTCTCTCACTCTTTCCCTTTCTCTGAGTCTCTGCTTGGAAGGGAAATGGTTAAGCCTTGCATGTTCCCTTTCATGAAAAAGAGCCACCGTGAGCAATGTCCGCAACAGAAGGCCATGTGTGGCTCCGCAGGTGAGCCACGGCCCTGCTTCCACCTCCTGGAGGACTGCTTTGCTTGGAAGGGGTCTCCCTGGGGCCTCGGGTTTGCTTTTTCCTGCATTTCTCCCGAAATGCTGTTTCAGTAGAAATAAGCCCACTTGAGACTTTTCCCTTTCAAGGCATTAGCCCCAAACGCCTTCCGACTAACGAGCTTGGTGCTGTAGCTCAGGCAGAAAATTCTAAAGCATCCGTTCAAGCATCTGAAACAAATGAATCAGCCAGTGAAATCTCATCTGTTAGCATCTATTCTCCTCTTAGATTAGAAAAGAAAGAAAAAATAAAGCCTTTTTATGGCTCTAGATGAAATCATGCTTTAAAAACAAAACAAAAAAAATTGTATCTTCTACTTTTCAGACTGTGGTGACTTAGAAAACAAGTGTCTGGTACTCCAGAGATTAAATGTCTATTGGACATCCCAATTTCCCGTCTTTACGCACCAAGCCTCTCTCAGACGGCCACACCAAGGCGCATCAGGGAAGAAGCATCTTTGGCTTCTGTTATGCCACCCACCCTTCCGCTTGACCACCTGTGTCACCATCTGTGGGCTTCGGGTATAGACTTTAACATTATTAACCATACGCTTTACAAGCTGGAAACAATAGTCTCTTCTTTAAGCCCATCAGGTTTGGGGGTGGGGAGACTACTCCTCTAAAGTCTTTCTGTCATTAAGATGGGCAGGTTCCCATCTGAGATGAGTGAGGGACAGTGTCTCCTCAGATTCCACCCAAGTGTCTTTTGCATAAAGAAAATCCTTGAATGTTGAAAGAAAAAGAAATGAACAAAACTTTTCCCACTTTGGGATCTTTTTTTTCTTTAAGATACTGGACAAATTTTTGTCTGCCTGTTGTACAGGAGTCCTCATCTGGAAGGTCTGATGGGGCATTGCTAGTTGCTGGAAGGGGACACATGTTTCATGGCTGCAGAGCTTTGTTCTTTTAGTTCCTTGCTCCTTGTGGAAACTTGTAGGTCACTCGACTGCGGCAACAATGGATGAAGAGCAAATGCTGAGTCAAACTAAAGTGAACATGGCATGGAGGGGATGAGTGAGGAAAATAAAAGGCCTGATGCAGCTTCTCTCTGGTTCCCTCTGTAGAGGTGCTGGAGAGAAGGCTAGCTTTAATGGTGGCAATGGATGAAGAGATGGAAACTGCACACTCATTCAGACCACAGAGGCCAGAGTACACCGGGTGCCGAGCTCCTACCCACACATGGATCCAGGAGCTCCTCAAGCCATTCCCCTTCATGTGGAAGGGGACACTGCAGTTGGTCTGAACACAGGGAGACCAGATGGAGCCCAGAGGGTTGAAAACCACAGTGCATCCTTGCATCCTTGAAAACCATTCCATGGGGGACTGAAGCCCAGAAAGTTGACCAGCTCTGATGCTATTCAGGCAGACGGCACTCGATGCAGCACAAGCACGCACATGCCTATGTCTGGACTTCTGCGCTCACAGAAGTAATGCCCACACTCCACTGGCCATTAGCAAAGCCATGTGGCACCCCTGGCACAGGGAGAATCAACTCGCCCCACTTCTCGGTATGCCATGCCCACTCTTGGTGCTCCCCTGAGGGCCTGTGTACTTATCCTAGGGACAGTGTTGGTGCAGTTCCCCATTGCCACTTGGCCCCATTTCCCTAACTGCTATATCATCATGCAATACTCCATTATGACAAAGGAAGAGCCTCCTCGTGCTAATTAAAAGCAGAGTGATAAATCACATTTAAAGCCATTTCTAGAGCAGAGGAAGCCAAAAATGTAATTAGAATTATCCTTCAAGGAGACAAAATTTTCTACTTTTAATGTTTGCTTCAGAATCAAATGCATTTTCAGAATTTATCTGTCAAAATTATGAACACAACTTAATTTTCTAGGCTGTGCATTCAACATAATTTAGAGTCATAGCCTCAACTCCCAACGGAACCATGTAAAATGTGATGATATTACCATCTAACTGGAAATATTTTAATTTCACCAAGGAAATGAAACTCTTTTTATAAACAACAAAATAGAAAATGTTTAGGAGGAAACAAAACCAAACCTCGGTATTACTGGAACACAATATAATAGACTCTTGTCACCCATGACCTAAAAATGTAGTTTTGACAGCATTTTGAACTTTCTACTTGAAGACCCCATGAAGCCCCTTTGTGAAATGTGGTAACTACTTAGCTATGTGTTGCTTTTTCAGATTTGAAAATATCAAAAGACTATACCTCATCACCAGAGCAAGAACTGAAGCCATCTAATTAGGAGGTCTTAGGAATTCAGAAAAGCTTTAACTCTGTGCGAGGTGGTCATCGCAGCACCTTCCATGGAAAACAGAAGAGTCTCTTGCCAGAGCTAACCTGATTATTGTGAACTACGACACAGCCACCCATGAAAGAGTATGTTTCCCCCTCCAGAAAAGTCATCAAGTTTCACCAACCCCACCCACAAGAATCTGAGAACAGTAGGCATTACCTATGCAAAGGGTCCTGGGCATTGAGACCTGGCCAGCTCAGTCCTCCAGGCCCGAGGCTACTTTCAGGAAGAGCTACCAGAAACATGGCATCACCCCCTCTCCTTGCACCCAACTTGGCCACACCGCCCTGGAGAATGTATGGGCGAGGGACCTGTTCACATTTACAAACACTTGTCAGTTTGTCTTGTCTAAGGCTACTTGCAAATTGTGGTCAGAAGGGCTACTATTACTTTTGCAAACTGGTTTGGCCAGAGGTGAGAATTTTGCTCACAAATTCTACAACTTGAGACAGCAATGAGCTATCTGACTGAGCCTGTGGTTCACTGAGCTACCTTTAGGAGATGTGATCAGAGAAAGAAAGATCAGAAATTGTCTACTGTTAGATTTAACTGATTCACCCCACCCTGCAGCTGTGTGGGTAGAACAGAGGTTCCATCATGAATGTTCCATCCGCTGTCACACCAGGTCATCTAACCCAACATATGCGCACCACACATTTCTTCATTCATGATTTCATTAGTATTCATGTTTATATTCTCTCTCTCAGCCAGATCACAGACAAGCCTTCACTTTGGCAGTGACCATCACTTTGAACACAAAACAATCAATACTGGACATTTTTCTCCAGGAAAAAAAAAAGTGCAGGACTATTTCACATTGACCCTTACCAATATTTATAAGGCCTAATTTAAGGTGTGCTGATAACAGGGACATAAAAGTAATTTTAGAGTAAATGAATTGAAAAGGAAACATTTTTTACTCTATTCACAATGAACTTAAAAGCACAGTGGGTAGTAGAGATGACAGGGCTCTTGGTTAATTTGGTCAGTTGTTTTTGACAGCTTGCCAATCTCTACAGTTCCCTTTCCCCAGTTCTTAGCATCTCTTTCTCATTCCTTCTTCACCCTGCTTTCTCCATCATCAGCACTCACAAAGTCCCCTTCCTGGCCCCTCTGGGCAGGTCTCCACTGTGACTCCCTTCCGCTGCACACCTGCTTCCCATCCCAGAGCTGTGGGCTCACCTTGGGTTCTATATCCTCATGCACTCTGGTTGGAACCATAGGTCCCTGAAAGCCACATCCACACTCTAGGAGCCCGGGGAGGGGCCAGGCTGGCTTAGAGGACCCGAGGCTGGCCTGGGTATGAGAACAGCATTTGCACAGCAAGCCTCACGGCCATCAGGAGACAACACAGAGAGACAGACACACCCCAGGCGAGCAGGCACACACGCACACATGCACGCACAAACATATGCACATGCACAGCAGACACACCAGGAAGTGATGGATGTTACTGAAATGGACCAAAAACCAACAAGCAGTGGGGTAAGAAACAAACAGAAACAAAACAAAGCACTTGCGTTCCGATGTAAAGCTGTGTACTGGGCAGCTAGGGCCCACACCCAAGGCTGGGGGAAGGTGGGTGCCTGCCCGGAGGAGACAGGCCCAGGGCAGGCTCACTCCCCTCCCCCAGGGCTGTGCCTCCCCCGTCGCTGTCCTGGGGGCCCTGTCCCACAGGCCTCAGCAGATAACAGAGAAAGCAAGGAAAAGGAGGCACTTACCTCGTGGCCCAGAAATGGCTAGTCCACATTTTGGGGAGTGTGCAGTATCTCAGTTTAAACAAAATCCTTGTGGTACTGCTCAACCATGAATTGTCAGCTCTCTAGTGTTTCAAATAAGCTTATAAAATCGTTAGTGAGAAGAGAAAACTACAAAACAACAATTCACCTGTAGGGCAATTGTGGTGTTCTTCGCAGGGTATTTTCCCACCAGTCCTTGTTCTTTCCGTTTCTTGAATTTCCTAAAGTAGTCCTGTATCAGGAAAGTGGCATAGAACTTCCCCACGGTTACCTCATCATCTAAACGGAGAGACCAGACAGAGCTCTCCCGAATCAGCACATTTGCACCAAGAGCCTAAACACTGGCTTCTGGCTGGGGCAGGGCAGGGCAGGGCAGGGCAGGGCAGGGGCTCTGTGCGTTCGGCTTACATCACAGGAGGGAGACTAGATCTAGCAAAAAGCGAGGTTGGGCAAAGCAGTTAAGGCTCAAAATTAGAGTCTGTTAAATAAACTGATACTCAAAATTGCAGAAAATAATATTTGTCATGAGTTGAATAGAGCAGCATATTAGTAACACTATTAGGTACTGTCTTGGTTATTTGCTTAAAATAAAAATTACAAAACAAAAAAAGACTTCATAGGTCATATTTTTATTTCTGTTCATAGGGATCTGCATGTATAATTACCATGAACACCAAGGGCAATTAACCATCCAAATCTCTATGCCTGGAGATAAAGATAGAGACCTTGGAAAGGGGACAGACAAGCTCGGAAGAAGAGGGAGGTTCAGTAAAGTGACTGCAAACCCATATTTTTCGTGTGCCCCTGACTCTCTGCCAATAGCCTCCATACAGCATTTCTTGATTTATAATTCAGAACTGCTGTTTCTTTGCATTGTGACAGTGCCAACTAACCTCATGGCTGAGCTGACTTATTTCTGATTTGTTCAGAAACAATCCAACATGGATCACTGGGAACTGGAACTCTGCTGAGCATTTTACAGGTGATGCATGAGGCAGAATAGAGGCTCCGGCTGTCTCATGGTAAACCGCCTTGGCAGTGTGAATGTGCTCTGGGGGTCTCCACAGGCCCCGCTCTCTCAAGGGTGCTCACCACCAGATCTGCTGTGTGCTGATTGATGGCTCCTGGGCAGAAAGCTTGAGCCCACCCACACGAGGCCACGGACCATGACTTGCTACCGGCCCTCAGGTTTTAGCATGGCTAAACTCTCAGCCAGGCTGCCCTTATAATAGTTACATGTGATCTGGGGCAAGGGCCTCAATCTCTAGGGCCTTGTGCTCGCATGTGTGAAGAGGGCTACGCCTCTTTGAGGGGCTGATAGGCTCATAGGAGAAGAGGCGTGTATAATACTCAGCTCCTGTTAGGTGGTCCTCAGTGCTGGGGCCTGGGTGATTGTGAGCCCTCAGAGTCACTATCATTTTACAACCCGCCAACTGTGGCAGCCACTGAAATGGATCACAGGAGCCACAGGCTGGGGAACACTGAGGCCCACTGCATTCCCTAATGTAACCTTGGGTGGGGTTCTGGGTTTTGACGCTCCTGGGCCACTCTGGGTCACCTTTCCAAACTTCCTGGTCAAGAGCTACTTGACATTACTGTGAGAGAAGATGCTTGGAATGGTCTGGCTTTGAGAACATACTGCATTCTTTCCAAATCCAAGCTAGGCAAGTCCTGGAATGGTGTAGGGGCCGCCAGAGAACATAAGACTTTGTGTGGCACGTGAAACCATGGTCCCTCATCGGCCTGTCTGGTCTAAGGATACACTCATGGCAAGGAGGTGAGAAGTGAAGAGAGACCATCCAGGTCTTGACGTTTTAACCCCTGCTCTGCTCTTGAGCTGCTCCCCGTTTTGTCTAGAAATGTTAAGACACCAGTTCCAGCTACTGCTACTACTGGGCATCTACAGGTGCCAGGCCCTGTGTCAGAGGAGTTCCACCTGGGTCACACGGCCTCTTCAAGTAGAACTCTGAGCCAGTGGACCTGCTCACCCCCTCTGACAGGTGAGAGAGGTTCAAGGGCTTGCCCCGGGCCAGCCGAGGTAGGACATGAGCACCCAGCCTGGGCGCTCCACCTCCTCTGCGGGCCACACAAGCTACCTTCTTTGGTGCTGACTCTCTCAGAGTACAAGCCTCTCTCTCCTGGGCTGCTGCCCAGAGGTAGACCGACTGCGGACTGCACAGACAATCCAGGGACCCAAGGGGATGCTCCACCTGCTCTGCCAGAGCCGGCCTCTTCAGTCCAGGATCTCAAGCCTTCTCTGGGTGCTTCTAGAAAAAACACACTATATACAGAGGGCCCAACTCATTCCAGATGGGGATGCTCCCAGCACATGCGAGCCTACCCTTATCTCCGTCAGCCTGGGCGGTGCTGGCCAAGGGGCTCCTGCAGGAGGGTCCTGGCTCTCCTGGCCACAGCCTGGGTGGCAGTGTGCTCAATGCCAAGGGCTGACCGTGCTCTCCCCATGGGGCCACACCAGAGCAGGGCACAGCCACCCAGTGTGCTGCAGGGCAGCGTTCAAGGACCACTTGGTCTGCTCCACTGAGAAGCTGAGCTAATTGAGACTGAGCCCAGGAAGAGTTGATAGAAACAGGGGAGGTAAAAGCAAGACAGAAAAGGAAGGAAAAGAAGGACTGAAGGCAGTGAGGCTGGCTGGGCTCAGGACTGGAGAGAAGAGGTTGGTCGGCACTGAGCGCCCTTCCGGGCAAAGGAGCCAAAGAGCCAGGTCAAGGAGCGAAGATCCAAAGGCAAGGAAAGCCTCTGGAAGCAGAGGAACTTCTCAAGATGGGGGAAGACTCATGAGTGGCGCGACAAGACTGCAGAGTGGAGGCGAGAATGTGCGTGCGAGTCAGAGATGGGCAACGAGACATTTCAGCCCTAAGATGGAGCAAGCAGGCAGGCTGCCCCTCAGCCACAGATCCTGCAAAAGACAAGCTCCCAGCTGGTGTTCCAGGGCTCAGTCCTGAGTGTCTCCTTATTACCAAGCTCATGACAACCCGGGATGCCTCACGGCACACCTCCTAAGATGGCCACCTACTCTGTCACCAGGTCCCCAAGGGGCTCCCTGACCACCCTACATCGGCCAGTCCCAGGTGCCAGGACAGCTGGCCTGGCTCAATCTGTTGCTTTCAGACGAGGTTGCAGCATGGGGGGCACAGAGCCCCTCAGTCCCAGGGAGCTATTTACTCACTGGCCTGGAGGGCTGTACAAATATTCTCCTTTTCTAAGCCTGCTGTGATGTGGGGATGGCTGGGAACCACTGGCAGGCTGGAACGTGGAAGAGGAAAAGCAGATCAAAACTAACATGCGGCCCAGCAACCCAGTCAGGGTCTGCCTACTGGAGCTGTGAGCGCACCGCCCACTGAACTCTGCTGGCAGCAGCACTTATCTGAGACTCAACTCAATCAGCATCATTCTAGGCACAGACACAAACCAGGACATGGAACTTCTAGAACATTTCATCTCCTTCTAAGACCCCATTTCCTTCTTCTTGGTTTCACAGTGCCTCCTGGTGCCATTTTGAAATAGATTAACATGTTATTCTAAACTCCAATCCATTTTAAAAGATACAGAGAAAAAGCCAGGCTTGTCATTGGGCCAAGAGAATGGAAGAATATGTAGCTCTTACCAGAAGTCTAGTGGAGCTAAAAGAAGGGAGCTTAGATGGTGAGCCAAATTCTAGACTTTTTTTCTGGTCAAATTAAAAGAAATGAAGTGTCACAGTCACGTGAATGATGCTAACCATGTGAGTCTAGCCAGGGGGGCCCTGACGTGTGAGTGAGACTAGTTTGTACTGAAGGTGGCGTGTCTGGAGAGGCGTGAGGCGGGAGGCAGGAGCAGGCTCCGGCCGCGCAGGGAAGGCTCACCCAGACAGGCACAGCCGCTATTCTGAAGCATGCATCTGTCTTTCGAGAAACGTCGTAGGGGAATACAGCTGGCAAGAGATAACTCTGATTCCATGCCACCACCCTAAAACAGAATTGCTTCAGAATATTCTGAAAGACTGCCAGTTGAAAGGAACAGAGGCTGCAGAAAAAGCTTAAGCACATTGTTACAACAAATTTTTTAAAAGCAGTTTTTCTAAGCCATGCGAGCACTTGGGTGTGCAGCTATAAAGAACAGAATGAAACCAAAGAGTTGTTTTAAGTGTGCAGTATCAGTTCTCCTGTGCAGAGCCAGGGGTCTCCCAGTGGGAGTTTGGGGTTTTGTTCTTTTTGATTTAGGGGCTTTTTGGCTTTCCCTTTATCATCATTTCTTTGTAGGCCATCTTCCCCAGCTTTGAGCCAGTGGCCATGCTAGCTGTGGGCAGCTCCCTGCAGCCACAAACACTCATACTGCCTCTCGCTTCATGCCCAGGAGCAGAGCTGGCCAGCATGCTGCTTTCTCTGCCCCTGAGAGCCAGAGGTTGTCACCTTCTCAGAGGAAGAGACTTTGGCCACCGTCCTGACCCGGGATTCCAGGTCGGTATCCAGACCTGAGCCAGGCCAATCTTGAAAGCTGCGGGGCAGTGACACTATAAAAGTCTGGTGGGCTACAAAATACACCAAGTGCTCACCACGTGCCCAAGCTAGAGATGCTGGGATGCTGTGTGGTGGACCTGAGCAAACGGATCCTGCACCTTTAAAACTTGAAAATAAAACAGTCAAAAAACAACCACCTCAACTTCTAAGTCCATGTGCACTTGAACAAAAATGGGAAAACAGTGTATAAATAATATATATTATATATATATATATGTGTGTTATATATATATAAATCTAAAAAAGGTTTAGTCAGTTATTTTATGATAAATAATGAAAGAAATAAGCATGCCTTGTTAGTCCTGTCCCTACTCTACATTCTAACTAGAGGGACATTTTGGGTAGTTAAAGGTAGCAACTCAGTCTTGATAAGAACATTTTGAAAATACCATTTTCTGACAGCTATCTATTTCTTTATGAGAAGTGTTCAATAATACATTGAAGGGTAAATGAAAACTAGTTTTAAATATTTAATTTTGGGCCAAAAGATACAGGCTTTCTGTTTTGAGGCAGCAAGCTTGTTGTCTAATATTAATTCCTCCACCAACAGGAAAGACCCTGCTCCAGCCATCTTTGTCTGGTTTCCTTCCCACCGAAGCCTCACCTTTGGAGTGGTCTTCATAGTACCCCAAATAATTACACCAAATGTTTGAGGGGCCTTCTTTAGCTGTTGGCCTCACTGACCTAGCTGATGCACAAAGAATTCTGCAGTCTGGGGTGGCTGGAGGCACTATCACTGACACAAACGTGTTGGTCAAGAACTACGTAGGAAACAGATTACACTGACCCCCGGCTGGAGGGACGACTTGGTCAAGGAGCTTCATGCTAGTCTTCTTCCAGATCTTCTTTATCACAGCTCGAAGTTCCTCGTTAGCCTGTTCCAGGTTCCCTGGATGCAGAAAGCAAGAGGAGAAAACAAGCCTTGCTTCTTCCACCCAGCAACCCCTCTCCAGTCTGACCACTGCTGCTTCCCTGCTAGCCCGCCCTGGACGGGAGCACGCCCATGGCCAGGGCATTCCTCCCAGCAGGCTCTTCCCAGTCAGGTCATTCATACGTCCTGTATCAGCACCAACCACAGTCACTCCACTGTGGGAATAGCCATGTTTTACTCTGGAACCCATGTCCTAACTTCCCAAGCCCACATCTGTACCTCTCCCCTGCTCCCAGCCTAGCATGCCAAACCCTGCCTTCTTCCTTGAAGACCCAGACTAAATTTCACCAAAACAAGACTCTCTCCATTCCTACTGTGTATACTCATCTGTGGCATCCACATCACCTTGGTCTTTTATCAGATGGACTGATATTTGTTTCTTCAAGTAACATGTCCATCCTGCCTTCTGCACCCTCACTGATGCCTGATGGGGCCAGGCACAGAGGAGCAGACTGCAGGGAGCACACATTAGCCTGCAGGGACCCGCTTTGCGGGACAGATTCACTCTGAGCTCCAGAGCTGTGGAAAAATAGATGTCCACAGACTCCGCATGTGCCGCTTGCCGGCTCCTCTCCCCTCTCTTCCCTCAGTCTCTGATTCCTCACCTTCTGGTCACTCCTTAACCTGTTCCAACCTGCCTTCCACCCCACCTCTGAAGCTGCCACAAGCCGACCCAGGGGTCTCATGCCAGGGTTTAGTCTACCAGGGCTGAGCGTGGGCCCCAAGACCACTCTGCTTTGGTCTCAGCTGGGAAGATGCTGGTTTAAACAGTATTTCCCCAGTGCCCGCCACAAGTCAGTCGAGGGGCTTCTGCAGACGTGACCTCACCTTCTCCCCAGGACTTCCCCTGGCGTCAGTGTGTCTAGTTTCCTTTTCAGAGAGACACTGACTATAGCTCAGAACAGTGCAATCCCTCACTGAAGGCCACACAAGTAGTAAGAGAACGGCTGGAGTCAAGTCCCGTGATGGTCTGTCTCTGGCCTGGTCTCCCACCGATCTCTTCTACTCTGTGTAAGCAGTGACACGAGTCACCTCGCAACCTTCTGAGACAGAGTGAAATGTAAAGGAAGGAAGGAAAGAAGGGATGAAGGAGACGGGAACAGCCGCACCCACCAGCACAAATGTTCTCATTGCACTCACCACCCCCTTCCCAGGGCCTCCCCTTGGCAAGGAAAGGCCCAAAAGGCTAACGCAGGTGGGAGGTGGCATCACCTCCCAGTTCCACCACCCGGCCTGCTCCCAGGGCGTGCTCACCTTCGGTCTTGATTTTAAGAGCTGTTCGAACCAAAGCAAACAGGGTTGCATTAAACATGACTGTCCCATCACTGTTGAGAGGCATGTTCATGGCAACCAGTCTCTGTAAATAGAAAGAAAATTTTCTTAATGGAATGAGAATGACGGATCATAGCCATGTCCCTTTCCCACATGCATTCTGTTTCTTCCCCATCTCTTTTCTAGTTGGCCCTCAATTTAATTCAACAGTCATGTGAGGAGCACCTTCCCGCTCGGGGGCTCTGACATGACAAAGATCAAAGGTCTGGTCATGAAACGCAAATACAGGCACTCAGATGGTTTTTTGTTTCATCATGTCCCTGTTTCAGCATTCTTTTCCCTTGCCAATTAACCAGCTCTCCCTGCGTCTTGGGGTCAGGCCTCCATTCTGGGCTCACCCTTAAGGCTGTTATGAGTGTAAAATGTTGTACCAGACACAGTAAGACAGGAGTAGAGTGTGGAACTTAGGTCCTCAAACAACAGGATCTGTGATTATTCCTAATACAGGGAGTGTCCTCCGAGGACCCTGCCCTAGTGAAACCGTTGTGGAGTCTACATGGTTCCTTCAATTGTTTGGTCCTTCAGAGTGGAATCTGCACTTTCCACTTCTCTTCCCCCTCTCCTGGCCCCTCTCACACCAGCACTGAGAGCTGGACAGACAGGGTGCCTGCCACCGTCTCTGAGTCCCAGTCACCCCCTCTGTGTAGCAGACAACCTGCCCACACCAAGGGGGCCGGGCAGGGATTAAAGATCATGGACAGAGATATCACACCAGTACCTGGAACAAGGTTAGGTGCTAAATCAGTGGTAATTATAATTGTTGGTAGCTTCAAATTTCTTATATTGGCCTGACAGGGTATCCCAAAAGTTAAAAAAAAAAAATTTCCCTCTTTATTAACAGCTGGAAATCTGTGTTTGCACGATGCATCCCACCTAAATTCTCAGTCCTATTACCAACAACCCCATTTCCAAAACCAGCACAGGCAGCTATGATATCTGGCCACCCTTCCTGGCAAGCTCCCAAGTCAGCAAAAGGGACCATTTTGTGCCTTGAGGACACTTGGATCCTTTATGTACTGTAACCCCCCATGTATAAGATACACCTTAATTTTGGGGCCCAAAATTTTAAAAAAATGTATTACATAAAGTTATTGAACTCAAGTTTTATTCATCATAAAATTCATACAACTCCTCATCCACAGGAAAAAGCAGGAAATGCAAGTAAAAAATCTACAACCACTGTATATGACGCACCGTTTTTAGACCCCAAATTTTTCAAAAAAGGGTGTGTCTTATACATGGAAAAATATGGTAATTGGGCTTGGAGATGCAAACACAAGATGACAGCAATGAGCTGGAACCCATCTTGTTCTTGGGAAGCAGGAAAGAGGATGTTGCTTTTGAAACCTATGAAAAAAAGGCAACTACCACCCCAAGTCCAGGATGAGGAGCAGAGACGACCCAGGCAAGGACCCCAAGGACTTGCCAATGGGTTTTCTGAACGTTCCGCTCAGGGAACAATGAGCATGGCTTAGAAAACCTCTTTGGGAGCCTGAAACACACACTCTGTTCCGCTGGATCCGTCTAGAAGTGGCCCAGCAGACTGGCTGGGTTTCTTCAGGGTAGAGTTCCAATAGGTACGTCTTGCCTTTCTCTTTTAAAAAGGGGAAGTCTTTTCTGTTGCTACAATAGACTTAAGGTGAGTCAATGCGAGCTCTATGGAAAGAAAGCAAATCTCAGCTAGGGCTCACAGACAGCATGGTCTGCTGTGAGGACTGCAGACACGGCGTGGGTGGGAGGTCCGGATCCATCCACTGCTGGTGGTTCACCAGGAGAGGAGCGTCAGCCACAGAGGGCATACAACTGTACCCACCATCACACAAGCTATAAATGCCCAGAGGACCGAGTCTTCTCCATTCTACTTCCTAAGTGGAGCGCTAAGCCACCCCCTCCTCTCTATCCCTACTTCCTCTGCTCTCACCTGGCTCTTGTCACACCACGCTTAGACATCTAACTCCAACAGCTCTCCTTGTGCCCCGTCCCCAGCTTACTTCTCCACTGCCAGAGTCACCTGTCCACTCATGTTGGAACTCAGCAGGGCTTGGACGGCTCCTCAGAGCTATGCTGAGTTTGTGCCTGTGGCCTTCGGCCACTTCCTCTTCTGTTCTAGCCACACCAGTGATGCTCCACTTGCCAATATAACGTCCATTCTCCTGCTTCCATGTCTGGGTTCTCTGTGCTTCCTTTCTACAAAGCCCCTCCCACTCAGACAAACCCCTATGTCTCTCCTTCCGGACCTAATGCAAATGTCCCTGTCACTCCATTCCTGTCACCTGATGACAGACTACATAATTCCCTTCCTATTCTCATTATTGGCTGGCAGGGGGTCCTAAAGTTTACACTTCTGGGAGCTCCTCCAGGACAGGAACCACATATTATTCACCTCTGCATCCTCAGCACCTGACAGAGGGTTTGAGAGAATGTCACTTACTGTTGTTGTTTTTAATGAAGCAGGAGTCCCTGCAAGAGAGGCCATCAGCCGCTCAAACAGGACACTTACCTTACAAGCTACTCTGTGTGGGCATAATTTCCCAAACCCCAGGGGAGGCTGGATGCGGCGGAGCAGGGTGACCACATCAAGGTGCTTGATCCTTCCCCTGAAGACAGAGGACAGCATGAGGTCTAGGCAGCACTGAGGGCTGAGCTTCCCATCCATCCCACCTTCCACCACAACCACAACCACAGCCAGCGGGCCAGACACAGCCCACACATGCCATATGGAATCCTTTCCAACCTACTTTGCCTCAGGGTCATATTCTGACCATATCCTTTTGAATTCGTCTAAATGGTGAGGTCCCAGAATTGACCAGTCCCGGGTCAGATAATCAAAATTATCCATGATGACAGCCACAAACAGGTTGATGATCTGTAAAAGGAAATCAGAAGGGGGAACTTCAGCTGTGGTGGGATGGGTGGTTCTAGATAGACCCTGCTGGTATTTCCTAATTATGGGGTTGGGAAACATTTACACCTGTTCCTCCAGAGAGGCTATAAAAACTTCTCCTCTGGAGAACGTTTAAGGAAAGAGCAGGCTTTTAGCTTCCTGAGATGGCTTTGGCATAGTACCAGGGGAGGTTGGGAGGGGGGTTAATTATCTGGACTTTTGAAGCACACTTCAGTTTTATAATTTCATTGCTACCAAATAACTCACACTCCTAAGTCACCGCCATGTGTATTGGCTTTGAAATTTTTTTTTTTCCTGATTTTAATTTATGTTTACATAGTTACAAGTGTACCCCTGAATATATCTCCCTCCCTCCCCCCTGTTCTCCTTGATACCCCCTTAGCCCCCTCCTCCCACCGCCTTTCCCCTTTTCCTCCATAATTTACTATCCTGCCCTCTATCTCTCTGTGTTATGTTTATATACTTTCACTAATGTCTTTCCTTTCTTTGATCCCCTCCTCTCTTCTCTTTTCCCTCTGGACTCTTTGACCCCTTCTCTGCTTCTCTTTCGTTCCTCAGTTCTCATTGTTCATTGGATTCCTCATATGAGTGAAGTCATGATATTTTTCTTTCTCTGCCTGGCTTATTTCACTTAGCGTAATAGACTCCAGGTCCAACTATGTTGCTGCAAAAGGTAAGATTTCCTTCTTTTTCACAGCCACGTAGTATTCCATTGTGTATATGTACCACAGCTTTTTAATCTACTTGTACACTGATGGACACTCGGGCTGTTTCCAGATCTTGGCTATTATAAACAATGCTGCTTTAAAATTTTTATAAAGAAACCAGCAGCCCTAAGAAGCCAGGGCTATGACTACTCCAAGTCTGACTAAGCATTAAAGACCTGCTCACACAGCGGTGCTTCACACTGGATGATTAAGCAAAAACCTCTGCCAAGACTGCCACATGGAGTCCAGGGTGCTGCTCATCCACATGAAACAGCCTCCAGCAAGTGGGTGGGGTGACATCACTGGTCTGAATTCCGAATGTTACACAAACACCTGCTGACGCAGAGGGAGCTCATCTGACCACATACCAGAAATGCGCAGAGCATGTAAAAACTGATGAAATACACAATGGCGAAGTTGCTCCCGCACGAGTACTCCTCCCCGGGGTTGTAATCCGACTCAGGGTCACACAGTTTCCCTGGGAGGCAGGCCAGCATGATCTCCTGCCAGGCCTCACCTGTCGCACACCTTTTTAGAGCAAGCAAAGAAAGGCTTTTAGTAGGGGAGGAAGGGGTTTGAGGCTTAGACCGTTAAAAAATGTTAAAAAAATTTTTTTTTCATTGGAGCAAAACCTAAGGAGGCCTGGCTACAACTTCCTTTTATTTATATCAATTGATATAAGGACATTAATTCTTTTTGTAAAAATAGAAGTTTATTTTTGCACTGTTTCTTCTTTAAACACTAATGTTAAAATTTTTTATCGATTATTAATTATCTTTTAATAGCTTAACATCTGACTTGATTAGACTCTGTTTCAATTTTGTTGAAAGTCAACAACTGGAAATTACCTAACTTACTGATGACTTGCTATCCAGTCACTAGAGTCATTACCAATTACTTGTGTGATTTATAGAAAGTTCTCTCATTTTGAGGCACCCTTGTTTACAATGTTAATTAACGAGGGTTAAAAAAAATCCCATAAAATTTCTAATTACACCTTTAGGATATCCCCTACCGGCTGCACAAAAGGCTTCTATGTTCCCGCAAAATTCCTGTGCTCCTGGTTGTGTCTCAGTGCGCGCTCTGAGTGGTAAGCACAGCTCCTTCCATTTCCCAGGTGGCCTTAGGAGACTAACTCCCAGAAGGATAAACCCTAAGCCAGCCACCACTGGAACAACCACAGCAAAATTCCTGTGACTGAAATGTTAGTGTCTCTGTTTAAGAATACAAACAAATGCAAAAAGCCACTGTGATCAACTAGGAATGGTCATGCTGCTTTAACAATAGTGTCCTCTGTCATTCTGCAGCCCAAAGCTGGAGACACACGCCTCCTGCTGGAATCAGTCACCTGAAGAGCAGCAGCACCGCCTGGGGAAAGGTCTGGAAGTTGTTGTTCCTGTTAATCTGGTTGTTATCTCTCATGGCAACTTTCCCAAACATCTAGGTGGAGAAATTATTAGAGAGAAATAAGAATAGATTTTGTCATTAAAAAACAAAACAAGGCCTGACTGGGCGGTAGCGCAGTGGATGGAGCATCGGACTAGGATGCCGAGGACCCAGGTTCAAGACCCCGAGGTCGCCAGCTTGAGCGTGGGCTCATCTGGTTTGAGCAAAGCTCACCAGTTTGAACCCAAGGTCGCTGGCTCAAGCAAGGGGTTACACGGTCTGCTGAAGACCCACGGTCAAGGCACATATGAGAAAGCAATCAATGAACAACTAAGGTGTCGCAACGAAAAACTAATGATAAAAAATAAAAATAAAAAACAAAGAAACAAAACAAAACAATAACCCTCCGTATGTGAATTTAGAACCACCTCAAGTTTGATCCACACCCACAAGAGCTTTCCCATGATGCTTGGACCTTCATTTATTCACAAAGCTGTGCCAGGCACTGTGCTAACCACTGGGAACACAGTGACATCAGGTATATTCTCCCCTTGGAGCTCCTATGCTGGCAGAGGGTCAGAAAAGCAAGCAGGCAGGCGGCCATTCACATGAGAGCTGGGATAGTCCAGCTGAACAGGGGAGCAGAGAGAGGCTCCCATATACGAGGCTGGGGACTTGGGACAGGGAGGCTCCAGGGGAGTAAGATGAAGGCCCAGAACTGAGGCCACACAGGTGCTCCAGGGAATGAAGAGAACATGCATACAGACAGACAGGCAGACAAGGGTCAGGCTGAAGACAAGCGTGGAGCCAGCAGGCCACAGAAAGAAGGGTGGCTTTACTTCCAGGGCGAGGGGAAGTTAGAAAATACTTGTGGGACTTATAGAAGCAGACAGACACTTTAGTGAATGGTGGTGTATGAGCAATGCAGTCTGCAGTTCTCTGAGACAGCTCTGGGTCAGTGTGAGAGCATTTTGCCATGAAGGACCTTTCAGGGCACATGGCATCCCATGCCACTGAATGACAGGGGCTCAAGCACATTGATTCTTGGTTCATAACTCCTGCTAGTATTCCTAGCAACTTGTGAATCCTTCCATGCTTTCAGAATAAAATAAATTGGCACAGCCCTGGCCGGTTGGCTCAGTGGTAGAGTATAGGCCCAGCATGTGGATGTCCTGTATTTGAATCCCAGCCAGGGAACACAGGAGAAGCAACCATCTGCTTCTCCACTCCTCTATTCTCTATCTCTCTTCCCCTCCCGCAGTCATAGCTCAGTTGGAACAAGTTGGTCCCTGCCACTGAGGGTGGCTCCATGGCTTCGTCTGAGGAGCTAAGATAGCTCAGTTGTCAAGCAATGGCCCCAGATGGTCAGAGCATACCCCATAGGGGGCTTATTGAATGGATCCTGGTCAGAGTGCATGTGGGAGTCTGTCTTTCTGCCTCTCCACTTCTCATTTAAGAAAATTAAATAAATAAATAAATAAATACACTGGCATAATCCCTTCTCTGCCTCTGGAATTACTCCATCTCTTTACACATATCCCTCCCTTATCTGAAAGAGGATAGCTATCTGAACCCACAGAGAATGTGGCAGAGAGACCACCCAGGGAGATCCAGCTCCACAGGCTGTCCACCTCCCTCCACTCCTTGACACTCTGCCCACTGCAGCTGCCACTTCTGTTGGGGCTAAGCTGTTAATGAAGCCCAACCCTGTTCCCCACCCCATGGGGAGCTGGAAAGTGTCCTGCAGCCCCCCAGCCAGGGTCAGAGAACCACCTGGTCCCATGCCCCTTCCTCAGACGTGCTACTGACACAAGATAATGGTCCCAGTTCAGGTACGCCATGGCATCAGGAAATAGTTTGTTTCAAGTGAAACTCTTACTTGGTTACAATAAAACTATTTTTCAGAACATACACAGACTTTTATATAACTAAATATTTTCTTAGTAACATCAGGGCAGACAATAGTACAATTATGGCTTCTTTGAGTATGGCATTTCCCATTGCTAAAATCAACTATGGCTTTTCTCAATCAGTTGGCTCTCCCAGGTTCAGGGTGCAGAGGACCACTAACTCCTTCTTGCTCTTCGGAGCCTGGCTCTCTGCACTGGCTCTCTGCTTTGGAGTTATGCCTTTCTCATCTCCATTCCTCTCTCAAGCAGCCAAGGCATTGGATGCAAAATCATGACCTTGCCTTTCCAATCTGGCTGGCCAAGGAGCATCTTGTACAGATTTGGGACTACCCAGCATATGGAACCCCAAGGGACCTGGAGCTTACCTGCATGCCGATAACCGCGTAGATGAAGAACAACATGGCTATGAGAAGGGCAACATATGGGAGCGCCTGGAAGACAGGAAGCACTCTGCTCAGGGCCGGCTTCTTGCCCCTGTGACTATGCGGGTACAGAACGGAGACCCACAGAGGGCCACATGCTTTTCTTTTCCATGTTATATTGAAAGAACATCAACAGAGAGGAAGAACTTTTTAAACCCCAGCCCAGCGCAGCAACTTCCATCATTAGTATTCTAGCCATGCATATACCCAGAGTTACAGAGCTGCAGGCAGGACGGCTCCCCACAGCCATTAAGAGTTTATCCTAACCCTAAACAGTGTCAACGCAGACACATCACTCTCATAATGTTTAAATTCCTCACCAGATTTCTTTGTAAAAATATCGTAACTGACCAAACCATTCCAAAACACTGACATTTAGATAGCTTCCACCTTCTTAGGTGGGCATGTGTGGGGTGTGGGATGTGGGATGTGGGGTGTGGGGTGTGGGGTGGAGACGAGGGGCTATTGCAGTTCACCTTGTCAAGGAACATCTTTACACAAAACTGCTTGGCCACCTGCTGAAGTATTCCCTTAAGGTGAAGTCTTAGGAATGGAATTACTAGGTCAGGGGGAAAGAACCACTTTCTGGCTGTCACTGGAGAAAGAAGATACTGTTCTTCAAATGCACGCTTTCTGAAAGAACCCCAGAACTGGGGGTAGGGCCAGGAGAGAAAAGGAGCTAGCTGGGTGGTTGTCAAGCCTGGGCTCTCCTTAGGAACCTGTGTCAGGTCAGACCCCTGGCCCCTTCATCCCATGTTTCTCAAGTAGTTCTTTCCTCATCTAATGTGATAATATGCCCACGTGCAGGAAGTGCCCAGGTTGTTAAACTTAATGCCAAGCACACATGCTTATTAAAGCTTTCTCTCTTATCCACAAAAGGTCCTCAGAAGAAAACCAGAGGTTAACAAACTTTCCAACGTGTGGACTGTGGCCGCCAGCCCGGCCCGGCGCAGTGACACCATCCTGATGGCTGGACTGGGTCACGGAGCCCCACAGGGCTAGTTTTGGGCTTTCCTATACCTAGGTGCATCTTCTCCCCAGATGACAGAATATTTAAGAATTTCGTTGGCACCATGTCTGTTTTCATGAACCACCACCCCATGACATGAATGTCACTACAAAGAAAAGGTAAGCAATTTCTTTAAAAGTGAGTAAGAACGACATTATTACATGAAGTTATTGTATTTTTATGGCAGTTCATTCACAAACTGTAGTGCTTTGTATTAGTGACAACTGTCTGGGACTTCAGCCCTCCCAAGGTCAGGGCTCCCCTGCCTCAGGCCACCCCGCCCGCCCCGCCCTCTCAGAGGGTGCTCCTGGTTCCTCCTCTCCATTTTACCGGCACGACTTGACTCTCCTTCTCTGAGCTTCTGGATCTACCCCCTTCCCCAGATGCTATCCCTTCTCCTCTCATGTGTTAAAATCCTACCCATTGTGGAAAAAACACTCTGAAATATTAACAGTAATGATGGATGTCAGTTTGAACTTTTTCTTTAAAGATCTTTGGATCGCTTCATTTGTTAATGTGATGCTTATTACTTTTGAATTAAAGTAGTTAAATAATAAAAACATGGATGTGTGATTCATTTTCCAATGCTTGTGCATATCTACAAATTCCCCTTCATGGGTGTACCTTTTTAACAAGAATCTATACCCATCTTCCCCATGGACTCAGCCCAGAAGACTAGAGTACCTGGGTGGGATACTGGGTACTAGAAGGCACAGGAGAAGCCAGGTTCTGTTCAGGAATAGAATAGAACCAGGCTTCACTGGTCTGAAGGATCACAAATTACAAATAAGACATGGTTTATGCCTAAACATCCTCCACTCTGTAGTTGTTCCAGGCACTGGCTACTCCAGGCACTGGCTACTCCAGACACTGGTGATGAGTGCTGGCCCAGGCGATGGTCTCTGGTTCATATCTACAGACAGGGCTGTCGCAGCCCTATGAGCAGAAGCGAGAGGTGTTGGGCTTCTGGGTGTCTCCTGGTACCCGGCACACTCTCATCATGCACCACTATGCTTCCTAGCGAGGACCAGTTCAAGCTACTCAGAGGCTCACAGCTCTATCAGTCTTGGAAATGGTCCAGAACTCTCAGCTACAGGTCCTTATTGCTTTATTTTCTGTCTCCTTTAAGGAAGCAATCCTATTTCATTTACCCAAGTAACACAGGGTCTCTCCAGCTTTCCATATTCTCTAGTGACCTGGGTGGTCCTGCGACCTGGGTAGGTACCTGACCTAGGTGGTCACAGAGGTCATGCAGAAAACAGTCTGGATCCTCCATGAGAGGGGACAATCACTGACTTACATAGGATCTTCAAAGACATAAAGAAGTCCTGGCATGGCTCTTACCTGAAAGGACTTAATGAAAGTCCACAGCAAGGTCCGGATGCCTTCACCCCTGCTGAGAAGCTTCACCAATCGCATCACTCGGAAAAGACGGAAAAAGGTGATGGAGATTCTATTGCTCTCTTCAGAGTTCTGAAGGGTTATCATGGAGAAGTCAAACCCAATGGAAAGTAGAACATGCAACACTTTCAGAAAAACAGCAACAGAAGCAAACACAGGTGACAGAGGTAAGAATTGAAGATGTGTTTCTAGGGCCTTTTCACCTTAAAAAGCATGATATGAAAAGAAAAGTTACATGCTAACAACACAGGGCTTAGAAAACTGAGTCCACACAGCACATGCATGTCCACGTGTTCTAGTGTATTAAGAGGTGAATGCTGGGCTGGTCAAGAGTACTGGATACTGATGATGAATGCAAACCACTGCAGACACTGTTCTGGAATAACAATCATGGAGAATACAGAAAAACTAGCGGAAAACTCGACATGGTCAAATAAACTCAAGGAAAAGGCCCAGCCCCTGGGGACTAGTCACTGATCTTACCCCAGGTGTAGCGGTTGGGACAGGGACATTTTCACTTTCAGTTGGCTTTAAGAAATCAAAAATTGAAAATATATTAATGAATTGAGAAGAAAGCAGTGGTTCAGGAGGATATCCCCTCCCCCTTTAAAAAAAAAATGTGTGGTTAATGTCTTAGGACAACACACCTGCTCCCTCCCCGAGAAATGCCAGGGACACTTCTTGGAAGTAGACTTGAGGGAGGGCAGCCATGGACAAGGCCCAGGTACACTACTTTCTAAGTCACATCCCAGGATGTGAGGTTCCAAGGCTGACCAACACCCAGTAAAGATAATGCTGCCAGACCTCAGTTGTCCCCACAGACAGGAATGTGGAGTGGGGCTCTGCTTTTGGGGAGACTGGCTCTCTTTGCAGCATCAATGCTGTGGGTCTCAGGGAGTCACTGCTCTGCAGCAGGCCCCTCTGAACCCCGAGGAACAGAAGGACTCTACCAAGCAAAGAAAACAGAGTGCCAGCTTCCTGTGGCCCACAGACCTCCTGGACCACATTCTGTTCCTGAGGCCACACGGCTGAGCAGTGTGTGTCCCACAATGTCCCCGCTGGCGGGGCTGCGGGGACCTGGACAGACTGAGTCAGTGGGAGCAGGAAGGTCTACGTTCCCTAAAGAAGGCTTCACTGTCCAACGGTGGCCCAGACTCGGTCAAGAAGGAAAAGCTCAGCGCTGCGTGACTACTGGAGAAAAGCAGCTTAGAACCAGCTTGCCCTGAGCTTCAGCAGTTCTGCCTCATCTGAGGTCTGGTGGGGCTCCTGTCACTTAGGCAACATAGTGCAGAATCACAGCCCTCACCACCCCGTGGACACAGCCTCCTACCTCAGGCTGGGGACCCCCAGAGGGCCAGGGCCTTGCCTCACTCCACTCAGTGCCCAGCATGGTATCTGGCACTTATTAGATGCTTAGTAAGTGCTTTCGCAAATGCAAAGAGGCTGTAAGCAAACTCTAACAAATTATCAGGAAGCATCTTAAAATTAAATAGGGTTAAACAAGAATTGGAAAATGATGGCCTTTCTCTTCCCTTTGGTGGGGTCAAATCTACAAAACAGCTGGTCTACCAGGTGACTCACAAAGCTATGAGGCTTGCATGGCTGCAGCCCAGCACTGTTGTGTGCAGTCCAGGGCTGCTAGTCAGCCTTTCTGCACAGTGTGTCTGTGCAGCTAAGGGCTCCCCTCCTTAGGGAATCGGGGAAAATCAGGGCTCCATTCTGAAGTCTCATGCTCATCAACAGCTCCCTCTTGAAACCAAAAATAAAGTTCTACAAAACTCATTGAAAATAAGAAATTTCGGCACATCACATCACAACTGAAATTCAGCAATGTGACGACAAACCTAGGACTGACAGTCCTGGTCCGGTAAGAAGGGGTTCCTGGGGCACCCGGGGCGCTCAGAATGGGGGCTCTGCAGTGGTCTGTCCAAGGCCCCGGGCACTGTTTTTATTTTCCTTTTCTATCATCTCACCTCAAAACAAGTAACATCTGAAAGGGACAGATGGTGGTATTTGACTAAAGAGTCACAAATAAAGGAGTTAGTTTTCCAGAGTTCTCACTGTCTCCCACACCTTCTCCCCATGCGGGAAGGCTTCAGCCATCCAGGCAGCTGGAGTGAGAAGCTGTGTGAGTGTGTGTGAGGGTGAGTGTGTGTGTGAGGGTGAGTGTGTGTGTGTGTGTACCTCTGCTTGCCTGTGCTCAAGAGGACCAGAGTGTGCATAAGTCAGAGCCCTCTCCAGCAAACATTTGAAATGTCCATACATCACCTGTGCGTTGGACCTGTGAGAGAACAAGGAGGCCTGTGGCTGGGGAAGAACTCCTCTTGGCCACGTGCTCTGGCCCAGGCCCCTCTGCTTGCTGCTGTCTGTCCTGCTCCGAGTCTGACAGACCTGCACCCCCCCTCCTCATGACACAGGAGAGTGAGCACCAAACTGACTTTGAAGCGCACATCTCCTTTTCAGCTGGTGTCTTTGAAACATGACAGATCTTAGGCTATAAGTTGGAAACCATGGATATTCTTTTGGTTAGAAACATCAGAAAAGAGGAGGAGACAGAGTTTCTGGAAGGACAGGCAGCACCACATGCATCAAAGGAAGAACAAGCAGCAAACGAAGCTTCGTGCAGCCCCTGCAGCCTGCGGCACCCGCCCCTCCCCCACGTGCCCCACTGGGCAGGAGGGCGCTCAGGGCAAGGGTCGTTGGCAGCACTGGGGGACAGTGCAGGTTGCCAAAATATCTTGCAAATTGTAAGGACCCTAAGGATAGCTTTGCTCAAATTACAAATGCCAGCTTGATGATGGGCAGGCCAGCTCTCGCTCTGGGAGGCACCTTAGAAGTGCCTGGGCATCTTGGACAAAATCTGATGGCTAGGGCCTACCCCAAAGATTCTTACTTATTGATGGGGGAGGCTGTATCTAAGCTTAGGGAGTTTTAAAATCTCCCCAGTGATTCTAACTTACATGGTGCCAGAGCCAAGAACTGCAGTCCTAGCCAGCATAGAGCTGGGCACCCACACCAGCTAATTCCCTTTAGGTCTGGATTGGCCACACAGAGTGGGACCACTAGAAAGACCCACATGGCCTGTCACAGCTGAGTGGGTTCTTTGGAGGTTGATGAGGGTTTAGAACTTGGATGCAAAGAGATTGGACTCCATCCCCAGCTTCTTAACAAGGAATGGAAGAGGACACTCTGCTGGACTCCTGGGGTCAACCACAGAACACCCCCAGGGGACATGAGACTGGGCAAGGACTCACTTCCTCGGCAGCTCCCAAAGACAGCAGGTAGGGACTGCATGGCCACTTTTTAACAGAAGGAATCCCTGTGTAATCTCAGGGCCAGGACTAAGTGACCTCAGCAGCTCCTTCCAGCCCTGAGATGCCACATTCTTCAGCTGGGATCCCTGCAGGGAGATGGCCCTCAGCCTCATGGGCCAAACTACATGCCCAGCCAGGAAATCTCCTTAGATCCCTGGGGCTCTGCTGATATCCCTACGGGGCTCTCAAACAGGCTCTTGAGATGCAGGTTCATCATCAGCCCCCTGCAACTATAGGAGCCAAACAAACTCTCAGTTTCCCAAGTACGATCAAAGGAATCAGTCTGAACTTTCTGAATGAATTCCCATCTTTCTGGAAAAGCTGAAAGGATACAGTTTTTCAGTTCAGACAGGAAGCAAACCAGCATGCCAGAACCAGTTAACCTGAGGTGTCATGGAGAACCCAGTCTTTGAGGAGAGACCCCTCTGATGACTTCTGACCTGGAATGTAATATCTTTGGGAGAGAGGGCTTCTGCATCTGGGGTTGTTGAGTCTGTGCCCAGACCAGCAACCTGGTCCCTAGGAAAGGGTGATCATATGGAATGGAGGGCTGATCCATCTGACTGTGGGTTCAGAATAAGAAGTTGATTGCAACTCTTGGTCACCTGGTCCAAACTGGACACCCTACAAGTTAGGAACAATTCTTGGGTCCCTGGGAGTGGATTCTCTACAGACTTTAGACATGTTCTTTGTAAGTAATAACAAGGCAGACAAGGCCTCCAAACAAGTATTCTGCCCCTCGACAATAATGATAATGGCAAAGCAACCACTCCCAGATTAGGGAGACAATGTTGCTGGGTCATTTTGCAGAAAAGCAAATGGGCTTCTAAGCGGGAGCAAAAGTAAGCCTACCTGTCATCATCTGACATTTTAGCAGCTTGGTGATGTGATGACCAAAAGGATACAGACGAGTCCATAAGAGCTGTCAAACCATGGTCAGTGCAGGGTGGGGCAGGGGAGGGGCAGCAGGATGGAGAGGGCTGGTTGGGTGTGCAAGCAGGACAATGGGCAGGGCCATCCAAAATGTTTCTGCAAAGATGGTAAACACAAGCTCAATTTCTCATTTCCAGGCCAGATCACTCGTTCTTGAAGATCATGCTGGCAAGTCACAGAGCCAAGCACGACTGACCAAGAGGCCTCGGCTCAGGCCCCAAGCTGGAGACAATGAAATGTGGAGCAGGAAACAGTTTAGATGACCATGATCAATAGATGTCCTGTGAAACTCAGTGAAAACCAAAGGTGGGGAAGCCAAAAACAAGTATACAGTCTTTAAAGTGCTTTTGCTTTAATGACTTCACCGTATATATGTTTATATATACTTGCCGCTACAATTTTCTAAAAATAAAACCAACATGAAAATTAATTAGGCAACAGAAAATAAATATGAACAGAGGTTGGGGGAGAGAGCACAGCAAGTTAATATTGCAAATAATGATGACGTATGGCAGCTAAAAACAGCCAACAGCGGACCAAGAGTGCTCATGCTCAGCTGACCCAGGAGCTCAGGGGACAAGGCCACTATTGGACATGATGTATGCTATTACCTGGGGGACTAAGTGTGTATGAGTGGGGGTTTGTAGGAGTCAACAGCCCTGCTCAGATAGCTAAACCATCAGAGATTAAGAGCACTCAGTCTCTTTCATCTCTGTGCCTCTCCAAAGCTTCACCCATGGCCTGAGGATTCTAGATGTCCCATAAACATCTTGAAAGACTGAATAAATGAGAAGGTAGCCTGGAGCGTTCGTTCTGCACTGAAGTCTAGCAGAGAAATGCTTGGTACTCTACTGGCGCAGGGCAGAGAACTGGGATTACCACCGCTGAGGAAGCTTTGGTCTCAAGTTATGTCTGGCCAGGGGAATGGTCACTGACTGAACAGAGAGTATGGGAAGGATTACCAACAGGATTCTGAAAGTCTGACTGAATGCCAGGAATTGGCCCAACGACAGACTGTTTCTTACAGATACCCTAGAGTCAAATGCTAACTAGAAAACTTAGTGTGGGCTTTTGTAGACTTGTTTCTTTGACTAATGAAAAGTGAAAGAGGACAACACTGAGACACCGGTTAGCCAGGTTGGACCAGCGGGGACAGGTGCAGTGGGCTCCTACGCTGAGCAGAGGGTCAGGCAGCTGGGAAGTCGGGCACATGCTATTGCTGAATGAGCTAGTGCCCCACCCCGCCAGCCAGCAGGTGGGTCCGGCATTGGAGAGCTGGCTTGTTCACTTAGTGAACACACATTGGCCAAATCCTGGTACCCAGAAGCTAAGCATTTACACCGAATACCTGCACAACACTTTAAGCACAGAGTGCTCCAGGGAGACCTGCTGAAACTGTAGTTTATTATATTTTCATTTCCATTATAGACCATCTGACTTACATAAGTGTCTTTTCCAAATTTTTCATTGAAGTATACTTTGATGTAAGTTATAAACACTTTCCACTTGTACGGAGATTAAGCAGGCAGCTGTGTGCTCATGAACTCAGGAGAGAGTCCACGGCAGCTGACTTAGGGTCCTGCTGTTCTTCCATTAGCATCAGATTACTTTATAACCAAGAATAATTTATATATTATGAATGGCAATTTTAGAGCTGACTTATGGAATATTTCACATGAAGTGGAGTTATCTTAAGTCTAGGCTTATGGAGGTTAAGGGATGTGAAAAATCATTTTTGTACCTCGTATAGTAGGAATTTGAGTGTTGTGAGTCTTAAGTCACACCTTCATACACATACTGTGTCTTCACTTACTAGTACATGGAAAATTTTACAATAATACCTTTGTACCTCCCTAAGAGTTTGAGTTTTTTAGCAAGTATTTTCACAAATATTCATATCACTTTATCACAACATACCTACGAAGCAGGGAGAACAGGTTTCGCCTCCCTCACTTATCTAAGAAAGAAGCGAGGCCCAGATCCAACACATGGTTTTCGTCAGGGCTAGGACTGCCAGGCATCAGCACTGCCCGGCCAGTGCTGTACCCTCTCCACACTCCAGAATCAGCCCAGCCCCTGAGCTGACGGCACAAAGGGATCTCATAGTCCTTATTTGACACAGGCTGTCTGGGCACCAGGATGGAGCATACAATCCTGCAGTGTCAGTCTGGCAAAGTGTGGCGGCCCCTTCCCAGCCAAGTGTGGGGAGGAACTAGGCTGGCAACACAGAGCAGGAAGCCAACACTGCACACCGGTCCTGCCCCATGCTCTGCTGTCCCTGCAAAGGGCTCTACACAACCTGGTACACACGCTGGACACCCACTAAGACTTGCTGATGGCCTGGGACAGATGAGGTGGGCAAGGCCGTTTCTGCCTGCCATAGGCCCATTAGTCTAAGCATAGGTAAGACCCAAGAAGAGTGGGTAGGAGGTGGTGCTCCCCTTTCTCAAGCCTCTTAATTTTAAAGAACAGTTCTCAGGATGCCTTGTAAAGGGGAGAGGGGATTGTCGTTTCACCCACTAAGCTACTTGTTCCTTTATCAAAGTATTTAACTGAGTGCAACAAAGGAGTACTGACTCCCCCTGGTCTTTGCTATGCGGTGAGCCCTCCTCCCCTGGTCTTTGCTATGCGGTGAGCCCTCCTTCCCCTGGTCTTTGCTATGCGGTGAGCCCTCCTTCCCCTGGTCTTTGCTATGCGGTGAGCCCTCCTTCCCCTGGTCTTTGCTATGCGGTGAGCCCTCCTTCCCCTGGTCTTTGCTATGCGGTGAGCCCTCCTTCCCCTGGTCTTTGCTATGCGGTGAGCCCTCCTTCCCCTGGTCTTTGCTATGCGGTGAGCCCTCCTCCCCTGGTCTTTGCTATGCGGTGAGCCCTCCTTCCCCTGGCCTTTGCTATGCGGTGAGCCCTCCTTCCCCTGGCCTTTGCTATGCGGTGAGCCCTCCTTCCCCTGGTCTTTGCTATGCGGTGAGCCCTCCTCCCCTGGTCTTTGCTATGCGGTGAGCCCTCCTCCCCTGGTCTTTGCTATGCGGTGAGCCCTCCTCCCCTGGTCTTTGCTATGCGGTGAGCCCTCCTCCCCTGGTCTTTGCTATGCAGTGAGCCCTCCTCCCCTGGTCTTTGCTATGCGGTGAGCCCTCCTTCCCCTGGTCCTGGACAGTTTTCAGTCTGCATCACATCTGGGGAGCTAGGATGGAGATGTTCTCCAGTGTCACTAGTCAGGCTCAGCAGACACAGGGGACAGGAGAGGACATGAGCAGCCACGGCCATGTGCTCAGAGTATGACGGGGGGGGGGGGGGGCGGTGGGTCCTTCCCATGGCTTCACAGAACCACTGTGGGTACTGAACTCCATTTTATAGCATAAAAAGCTGAGGCACAAAGCCAGTCAGGTGGCATGCCCAGGTCACGCTGCTGGTGAGTGCTAATGTTTACATAATTAACTCCTAGCCTTTAACATTTTAACAAGATAGTCTATTAAAATAATGTTTTAGTTCTAAACCAGTAATTCTACATTTACTTCCCACTCTCTTTCAGGAGAAGGGAGTGGGGTCAGAGTGGGGGGACCACAAAAGGGTCTCAGTCTTTCAAAAGACATGTGTGCCTGTGTTTCTAAAACACCCAGAGATCCCTGGGCTGGGGGTTTCTTAGTCTCCTCTACGTTAGACTGAACAAAAGCAGTTACATTGCAGGACACAGAGTTTGCTACTTACATTCACTTCAGTTATAGCAATATCAACGACGCTACCAACAACAATTAAGGCATCAAAAGTGTTCCATGCGTCGGTGAAATAGTGCTGTTAGGACAAGCATTCAGAAGCCACAGAGGAGGAGGCACAGAGGAAAAAGAGAAAAGGACAGTGTTATAAACAGGGAGCGTTCTAGCACTGGGCCACCCGGCTACTTGAAAAACCACCCTAAAACAAACATGTTATAGACACACCACTTTGGATAGCACTGCTGACACAGAAGATGAAAACAGTTAGAGAGCCTATCTCGCCCTGCCTACCAGTGACTTGGGCAATGCTTGCTGCAAAACAGTCCTCCGGAAGGCAGCTATGTCTACAAAGGCCCAGAATAAGGCTTGACCTTCAAAGGGCCCTTTTCCGCAGCCCTCACTAGGAAATTCCTGGTTTTAGATAAAGTGGAACTGGGGTCTGTGACTTGTCCAGGTGATGCGGTGCAGGCAGGGAGCAGGGTGTGCACAGACAGGACAAGAGCGGGCAGCCACAGGCGGGCGGGCGCATACTCACGTCGGCTTCGCTGAGGGCCACGTCTATAATGCTGCCGATTACGATGAGGGAGTCAAACGTATTCCAGGCGTCACTAAAATACCCCTGGACAGAGCAGGCAGGGGGCAGACATGTATGAGCACGTATGAATGAACCGCCACACAGACTGCATGGGGACACATCCGAGGCCCCGCAGTACCCATGGCAACCAGGTGGGGTGGGAGAGCCAAAGGGAAGCAACAAAACTGTCCACAGGTGGGAAGGGACACAAAGGATGTTGTGCACCTGCATGTGTTAGAGAGGCTGCACACACACTCACACTCACACACACAAACACACACAAACACACACACACGTGCATATATGCACACACGCACGCAATGCAGACCCATGGCTCTGAGAAGCATCAAACCGAGCAGAATATCTGCAGGACAGAAGGAGGCATTTGGCAACTCTGCCCTGACATCCAGGGTGACAAACCCAAACCCTCACGTACTGATAGGAGAGCAAGCCCCTCTGACTCCTTCCACAGGGACCCCAGGCACCCCACTCCCTTCTCCTCTGCACTTAAAGAGCACTGTGGCCAGGCATTCCACATGCTTCCATTTCTGTGCCCTTACACAGGGTGTGCCTGTCCTCTCAGTGTTCTCGGTCTAACAGGAGAGAGACATATGGCGTGGCTGATAGAGACAGGCACAGTGAGGCACACAGGTCCACGGCACAGAGTCAAGACAGAGATGCTCGCTCTGGGTCATGAGGGTGGGGCCTTGTGGGGAAGCCAGGGCAGGTCTTACAGAGGAAAAGAGAACTGATGGATGACGAGGCTGCTCAAGGGCTCCCACTACCATCGAGAAAAGCCCCACATCGCCAGCACACTCCTCCCCTCACTGGCTCTAGCTCCCTCCCTCTCTCTTCACCCTCCAGGTTAGGGGGACTCCTTTCCATCTGTCAGAACTCACTCAGCCCAGAGCTGTTTCCTCAGGTCCTCATATCTTACAATTCTGAAGGTACAACATCCCCATGAGTGTGACTTACAAATCTATATGCATGTGCCATTCATTTTACTGCCTTTTGTGCCTGGCACAGAAGGTGCTAAACTAGTGCCTATTGTTTCCCAACACCTCCAGGAAGGCTGAGATCTGGCAGGGTGGTGGGTAGTATTGCAGAGAGGCTCCCAGCTGCAAGGCTAATGTCTGTTAGTCCCAGCTGCAAATGTCTATAAATTCCACTGTGTCTTTCTAGAAAGTCAGAACATGTTTTGGAAACAAAAATTCAGATCGGAATAATATTAAAAAAGGAGCCCAGTGTGCTCACCACTGGGTACACTTCAAACTAGATCAAGAAAACCAGAACAGGAGGTACTTTGAAGTGTCAGGTCCCATTAACTTGTGATCAAACGCAGGCCCAGAGGAAGCCGCTACAGAGCCCCAGCCTTCTATGACACGACAGTCAGCTTGGACATGCTGGTGGTCCTCATGGCTGGACAGGGATGCTTATTCCTGTTACTGTCAATCACTCCAGGTGCACATGTGAGGGAGGTATGACACTGACTGATGATTTGGGTTTTTACACAAATTCATCTTAATTAATGTATTTCCCACCCAACTGCCATGACTTCTGATCCCAATTCTTTACCTGTCTCTTCCCCTCCTACAATCATAGTGCCTCAGTCACATGATATCCTCATCAACTGCCACCCACCCAGCCCTCTATCTCAGTCCTATAAGAAGTAAACAAAACAAGTTCACCTGTACCAACTCTGATGACCTGTGTACCCAAGTCTACTGGGAAGGTAGACTTAAGAAATACCACCCTACACCTTCTAGCTTTTCTTCTCGTGATGCATGATTGTTGGCTGGCCAGACTGAGGAGAGACGGGCCATTCGGAGGACAAGTGTTTACCAATAGGCCAGTCATGCTGGTCAGAGTGAAGAGCTTGTGCCATGACATAAAGGAACACAGAACTTCCTTCATCAAGGAGGGCTCAGACCAAATCATCAGCATCATCACAGGGTGCACTGAGTGCTGCTGTGGATAAACAGGGAGCGTTCTAGCACTGGGCCACCCGGCTACTTGAAACCTGGGTCCCCAGGTTGTAAGGATGCAGGTTCTCTTTGAAATGGTGCACACTGTTATGAATGGGCAACAGCCAGTAGGCAGATTACATTCAGCTAGTTGGCAGACTATGCTCTGAGGGTCAGGGCATGTCCTTTCCTTTGTAGGATTAACAGCAACTCAAAAGCTAGAGTGCGGTGATCCTTCCCCGCTCCCTAGAGAGGAACAGGTGCTCTAATAACACCCTTGGTCATCAGTAACAGCTAGGCCTCCAGCAGACACACAGAAGGCCAAGCACTCGTCCTCCTCTCCCATCCTGGCACACAGACAGCCCCTGGCCATGCAGCCCGTGCGCTCTGCTCCCCCCATTACAGTCCGACATTAACCTGAGACCAAGTCCATGACCTGGGTGCTGGGTGCCAACCCATCGTTTACTTTGGACTCTACTCTTGAACAGATCCTGTCTGTCCAGAATGATCAGTATTTGGCTTTGGATCATTCTCATTAGCCAACAAACTGTTGTCCCATGGGGCCACCGTGGCCCATGATTCTGTATAAAATCACTTAAAATCAATGTGAAGGGCTTAACATCTGGGGTCCTGAAACTCTTTGGCAACCTCATCAACACTCTCTCCAGAAGATCCCTCACACTCAAACCCTAGAGGCTGACACCCCTAACCCGACAATGGCAACAGGAGGCTTGAGTTGGGGCAGGTGGCTGGCGTCACTGGCTCGGCCCCTTTCTCACCGAAGACTAGTATAACCAGGAAATCGGACATTAGCTTCCAACAGAGGGCCCATCTCCTTCTCTCTGAGCCATTGACACACATTCTCTTATAGCTGAATTCTGAGGCTAGGGCCCATCAGGTGGAACCAACAGTCACTACTTGCACAGCCAGAGCCAGCCCTTATATTATTTTTTGCCCCACTTGTTTAAAAAAACCAAGCCAATCAGCCACTTGCAATAACATCTATTACCCAGAAATAATTCTGACTCCAGAAATTTAAAATCATAAACCAGACTAATGTGGACCTTGGGGCCAGGCAACTCCATTATTTCCAAGAATTCTGACTGTCTCCTGCCCAAATGTGGGGCCTTGGAAGCAGAGCCTGGCACTTCAGCCAGGATGTTGCACAGCCTTGACACAAGTGTGGGAGAGTTTGTGGAATGGCTACATGTGGGAAACAAGAAAAGCAGCCAAGTCCAGGGTCTCTGACTGCCAGAAGTCTCTTGCTCTCTCATCTGCAGACCTAAAGAAGCCTTTTACAAACGTCCTGCTTTGCTGTTGACCACGGCAGCCAGATCGCTTACCAGTTCCTGCCAGGGCAGCATTTGACTCAAGATATGACCCATAATGCCAACTTTTCATAGAAACTGTAGCTGGCAGCTTTCTAACCAGCATAAATAAGCCTTTTCAAAGGCCAAGTGAGGGTTTACAGGAAGACATATTCACTTTTGGCCACTCTACTCTGCCCAAATACCCTGTGATAGGAAACCAGGTACCCTCTTGGCATAAGAGGCTGATCTTGCCTACAGGCTCATCTATTTATTCCTTTCTTAGTTCCCCAATCATTTTTTGGTGTATGTGACAGAGACAGAGAGAGGAGCAAATAGGGACAGACAGACAGGAAGGGAGAGAGATGAGAAGCATCAATTCTTTGTTGCAGCATCTTAGTTGTTCATTGATAGCTTTCTCATATGTGCCTTGATGGAGGGCTACAGCAGACCAAGTGACCCCTTGCTCAAGCCAGCGACCTTGGGCTTCAAGCGACATTTGGGCTCAAGTCAGCAACCATGGGGCCAGTCTATGATCTCACGCTCAAGCCAGTGACCTCTGGGTTTCGAACCTGAGTCCTCCATGTCCCAGTCTGATGCTCTATCCACTGCGCCACCATCTGATCAGGCCATTCCCCAATCTTTACTGAGTACCCAGCTGGTAGCAGGCATCATGTGAGACAAAGAAGACCCAGCCTGTGACATCAGCTAGTGGAGGGGGAGACCTGAGGTAGCAATGATGATGCTAATGAACGACAAGCACATAAAAATACAATGCATAGGGAAGAGCTGACTCTGGCTGGGTTGGTAGAGACAGTGTCACAGAGGAGCCAATATTTCAAACACGCCTTGAAGGATAACAGGCAAAAGCATGTGCCATGGTAAGGCTGAGCACGTCAACAGTTGGGGATGGGGTGGGGAAAAGGAGTGATAGAGAGAGTGGCTGGAAATGAGGCAGAAATACCAATGGGCCAAGGTTTAGCAGAAGACTCTGAACTTAGCCTAAGAAAATTATATTTCTCATGTAATAGGTGGCCAGTACCAGAATTTTGTTGGAAGAATGACACAACCAACTTTGGGTTTACAAGGGGAGTATGAGGAAGACAAATACAGAGGGGCTAAGGCCAGAGGCAGAGAGATGACCTAGCAGGGAGGGAACTCAGAAAGGAGGAAGGCAGTAGAGATTTGGATGATATAGAGGGGCCACTGAAGCCCTGGGCAGTTACCCATTCTACCAGGAGAGAAGGGGACTAGGAGAGAATTTTGAGAAACCCTAACATTAAAGGCTGAGCCCATGAAGAAGTCTAACATAAAGTTCTAGTTAAGAAGAGGAAGAACGGGACTGTTACTTGTCATTAAAATAAATCACCTAAATTATATGTGACCACTGAAGAACTGAAAAAAAGAGTATGAAATTTTCTTCCCAGGAGGTAGAGCATGTCCTCCAGGAAGAATGCCATGGCTTTCGTAATAAGCCTGACTCCTGCCAAGGACCCCGAGGCAGGGAGTGCTGTCCGGGGAGGCGGATAGAGCCACATGACCTGGGTCCACTGTGCATCAGCTCTGCACATAAGCATGTGGACAGCACCAAACTCTCCCTTCCTTCCCCAAACCTAACTACTCTTTACTTTTGCCAAGCCCAAGGGGCTAGGCGGGTAAATTAACCATTTTTGAGGTAGAAGGAAGATCCAAAGACTTTGTCGCCTAAGACTTAGGAACAAAGTGTGGCTCTCTGGGGATGAACCCACCATGACCAAGGAAGGTCACCTGGCTCAAACGTGTGCTAGACCAGTGGGCCCCAATCCCCGGGCCGCAGACCGGTACCGGTCCGCAGAGAAAGAATAAATAACTTACATTATTTCCGTTTTATTTATATTTAAGTCTGAATGATGTTTTATTTTTAAAAATGACCAGATTCCTTCTGTTACATCCGTCTAAGACTAACTCTTGATGCTTGTCTCAGTCACGTGATACATTTATCCATCCATTCATGCTGCCCGTGTGCTCTGCTCCTACAATCATAGTGCCTCAGTCACATGATATCCTCATCAACTGCCACCCACCCAGCCGGTCCGTGAAAATATTTTCTGACATTAAACCGGTCCGTGGCCCAAACAAGGTTGGGGACCACTGTGCTAGACCAACCACAAGGGTGACATCTAGAAGCACAAAGAAGGAGCCTCAGAAAAGTTAGAAGTGGTCTTCTTGACTGCAGGAGCCAGTACTTTGGAAAAAACCCTTCTCTGCTCCCTCCTTAGAACAAGAGATTTCATCAGAGAATTCTAGCGACTTCCCCAAGGAGTGCTGGAGAGAAAGGCCAGGGGGGCCAGGCTTGTCTCTCACCGAAAGGAAAACCCCAGGGCTGCATGGCCAACTCCACGTCAAAAGCAGAGCCTAGAGTGTGTGAGGTCAACTCAGGACAGTGGCTTTCCCTGGGGAGCTGAGAGAATACACTCAACAGCCTGCTTGTTTTGCCCTAATCCAGCGATTTTCAACCTTTTTCATCTCATGGCACACATAAACTAATTACTAAAGTTCTGCAGCACACCAAAAAATATATTTGCTGACAATCTGAAATATATTTGCTGACAATCTGACCAAAAAAAAAAAAAAAAAAGGTACAAAAAATTTTTTTTTTTTGGTATTTTTCTGAAGTTGGAAACGGAGAGGCAGTCAGACAGACTCCCGCATGCGCCTGACTGAGATCCACCCGGCACTCCCACCAGGGGATGATGCTCTGCCCATCTGGGGCGTTGCTCTGTTGCAACCAGAACCATTCTAGCGCCTGAGGCAGAGGCCACAGAGCCATCCTCAGCGCCCGGGCCAACTTTGCTCCAATGGGACCTTGGCTGCGGGAGGGGAAGAGAGAGACAGAGAGGAAGGAGGGGGGAGGGGTGGAGAAGCAGATGGGCGCTTCTCCTGTGTGCCCTGGCCGGGAATCGAACCCAGAACTCCTGCACACCAGGCCGATGCTCTACCACTGAGCCAACTGGCCAGGGCCAAAGGTACAATTTTAATTCATTTACACTGGCCAGCTATTGTGTTGGTTGTTGTTTTTTTATTTGACCATCTAAAGCAGGGGTCCCCAAACCTTTTACACAGGGGGCCAGTTCACTGTCCCTCAGACTGTTGGAGGACCACCACATACAGTGCTCCTCTCACTGACCACCAATGAAAGAGGTGCCCCTTCCAGAAGTGCAGCGGGGGGCCGGATAAATGGCCTCAGGAGACCGTAGTTTGGGGACGCCTGATCTAAAGGAAAAGAAGTCAGTGCCCTTGACTAAACAGGTATTGCTTGTTTTAAAGATTCTTGTAGCACACCAGTTGAAAATCACTGCCCTAGTCCTTGACTCTGTGGCTTCTCACCGCCTCACCTCTTACGTCACTCAGGCTCAGTACAGCTCTCCCATGCAGTGAGCCCGCCCCCCACCGGGAAGCACCCACTTCTGTCTGCCCACCACAGCCCGTCCTGCTTGTGGAAGCTGGGTGACCTCACCTCGTAGGTCCTGGGACCATGTTCCCCTAAATGTGCTCCTCACAGGGCTCGATGTCTAGGTCAGACTCTGGAATACAAAACAAGCCCCCAGAGTCAGGCTTCTTGCTTTGCTTTAAACCCTTCCGCCTACAACAGCTTCTCGCCTACCAGGAGGGTTTGGTCCAACTCACTTTCTGTATTTGAATTACAAAACAGCTGCCACCAGGCTCTCCTGACAGAGAGGCTGAGGAATTTTCCTAGAAGGTGTGGCCCTCACTACAGAGACTGCTGTCCAAGGGACCCTGCTACAAAGCTCCTCACAGCAGACAAAGACCTTGCCAAGATGAGACTGATGGGCCAGGTTTCCCAACCCTCTGTTCCATGTGGCCAACTCCTCACAGAGGAGATGCACCCTCTAAAACATGGTCCCTGCACCCCACTGCCCCAGGTGGGGGGGCGCCCATTAGGGGGGCTGGTTGTTGACAGTGAAGAGAAGACAAGGAGAATTCAGGGAGCATGCTCAGCAGGGCTCTGTGTCAGCGACCGAGCTCCCAAGCACAGAGGTGCTATGAAAATATCTTGCTAAGTAAAATGACAAAGCAGCACAATTTCTAGGGGAAATCACTCATTTTAAAACTCTGATTGAGCAGTACTGATTATACATTTTCCCTTGGTATCTCCAATCTGTTCACAGGCCACTGAACTTCCCTCCCAGGTTTGGTTTCAGTGGTTTACTGGGCAGAGCAGTGTGCAGTAGTGAGCCACTGATGCAACAAGGTCCAAGCTCACACTCACACTCACACACACACTCTCTCTTACACTCTCTCTCACACATGCCACGGGCAAGCGAGCCTTCTCTTTAGCCTGGAACAAATAAGCTTTCAAAAACTTCAGAGCCTAATCACCAGGCAAGGGAAGGCACGGCAAGGCATCCAGGAACTGCTCCCTAGAGATGTTCCATGTTGCATTTCTCAAGTTGTTACTCTGCAAACTTTTCTATCAGTCCAGACAAATATTACTCAAAGAAGTAGAGGTGAGAGGGAAGCAAACCAAAATCTTCAAAGGAAATTAAAATGAATTTGGAAAAGGAAGAAATGTTTCTTTGTGTAGATATGGACAAGTCACAGTAAATAACACCTGGCCATGCAGAAAGTGCCATAACGGACCCCACTGCAATCACCCCAATTGGTCACTTACAAGTGTCCTTTCTTTTGGGTCCACAAAGAGCTGATAAAGATTGCATAGGAATTAATTCAAATTAAAAAAAGGAACAGTTTTGAATTAGAACTCGTATACATCTCGAGTATGTGAAATCATCATTTCGTAACCAAGTCTGAAATTAGTTTTGTCAGATACCTTACACACAGATGAACCAATCACTGGGTCACTGAACTTGTCATTCTCTAACTCTGATAGTTTGGGGCTTTGCTAGAAAAGAAACTGAGGGTCAAATGTCCCATAGCTCATCATTAGTTGAAGATGGTGGTGGTGGTGGTCACAGGATCAGTACTGACATACCCACAGCCTGCGACTGCTCGTCAAGCACTTGTCTAAGCAGGGCACAGCTAGTGATTCTTTTCTCCTCACGAGCACCCTGTGCAGTAGGACTACTATGTCTTCCTTTTATGGATGAGGCAATTGAGGCACAGGGCCTTGTTAAGGAACTTATTTGATTTGCTAGTGGAGACAGGGATTGGACCCCAGAACCGTGTGTGCTCTGTGACACTGTTCTCTCTGCCTCGTCCACTACAGATGTTGACACTTGTGAAATGGATTCACTCCCTCCCAGAGGAGGCAACTGTACTAAGTTGTCCAGTACAGTTTTTAACACATTTCATGTCTCATTTTGTCTTAAAGTGAAATTTTTCTAAATTAAACAAAAAATGGTATGGCTATGAGAGGTCTACAGCTGTAGAACTTTCCATAAAAGGTAAAAACAATTCTATAGATCAAGAACAATAAGACCAAAGTCTTTATCCTAGAAATCGAAAAGTAAAGCCAGAGCTGAATTCTTTCTGATATAACAAGTTCTCCAGGGCTCCAGAAATGAAGCAAGCCTCCCTGAGACAGCCTGAAACAGGCTATTCTAGAAACAGAATGTCAGATTTAAAACAATCTCCATTCTACCGATTCCCAATTCTCTCCTCCCTTCTTTTTCTTAGAATTGTTATTATGAGGTTTTGTTTTTGCAGATTTATTTTCCCATATGTAGACAGAGGCCCTAATCAGATTTTAATGTTCTCAGGTGATAACCCAGTTCGCGGCCAGAACAATTCAGCATAATTCAGTAACACAAGACTAACAGGAAGCAGGTGCTTCTCAGGGGTGATTCAGCAACAGCCTCTGAGAAGTAGCTTCAGCAACTCACCTTAGGTTTAAACGCAATTACTTTCAAAACCATCTCGACGGTGAACACCCCAGTGAAGACCATGTTCAGAATGTCCATGGCGTCATTAAACATCTTGGACTGCTCATAGTGCTGTGGGTGAAGACAGAGGCACAATTCTCAGAGGCTCCTTCCCAACTTGCAAAAGGGAGTTCCCCAGCCCTCCACTCCTTGCAGGTGTCCGTCGTCTAAGTGGACAGAGGGGCAACCTCCACAGTCTAGCACCCTGTCCCAATGACCCCACTGGTACTGGGAGGGCACAAGCCCTCCCCACAAAGTGCAGGGGGGCCTTGATAAAATGAGAGTGAAAGGGAAAAACCAATTTCTTCTGCTCAGGATAAAAGGAACCCAGCCCACATTCTGGTAGGGTCTATACTCAGGGCTGTGACCAGGCACAATGCAGAACGCACCCAAATGCCTAGGAATAAAGGTAGGATTTGGTTAGGGATAAACTTCTTGCTGTTTAGTTCTATGTTCAATAACAGACAGTATCATCTTGACTTCCTGCTTTCCCCTACATCAGCATATGGTCCTTCTCAAGCATAAAGAATGATTAAATTTGAGGAAAATGCTAGAAAATTTATCATTGGTTGTTTTTAGACCCATTTTCCAGATAGCACTGGGAGTAGGTTTGCTCAAATTCTTCAAGTCAGTGTGAAAACTCAATCTAGACCTTGGTCTTTGCTTCTTGTCCTTGTGCAACCAGACAATAAAACTGCTGGAAGAGCTGTTAATTCTATTAATTGCAGTATTAATATAAAATACATAGAATTATATTAATGGTATTAACACAACTACTATACTGTAATCCAGCCTGGCCAATTGAAGTGAATTTTACTCCTTGCGACCCCTGTGAGCAAGGAAGAGCTGTAATGAGGTCCAGCTAAATACCCCATGAATGGCAGACCTCTGCACCGCCACACTGAGGGTTCCTTGAAGACAGGAATGTGACTTATACATTGTTGCTCAACATTGTGTGTTTACTCTGTGAGGGGCCCAGAGCAAAGTGCCTGAGACAAGTTACCCAGCATACACTTTGTATCTAAGGCAGGGGTGATGGACTTCCCATTTGACTAATAAAGAAAGTAGGCTCAGAGGATTTAAATAACTTATGTAAGATTGCCCCACTGGGGAGGAGTCAGGATTGGAAACCCTGTCTGTGCCACTCCACACAGACAGAGCCATTGTCCTCAGCCACTCCTCGGCTCCAGGAGCCCAGGGAAGGTTCATAGAACTGAGTGCTCAGGCTTCATAGAAATGGTGCCTACATACAGTCTCTTAAACAAAAGAGCAATTCTTAAACTCCTACCGTGAAGACTGTTAGCCAGGAGCAGGACTCTGACCAAAGTACAGCCCAGACTCATCAGAAAATCAAACCCACCCTCTTGGGAGGGCCTGACCTTCCACCCTCAGATTCTGGAGCACGGGTCTACGCAGAAGGCCCAGACATGGTCCCATGTTCACGTGTCACCATTTTACCTGCATGGCCAAGCAGAGTGTGTTGAGCATGATGAGGACAAACATCATGTATTCGAAAGGCGAGGAGTTCACCACATACCAGAACTTGTACTGGTAGGGGTTTTTGGGGATGTATCTCCGCAAGGGACGTGCTTTCAAGGCGTATTCAACACACTGACGCTGCAACGGCAGAAAAGAGCAACAAGGGGTCCTGAGCATGTCTACAGAAAAAGGACACAGCTCTCACCTGCTCGGAAAGAGCCAGGGCAGCACCTGCTGGCAGGGACCCAGGGCCAAGGCAACCCCACAGGCACCACTCTGCATCAGGGACAAAGGGCCGCCAGCTCCATCACCCCTTCTGACCTTCACAACAACCTGAGGGTGACCAGATATCCCAGTCTGCCTCCATTTTACTTGTTATAAAACTGAGTCCAGAGCTGCAGACTGCCTGCCTGAGGTCTCACAGTGCAGAGACGGGAGGCCTTGCCCCAGTTCTTATTCCTGCCATTACCCTACGCCGGTAGGTCACAGCTGTAGTTCTCCTGCCCACACTGTCCTCCAGGGAAGGAAGCCATGTCACAAGAGGCACAGAAATCCCCAAGAACCAGAGGGACTGAGCTCACTGCTCTCAGGACTGAGCCCTATGGCTGCTCCAGGATGGACCCACAGGAGTCACCTCTCAGGAGCCACAGCGTGTTAACTGTAAATGTCTAGTCATGAGCTAGCTACATGTCCGTCTGGGCTTTTGAGGCTCAGGAACTTGTCATGTTCTCAGACCTCCAGGTCAGTAATGGCCAGAGCGCCCTCCTCCCCACTACTCTGGGGCTGAGGCTGTAGCAAGCCCAGAGGGAGCCTCCAGCCCTGCGAGCTCAGCATCAGGCCCTGCTGGCGCCCAGGCCCAGACCTATTCCCATTCTTCTGCTTGGACTCTGGTTTGACTCAGACAAGCTCCTCCTGTCTGGGACCTGGCCCTGCTGTGACCTCACAGGTTGACACGGGGACCCCCAATTTGAGCTGGTTCTGAACCTTGGGTGGTGACATCATTTCAGCTCAGGTGTAGCCTGGCCGTCCTGGGCCTTGCACTGACACTCTTCTTCCTTAGTGCAGTGAAGAGCTAGGCCAGGCCTCCCTCTGATAGTCACTGATGGGATCTATAGAGATGTTCTGACAACTCAAAGCAACGTCTTCCTACAAACCAAGTCAGCACTGACCTCACTTTTCCCCCAGTGGGTATGGCTGCAGCCCACAGCAGGCTGTCTCACCACAGCCACTTCCCCCAGGAAGCCTGGCTGGCAGGTTGTTCTTGCTCTCGCTGTCATCACCAAACCGAGATGCTGCTGATAGAGGACCTGGGGTGACCTACCAAAGCAGAACCTCCATCTCATCATCTTTTAAGGGTGAAAGGGACCTCTAAAAACAACTCCTAAATGTCCTCGATTTAGAGATGAAGGAGCAAACCCAGAGAGAATCAGGGACACACCCACAGGCACAGAGCAGGTAGAGCAGGACCATGATGCAGGCTGCCTGGCTTCCTCGCATCACCTCCCAATCAGAGCCAAAGCACTGCATCTACCGGATTGGTTAAAACAGGGTACTAGATAAGGAGAGATTGGTGCCAGGGCAATCTTGGTCTCAAGCTTACAGATAGTGCCTTTTCCTGTGGTGTGATAGCATATTTCCTCCCTAGCCAACGGCTCTAATCCAGGGGACATTTAGTAACATCTGAAACAGGGGTTGAGGTAGGAGATGGGAAAGTGCTACTGGAATCCAATGAGTAGAAGCCAGGGATGCCGCTAAACATCCTACAAAGCACAACAAGAACTATCTGGCCTAAGATGTCAACAATGCCAAGGTTGAGGAGGTAAGAGGCGTTATCTGCCATTAGGAACTCTGGGAGAATCACTGGGTACTTTCTGTCCCTTAGCCGCACCACCCTATAGGATTGTAAACCGTCACTGGTGGGTCATGCCCACAAAAGGTGACCCAAGCACTTCTCTCTGACTTCTCACAGACAGGTCTGGGGGTAGATTCCACAATTACAAAGCCAGATCTATATCTGCAAACCTAACTTTCAACAGCAATGTCTCAGACTGGCTGTGAGTATGCTCCGAACAGGGCCCAAGCCCCAGGGACAGACACAGGTGGCACTTCCTCTGTGCACAGGGAAACCATCAAAAGAGAAGTAATTTCTCTCCTCCTCAAGGGATAGAAGCCCAAACAGTGTGTGACTTTAACCTGATTTTTGTCCAGCTCACAGTTCTTATACTCTTTTTCTCCCTGCTCCTGGAATGTGACAATGACGAAACCCACGAAGATGTTCATCATGAAGAAGGCGACGATGATGATGTAGATGATGAAAAAGATGGAGATCTCCACGCGGTAGTTGTAGATTGGGCCGACGTTCTCTCCATTTGAATCGATGGCTTTGTACAGCAACCTGGAGCGCAGAAGGACTGGATGAGCGCTGCCACCCCGCTCGGCCCGGGAGCCCAGTCCCCGCTGCCTTCCCGGGTGTGCTCTTCTTCTGCACGCCACCATGGGCACTGACTGTCAGGCCTCTCCCTGGAGCCCCCCCCCCCGGCCCTGAGACACAGGCAGGTCTCTGAGGCACCCTCCTTAGTGTGAGGCCCCGCTGGCCCAGCACCTAGGTGGGGAGCACCTGGGATATATCCATGTTTGACGTTTTGAGGACTGAAACAAAAGATTTCACAAATATTCACTGACGCTTCTTCTATTCACAGATAGAAGAGCGGAAGACTATCTCATGCAGACACTGGCTGAGCTGAAAACTGCACCCTGGTAACAACAACAGCAAGCAACCACAGATTTCCAAAGAACTCAGAGAGCTTCCCCAATCTGAAGCACAAACTAAATTAAGTATAGGCCCAGCAGAACTCAAGAGAAACAGGAGAAATTACTTTAACACCCCCAACTCCCTGCTCCCTCCCTGGGTACAGTGTGCTACATACTTTCACATCCATCTGGAAAGGTGGACATTACCGTCACTTTCATATTATGGAAGCTCAAAGAGGGATCTAAGTGCCCAGGGTCACAGTCCTCAGAGGCAGAGCTGGGAGTTGGGTCCAGCTCCTCTGAGCCCCAAGTCTCAAACTTGTTCGTGTCTCCTCAGCTGCCACCTGACTGACTAAAACACAGTGTTCGAAACCTAAGACTCAAAACCTCCATAGAGTGAAAGATCTTACTGCATGCCTCCTCTCTCCTCAGGACCAGTTCTCTAATGAACAGCCCCACCCCGCCATCCTTCACCCCACGGGCACTCCTGTAAAGATCTCCGACGCTCTCATGCATCCAGAGGCTTCTCCAGTCTGCAAAGATCAGCCTGTCCACCTTTTGCAGTCCCTGCGTGCATGGGAAGTTGACATTCAGGACTGCATCTACATATCTATATTCTGGGGGCAGGAGCTAGAGGTGGGGTGGGGCATCAGCAAGCAGAGAGTAGCAAGGTGCCAGAGATTCTCCTTGTGTACCCTGTCACCTTCCTTCTTTCTGTTTCCTTACTCTGCCCTTCACCATCCTAGCCATTCTTCAGGATTTTATTCTGTACATCTCTGACACACCAGACCCTCCTGCCTGGTTTGATCGCCTGACACACTAATTGAATTTGGGCTTTGGAAGGAGGAACCATGTTGAGACTCTTTCTTCTATGGTGTCTAACAGAGCATGCCACATGGAGCTGGTATTGAAAGCGCATATTATAAATGAGCAAGTGAGTGCCTCAGTGAAAGGCAGGGCTCAAGGGCAGCCATCCATGCCTGGCACATATCAGTACTAGGAATAAATGAATGAAGAATGAATGAATGAATGAACACAAGGAAGACCCTCTTCAGTGTAACGGCAGCTTTACTGGCATAGCTACCAATGGGACCGGGAGTGACAAGTACTCCTGTGGAATCCCCAGGCCTATCCAGAGATGCTCCTCAGGAGCCAGCTGAGAGCCCCCTGCCTGGGATCCATGCCACTCCCACTTCCCGAATCCAAGAGTCCCTTCAGCTGGTCACAGAGGTTAATCAGACAGAGGGGAAGTGACTGTTAAGTGGCCCAAAGTTTAAGTAACAGGAAAAGCCTGCAACTGTGGAGAAAAGAAGCAGGGTTCCCTAAAGGAGAGACGGGTCTGCCCGGAGTACCCCGAGGCGAGGAGGAGCCTCCCTGAAGACGTCCGTTCTCTCTACTCACTCGGGCCAGCCCTCGAACGTGGAGACTGTGAAAAGCGCCATCATAGCAGAAAGGACGTTGTCAAAGTTGAAATCACTATTTTGCCAGATCCTCTCACGGACCACAGGGTTATCAACATCCCCATCCTTGTAGAGGATGAAAAGGCCCCTAGAGAGAGAAAGAAACGTGGGTCATCTTGGCCTGACGTGGAATCAGTCACAGCTGCCCCGATCCCACACCTCCCACACTGTGTGACGCACAGGCACACTCGGTCTGCCAGCCAGGCCGCTGACTGAGCACTGACCATCCGCATTTCTCCTTTTCCTGCCGTGTTCAGTCAACTCCTCGGTTCAAATAACCGTCGAGTAAACTACTAGTTTAATGAGTATTCTCCAGAGCAACTCGGCAGACACTGGCATATGCCGGATAACAGGTGAAAAGTACTGAATAAGAAACATCTCTCAGATGCAGTGGGCTTAGAGTGTACATGGAAGAATCAAAGCTTTGGCCACAGGGAACTGCGTACACACTGTGAAACAAGCCCAGTCCTCTTATCTGCATCTTAATCAAATTCCTTCTCTTTATACTAACAGTAGTCCCAGAGACATTTTCCCCCAGAGCCTTCAATAATTTCTGGCACACAATATTTCTCATAGAATTTCATCTCTGGAAGGAGTCCAACATCTTTATTTCACAGATGAGGAAGCAGAGCCTTAAAGAGGGAAGGGAAGGTATCTTTGAGCTGCTGCTGTGCTGCTCAACTCCAGGGGGCGCCCTCTACCCCACAGCCCACATGAATGGTGCCCCTGGAGGAGCAGAGCCATAGTTATATTACATGTGGTGCTCTCTGATGACACCTTTTGCTGAAAAGAAACCCTAAACCATTGTAGGCCACTGGACCTCATTTGTTGACATCTCAATGGGTAGGGAAACAGGGACAGCACAGTCTTAGAACTTTAAGCAGTGGTTCCCATGTCTGCCTTCACATTCTTCTGCACAGCTCGGGATTAGAGGCATGGACAGGTATTTCCCATCTCCTCTGTCCTCTGCCCGATCTTGCAAGTGGAGATGCAGTGAAAATGGGGGTGACAGGAACCTATCAGAAGACAGTACTCAGCACCTGAATACCAGGGAGTTCAGCTCTGAGTTCTGGTTTGGGAAAAAGTTATCCATGTGGCTGTAGGGGAAGCTTGCTGGGGCATTTCCTAATTGTTATTTTAGGTTTTAGGACCCTCACTCCCATTTACAGATTCTATCTCAAACATCAAAAGCCATCTAATCATTCTTTGGGGGTTACGAAAAGCTTTGGAACTAGACAGAGGTGGTGCATATACTGCAAAGTAATTGTGCTAAGTGCCACCGAACTGTAGTTTACAACTGCTATCTTCATGTGATGTGACTTTCACCTCACACAAAAACAAAAACAAAAACAAAAACTCTCCATCTGTCCAGCTACGAGCTGGCTACACAGGCCTCCTGCAGTCCACGACTTCTGAAACACTAGCACAGGCGAATCCCTGGAGTCTTCCCTTTGTTCTTCCAAACCCCCATCTCTGTGTTCAGGACACCCACCTGCACTCTTCCGGGTTACTTTTGGCTTCATCTGTGCAGCGATAGAACTTTCCCTGAGTACAAAACAGACAGACAGTCAAATGCGAGCTTGCCCCATTTGAAGAGACCACCCAGGCCTCGTGCCCATGGCACATCCCTGTACCTTGAACAACTGGACCCCGATGCAGGCAAACATGAACTGGAGAAGGGTGGTGACAATCATGATGTTGCCGATTGTCCGGATGGCCACAAAGACGCACTGGACGACGTGCTGGGGAGAGAAGCAGGGAGAGGACGCAGGGGCATGACCCGCCTTTCTTGTTTTAGCCACGGGAAGAGCTAATGCCCACCAAGACTGTCTATGTGTATGTGCACTTGTACATGATTTTCTGACTTTGTGGGGCTTTGTCTTTCAGGCAGTTACCTGTGGGAGTTACCCCAGTGTATCATGGCTGCCTGGAAGAGCACCTGTAGGTGGGTCCCACCCTGCTTCCCTGCCGACTCCCACCCCACAAAAGGACTTGGGAAAATGCACTCTCTGACCTTTTATACAACATGCATGAGAACAGATTTAAAGACTAAAGTAAACACTGTTAATAATTAAAAAGTAATAAATGAATAGTAATCACATGAAATACTTTAAATGAATAACAATAAAGAAAATAGTAAGACTGAAAATGGGATCAACACTCAGCAAAGGTAGCTCAATTGCACAGACATGTCCTTTTCAAATGTGTAACCCACTTTAAAACCTCCCAGGCCTCAGCCCAGCTCCAGCCCAGGAAAGTCAGCAATTAGAGCTTGCCCCACCAAAGCAAGCCCAGCCCAAGGAGAGACGCCCAAACCTTAAGTCCTTTCGCTCTGTTGATTGCCCTGAGCGGCCTCAGGACCCTTAAGACCCTGAGAATCTTCACAACGGAGATGGCACTGGATCTAAGAAAGAACAGAGGGAGGAAAGAAAGCAGAATGTGTTCGAGTTGGGTAAATCACTTTGAGATTATTACATTTGGTTTTCACTTTGCTAACACTATACAATGTAGTGGGACCCATGTGGAGCTGAGATAACCTCTTTCCAAGACTCAGAGATGCTTATGACCACAATCCAATGCACCTCCTAGGCCAGGTCCACTCACAGGGCTTGACTCAAGCATACAGCTGACCTGGGCGGAGAGATGACTGAGAAAATTTGCCTTAATGTAAACACTAGAGAGTACTTGGCTTTTAGGCTTAAATTTCACTTGTTTGGTTTTATTTTCTAACTCTGGGGCTCTGCTGCAGTGCTTTGGTCCTGGGCTTCATTGGCCTTCAAAGAGTCCACTGTTTGATGGGAGAGATGGGAGATCACAGGCCCGTGGGGCAGGTCTGACAACGCAGGTGATGCAGCGAGGGGAGCGTCAGCTGGGGGTTCCTGGGGAGGGCCTAGGGAGTTACATCCAGGGGCAGTGAGGGGTAGCTAGACAAAAGGAGGAGGCACTGAAGGCCCAGGGAGCATTAGGTAGGCAGGTCCTGTGTGACAGATAACTGCTCAAGTAACAAAGTAGATGGCTGAGTGTGGCCTGGGGACATGCGTGGGAGGCAGTGGGCAAAGGCAGCAGCTGGAGAGGGCAGGCACAGCTAGGAATTTATGGAAGTTGCAAAGATACTGTCAAAATGTCCTTCCAGGTGGTGACTATATGGCTCCCTCTGGGTGGTGGCGAGGTGAGGAGGGCAACTCCCATAGAGTGCTGTTTCAGGCAAGGGTCCTTAACCTTCTGAGGAGAACAGAGCCTCTCCACTCACCTTCAGCTCAGAGGTGTACATGCATGCAGGTGTGCATCACACAGGGGATGCTGAGGTCAGCAGTGAGCGATGGTGCTTAGAAGTCGGGGGAAAGCAAGGCCACCCGTGGGGCTCCCACTGGAGCCTCTGCCCCAGGCCCCCGGGTATGGCAGGCTGGCAGGGTGCAGCTCAGGCTGTTTCCCACCAGAAATCTCCAAATGTCATGAAAAAGTCCTAGGGCACTGACTTACAGTCTCAGACCCCTCCTACCTAAAAATTTTAAAGGCCAAAAAAAATGGGTCATATATCTTGGAGATCAGAGAACCTTCACTATCCAAGCAGAAAGGGCCCCAAGAGGCCACCTGGTCCTTGTCCCTTCCATACAGGTGGGGAGCCAAGGCCCTGCGGAGAAAGTTAGACTAGACCTTGGCTTCTTTCACTCTCTGCTGAAAGCAAGTATCAGAGAGTAATAAGCCCAACCAAGCAATGGGCATAAAAAGAAAAAGAGAAACACAAGGAAGCATGAAGTGTCCCAGTACTTTCTGGCTTGGGTACAAATTAAGCACGCTCAGATAAGTACATGTGATTGTTAAAATGATTTTAACAAGTCATGTTAAAATTTCTCATGTAAATGACCCTGCCCAACGGTCCTGTGTGTATATGCACCGAGCCCCAGAATACTTACTGGATCCCAAATGACACCAGAGAAACCCCTACAACCAGCATATCCAGCAAATTGAAGTAGTTCCTGCAGAAGGCCCCTTTGTGGAGAAAAGCTCCAAAAGTCGTCATCTGCAAGCAGAACCACGGTGAATTTACTGTTTTCCTCTCCGGAGGAAGAAACCTGGGCTCTTTACAGAACCTGGAGGAAAGCATGTCTTTCTCAACAAGCGTGCATCGTGGGGTCAGAAATAGAAACCAACAAGGCTGAGCAACTGTGTAACTTGTTCAAAAATGGGAAAAGGGCAGCTGATTTTGGGGGGACATTTTAAAAGAGAACAATTTAGACTTCATTACAGCGACAACAAATTTCAAATATGAAAAATCCTTGTTGGCATGTCCAAAGAGCCTGTCTCGCGAGCCAGTCCTCATAATCATACTTGTTGAGGAGTACCTGCTGCCCAGACAGCCTGGCTTCCCCACTGACTGCTGGTTCTGGCCCCTCTGAGTCCCCAGGAGAGCCCACGTCAGTCCAGCCAGGGAGAGGGGCGCCAGAAGTGCTCGAGCCCAGTGCTCGCTGGCAGTCTGCATAGAGACTGGCATTTTCCCAGGGAGGTCCCTTCCTGCTCCTAGGAGTCCTTTGTGATATATCTGCTTTAAACGGCCCTTCCAACCCAGCTACTCTGCATCTGCCTGGTGTGGCCAGGAAGCCATCACGTGCATCTCACCTAAGTCAGTCTCATCGCTCTCTAGCCACATGCCATGTGCCCCCGGAGCCCACCCATGGGTGCTCCACTGATGTTCTTACTGGTGATGGAGGAGTTCAGTAAGGAAGTTCCCCAGAGTAAAACAGCAAAATACAAAGCCTTCACTGTTTACATAAAAAAATTTTAAAAAAAATTTTTTTTTAAGTGGGAATGACTCAGATATGTATAAGAGAGATAGACTTGGGAACTAATAAAATTGGACCATATAAAATTGCCAAATACTCAACCTTTTCTGAAAAAATGGCAGTTTCATGTGTTAAAACCAAATAACCAAAAGCCTTCCACATCTTCCCAGGGCCACCAGGGACCACCCCGGCAGATGTGGGAATTACTTGGAAAATCCCATTTTCTGAATCCTCCTTGTTTTAGCTTATTTCCCACTCTCTAAAGTACATTCAGAATGAAGAATGACTGGGAGATTTAAGTCACAGATGCAAATATACAGAAATTGAAAAGCAGTATTTTTTTTCTTTCAAATAAACCTGTATCTCACTTGCCCCAAGGCCTGAAAGTAACTATATCATTTTAACAACTGCACCCCCACCCCACCCCCACCTCACCCGCTTCTTCCCTGGAGAACACTGCTAGACTCTGCTCACCTATACGGGTACCAGGCTGACTTAGCCCTCAACCAACTTCACCGGCTTCAAGACAGAAAAATGAACTCAAGTTTTTCGATTTTTAACAAATGTTTAAATAGAAGTTGGCTGTTTAATTGGTGCTGTGCTAATGCTTTCATTACTGAGTAATAATAGTAATAATGGTAGAAAGTAAAAGCTATCCCATTCCCGAGCAATATTAATTGAGGTTTCATTTTATAGAAGATTTTGTAAAGAGCCCACATTTCACAGTAGTTTAACATAAAGTACATTCCCCCCCCCCCCCCGAGATGCACACACAATAAACTCAAAATGGTTTACAGACAATTGCGGTGAAAAGTCTTCATTTCCCTGCTTGCCTCCCACTAGATGACTGCTTGGACAGTTGTCACAGGCCATGTTGTCCAGTACTGCTATAACTCACACCACTCAGCAAGTCTGGGGGTTCTTGGCTCCCTGCCATTGGTCTCCAGGCCATGGTGCATAGGAATGAGCTTGCCCCAGGGTGGCCTTCACCATCAGTACACAAACCACATGCAGCAACGGTACCTGTTAGCTCATGCATGGGCAGTACATTTAGGGCACCCTGTCCCAAAGGTGCTCATTTGTTTGTGTAAATGTAAGCCCATCCATTAAAACAGATATAAAATATCTTAACACAAATAGATCCAAGTTATCTTGCAAATCCTGTTGCAAGAAACTAGTGTTGTTACTATTTTCGGCCACTGAAACATAATTCATTGAAAAAATAAATGAGAAGAGATACATTCCCTTCAAAGTATAAATACTTTTCCTCTAACTCTGATGTCAGGAAGGGCGGAAGGAAGTTCACACATAGTGATGTATCTGTTATCAGTTGACATAGCTCAGAGGATATTAAAAAAAAAAAGAGCAAAACAGTTTCTAATCACTATTATGAAACCAAAGTAAGTCCTACATGCACCAAAAGTTAAAAAGAAACAGCAAAAACAAGTTGAAAAGTTTCAGGGAAAAAAATCCTTTCGTTATATATATAAAAAAAGTATGAGCTTGGTCATGGAAGACAAATCAATGAAAATAGAAGCACTGCACACTGCTTTGCTGCGTGCCACACAAGGAGCAGGCCCCTTAAACAACGATATGGAACCTGTTACCTTCAAAACAATCTCAAAGGCAAAAGTATCAGTGAAGACATAATCTGCATAACCTAGCATCTGGAAAGTAAACAAAGAATTGAAACTATTATCGCTACTGATGGGTTAGAGTACATGAGGGTCAACAAAAAAGCCATTACCTTTAACAGGATTTCAACAGTAAAGATGGCTGTGAAAGCATAGTCAAAGTAACCCAGTATCTGAAAGGCACAACAATGACATGAGAAAAACATCTGGTCACATTCCATAGCCATCCATCCGTCCATGGGCAGAATCCCGCATGCAGGCAGGGACCCTCCCCGGGTAAGCTAGCCTCCCCAGAGGTAGGTGCAGAGATGCTTATAAATGCTCACTTGGGCCAGGTACAGCTTACCTATATGACCAGCAAAGAGCACTTGGAAATACTTAGCTCCTTTAACCCTCCCGCCCCCCAAGTCTTTCGTCTCAGGCAGATTCATTTCTAAAAGTGCTTTATTAATCATCTTTTCTCATCAGAGCACCACACTGACAAATTACTTGTGGCACCAGATATATTAGAGTCTTACACACATTTTGAATTTTTAACTGCATTTTTGGCTGAATGAAATATGTTGCCATCCAGCTGAGCTTTAGCTTGGTGGAGAAATGTAAATGATGATGTAAGGGCTATTAAATGAGGCCAGAAGCTCCCATATATTCCCTCCAATTCCGGCCCATTTAATCAGGGAGTAAGCAACCTCCCCCCTCACTGTTATGCGAGGCTGGAAAAGTCCTTAAGGAAGAATTTCACTTACCACCTTGCTCTGCACCTAATACTGCTCTCTCCTTACACTGTTTTTTTTTAACCTTGCTGGAACAAATAACCGGATTTTGAATTATCCGTCCAGGCTACTTTGTCAGTATTCCTGAACATATAATCTACTCCCCAACTGAGTCCTGCTTGCCCCTTCTGGGTTCTCTGCCTTTTCTCAGAGCTGTGGTGGCAGGAGGGTGGGCAAGAGGGCTGCGGCAAGAAGTCTGACCACTAGTCAAGGAAGGCTTCCACAGGGACCCTCTACCACAGAGAAGGCAGCTGAGCTGGCAGTAGACAAAGCCATCTTGGCTACTTATTGTGATGACAATTATGCTCTCTGGCTTGAAAGAACTGAAGAGATCAGAGTGGGGAGGGACGCTGGTGACCACCCAGGCCACTCCTTTCATTTGACAGATGAGGATAGTAGGAAGGGGGGAGGGGGTGCCTGCTCCGGCCACGATGCCAGTCGTAGCACTGCCGGGCAGTGCTAGCCGAGAGCCACGGGCCCTGCTGTTTAAGTATGGGGTCCACCTCAGCGAGGCCCTTTACTGCTCGTACAGCAAGGGGAGGGCCTCTGCTTCACCAGCCAGCTCTCCTCAGCTGAAGTGTAAGTTCTCTTTTCAGAGGGTATTCATTATCCAAACTGCTTCCTTTTTTTTGAGTTTATAAATCTTGCTGGAACCTCTCTGTGTGTCTGTATTTCTGACCAGGCAATGCAAAGCATTTCCAGGACATGACAGGCCTCTGCCCCTCCCCCTTGTTTTCTCCATGGTCACAGAAGAACTGTTACTGTGGAAAGCACCTGAATGGCCAAGAATGACACCGCTGCCTAGGGCCAACAACTCAGCCTGGCACAAAGAAAGGGCCAATGCGCTCAGAGTCACTCAGCCTCTGTTCTCTTTTTTGCTAATAACTCAGCTAAGGTTAAAAAAATAAAGCAAAACTACTGCTAGATTGCAATTACACGAGATAGCTAAAGTAGTCAAACCTCAGACAGGACATGGGCTGCAGGTGGTCAGGGTCTGGGGCTATGCAGGGGAGTTGTTCCAGGATATAAAGTTCCAGTCATACCAGATGAGTCAATTCTGAAGACCTACTATTCAACACAGTGCCCCATCACTACAAATACTACCTTGTACAGTCAGAAAGTTGTTAAAAGGGCAGAGCTCATGTTAAGTGTTCTAATAATAATAACAGTAATAATAAAACTGTAGTATTTTAACAACAACACACATCTGTACATCTATTTAGAAACAACAACATTCTTGGGAAAAGCTGCAGGGGAATAAACTCATGCGGAAGTGATTACAATAAAAAATAAGAACACGGGGCCCCAGTGTAAACCAACCCTTTGTCCAGCTGTGTTCTAGACTAGCTCCTGAACTAGTCGATCATGAGATGATGTTTTTATGATGGAACGCAATGCCCCCAGGTCTTTGTTCCATTTGAATGTAGAGATTAAGACAGGCTGGGGCCTTCCTCTTTACATCAACACCAGCACTAGTGTGCTGGGGGGAAGTTCTTTATCTTCATGTTAGGGTATGTGTCCTATCAGTCTGATAGGTTGGGTTTCCAGGCTTCAAAGCAAGAGCATGGAAATGGAAAAACAGCACAAGGGTTGGTTGTCTCAACGGAAATCCTGGGGCACTGATCTGGCGACTTATCTTAACCCTCTAAAACCTCACCAACAGAAAGAGGTACCAGCCAGGAAAGGCAGCGATGCCTGATGGCCTCACACAAGGACAGGCTGCTTCTCCCGGGATGGTTTCTTAGTTACCATCTGGAACTATACTACAATATCAGGGCCTAGAGACAGCAGGACACAGGTCTTCCAAAGCTGTCAAGGTTGGGACTATTCTCAGTGCCTTATCAGCTGACCTGCTAAGATGGAACTTCTTAGGCAAGAGCTAGTCTGGGTACCATTCTGTCCACCACAGACGTAGTGCAAGGGTGCTACCTCTATGTTATGAACATGATTAATAGAAATTTAACCCGTTACTCATTTTCTTCATAAAACCAGCTCCTGCCTCACCAAACAGTTCTTCCTCTTCACCGAACCACTCAACCCCGCATCTCATCATCTCCCTAACTTGCATTTTCCCCAGTAGTGGAGTCAGGTAGCTTTGTGAATTTCCATCCATGTAATACGAGTCTTCTCCTCCATCCCTAAGTAAGAGCTCCTCGGCCTGGACATACCTGGTTTCAGTTTTACTTTCTCTCCTGCTGGGTGCTTCCACTAGGCAGAAATCTCAAAATAGGTAGGGATGAGAATTTGACCAGGGAGAAGAGAGAGATCAAACTGTGGGAAGCAAGGAATGAAAAGAAGTGGGGTCCCCGAACAGACTATAAGTTACTGAAGAGTATTAAAATGAAGAGTAAAGTGCATGATTCAAGAAAAGCTTGTCCTGATATAAAACAAAACCCCTCTGGTACTTACAAATCTGAAACGTAACATGTCTGCCAGTGAATGAGATGCCTACTCTGGATTTTAGCCTCCTGGGCCTCCATAGGCCCTGCCTGGATTACAGAGAGGCCAGTGCTGACCATAGGGAACTCCACCCTGCTGTCCACGCCCAGTGGCTTACAGTGTTCCGGAAGGAGTGGCTGCGGATGGGGTCCTCGGCGGCGAGGGACGCGCTGCTGAGCATGATGAAGACGAGGATGAGGTTGGTGAAGACATGGTGGTTGATGAGCTTGTGGCAGCCCACACGGATCCTGTGGAGAAAGCTGGTGCATGGACACGGCCCCAGGCAGCGCTTCAGCATGCCGGGCCAGGCCAGGCAGAAGACAACTGTCGCTGTGCCACCCAGCCCCACCCAGCAATCCAGACCACCTGACTGACCATTAGCCCCTTGAAACACCTGGATGGCGGACCCGGGGGCCTCAGTGCCACGACTGTGCAGGTGCCCCACAGATACCACTCACAGAGTCTTAAATGTGGGGATCATCACCATCTGAAGAAGAAACTGAGGCTTACGCACGTGAAAGAACATCCTTAGGGAGGACCAGGGCAGGTCTCCATCCCAGGCCTGCCTCTGATGTTCCCACCACAACAGGAAGCCCCAGTGCTTACTTTCCCCACCTAGTAAGGAGGCTGAGGTTGGAGCTGGTCCTCACAGCAGCTCACGCAGAGTGAGTGGGAGCGGCCCCTGACTCGTGCTGAGGCCGAGCTGTATTAATCTAGGACTGCCTGCTATGTGGAGATTTGGTCACAGTGCATTATTGGTAGTAGTAGTATTTTTTGAGTTGACCTATAATGAGCACTACTGAGAAAGTGAAGTGAGTGTTGCATCATCAGGCAAGAATTTCACAAGATCTTGCTGTGCCGCGTGATAGAGCCACCAGAGTCCTGCAGGCCTGTGAAACCAGGCAGGGCAGCAAGTGCACAGCCCCACAGTCCAGCCCTCATGGTGGCTCCGTGGGCCCCCTGCTGCCCCTGACATCCGGGGACTGGTCAGTGCCTGACCACCCTTAACCTCAATGTTTCACTTTAGAACTTAATTTTTTGGGGGGGGAGGGGGCCTACAGAATATATGTAGGTTTTCCTTTGAAAACATTTTTCACTTTCAAACCTGGAATCAACTTTATAGGAAAGTGACTCCTTGCTTCAAATCCTCCCTTTTGGGGGCTGCTTAAGGCTGGGATGTGCCCCCCAGAAAGCTTGCAAGCTACCAGTAACTGAGTATAGGGAAGGCATTCCAGGGCTGAGGACAGACGTGCTCACAGCTTTGGGGGGGAAATCGATCCATTCCCTCAATATTTGCAGACATAGTGAGCTATAGATGTCAGTAATGTCAGTTGAATAATTTTTTTAAGGTACACGCAATCTCTCAGCAATGATGAGTTGTAAGAACCACCATCAAACCTCCAAGTCTCTAAGCACCGCTGCCTGCTCGCTTCCCACTTGCGCCTCCCTGGGCTGTGAATTACACTGAGTTCTTCTCTGGCAGCCACGAACTACCTCTGCAGTTCTCTCTTGCAGAGTCACTGAGTCTCGATCCCAGATGATGTAAAACCTAGAAACTAGCTAGTAAATAAGTATCCTCCTCTCACAGTACGTGTGAGCAGCTGCCATGTTCCTGGTGAGCATCTTATCATGTTAACATGAGAAATGCTATTTTAAGCAGGAGATCATAGAGCTGAATTGATTAGCTCAACCTATAACATACCACTGAGCCATATTACTTATTGTCATAAAACTCAACAGGGAGGAGTGACCAGCTGTACTAGATCTTGGCATAGCAGTGCTGGGTAGAAGTTGGTCACAGAAACCCACACCCCACAAAGCATCTTAACAGAAGACCCCCTTGTGAAGAAAGGGCCCTTGGAATGGAAAACACTTCACAGGTGACCACCCACGGAACACCAGAGCATGGGTTCCCATGAGCAGCAGCTATTTTACCACGGCTGACCCCAGTGAAGGGTGAAGGGGAGGAGAATCTAAAACGGGCTCCTCCCAGGACCTGGCCACACCCCTGCAGCCCCTACATCCAGGAACAGAAAGGCGAGGAAGAGATGAGCAGAGGACAAAGGCAAGGCAGGGACAGAAGAGGGGTCGGGTACGGGGTGAGGAGGTGGGCTCCAATGTTTAGGTGCTAAAAGGGGCTGTCCTGTCCCCAGATACCCTCCCCATCACCAGCCACGCTCATGCAACCGTACAGTCAGAGGCGAGGCACAGCAGTAATGTGACCAGAAAGAGGTATTTACGGGTTGGTCTTGCTAAGAATGAAGAAAGCGCTCCCTTCAGGAATGGGGACAATTTTCTCTTTCATGTTCAACTCCGAGATTCTGCGAGGACGGGGGCCAGCAGGAACCTCAGGCTCATCTTCCTCCTCCTCCTCCTCCTCCTCCTCCTCCTCTTCACCTACTTTAAATGAGACACTTTTTTTATAAGCATAAAACAAAGGCTGCCTTGGAGTTTTAATTATTCTTAATTTCACGTGAAAATTTAGCTTATACTTTAATAACATCTATCGTGAATCCACCATGCATCAAAGCCCTTCGGAATATGGACTACGTGTGGGGGGTGGCAGGGCACTGAGAATCTCGCCTGTCCTGTGAGCGTGTGCAGCTGTGGGATGAGGTCCCAGCAGTTTTTCTGAGCACAGGTCAGCAGTGGCAGCTGTGGATTCTCACCACCAACCCCTAGCACCAGTTGTGTCCCCAGTAAGCTCCTTGCTCAGCTCCAGCCTGAAAAATTGTGTGGGACTTCAGTCACACATGATCAGTCCCCGAGCTCCTCTCACTCCACCAACCCTCCTGCATCAGCCACTAAAGGCACCAGTCAAATGCGAACATGTCAGGTGAGGAACAATAACTGGTCGCCTCCTAGAGAGACTCCCCAGCAGAGGTTGGGCTTATCCTGATCCACCTACACTTTCCCTCCCACCACCTGGAATTTGGATTATGTAAGCCACCTATGACCAAGAGGAAAAGCAGGGGACTGGACTCATGGCCTCAGTGACCTCAGCAGCTCAGCTAATCGGCTGCAGTCTCAGCCGCTGATCACTGAGTGGCAGCAAAGAGCTAAAACCCTGAGTCCAGCCACCATACCTGGCACATCGCAGGGTGGGTAGGGGTCCTTGTCCTCATCCTCTTCTCGGTAGTCATCGATTGTAACCTAGGATGACAGAGAGGTCCTGGGAGGAGGGTCCATGGTGAGGACTCGACCCTGCCACTCAGCACAGGGCAGGGGTTCTCTTCAAAGTGTGTGTGGTATGTGAGTGAGGGTGGAGGGGCAGCAGACACCCAGACCGTGACTCTGCCGATGACCGAGGTCCGAGAGCAGATGAAGGGATAACTGGTATGGCCCCTCCCAGCTACGGTCAGTGCACCTGGCATCGTCACAGACTGCAGGTTCCTGCCTCCCTTCTGGACAGTGAGCCCAGGCAGGCAGGACCTTGCTGGTCTTGTTCGCTCTCAATCCCCAGTGTCTGACTCACGGTAACCACACAAAAAGGGTTTACTGACTCAATGAACAAGAGCCAAATAAATGACAAATCCAGAGCTGTCCTGTGTGGGATGAAGTCTGACAGCTCAGCCCTGAGCACATAGACCCCTAGTCCTGCAGCCTCCTCAGGGACAGACATCCATTAACAATCCCTAATTTTAATCCCCACTGAGAAGACACTAACTAAGGTCAGATCTGACCACGCAAGTCCAATAAAGAAAAAAAATAAGTGGTCAGACCAGTCAAATATTTAACATACTGGTTCTCTCATAAAATATTCTCTAAGCACCAGGTAAGTACCTAAATTTACTCCGAACCCCTGGGGAAGCCAGCATCTATAATGGTGTGCACACTCACACACCGAAACACCACACAGGACACTGTCATGGTGAAAATGGCACATTTATGGTGACAGCAACAGGACCCTCTTGAAACAAAAAGGGGAGAAGTGCTTCCGATCATGCACCTTGTTGTCACTGTTGGCGACCTGGTTGACTTCTGGCTTGTTGTTCTTTTTATTTTCCAGGCTTTCTTTTCTACAGAGGAGAGAGCAGAACACAAGAGGCTAAGTAGCTAGATTGCTGTGAATAAAAATGCTAATCAGGATTCTGAATCAACAGTGGCCCAATGAAAGACAGAATTTAATTGGAAACAACCCTAACAGCGAGAGCACAGCATAACCCACAATAAGAGCTTCCTGTTTGTTCAGTGCACCAGAGTCATTACATGGATCATCTTATTAAAATTCTCATCCAAAAGCTAATCAGCATTGAATGCATCATTTATTTTATGATGCCAAAATTAACCACAGGGATTCTTGAAGCTTGGGGACGTGTGACTCCTACTCTCGGCTCTGACGGAATGAGAGCCAATGGCCCGGGTGCTTGCCCCACATTCCATCCTTTTGGGCTGGCCCCACATGGCCACCCAGGATCACCACAAAGCAGCAAGGTGGGGCCGCAGCTGCTGTGGAGCCCACATGGCTCCGCCAGCCTCCTCTGAAGCTGGCTCCCTGGCAGCCTCCTGAGCAAACACCTCCAGTGAAAACGGGCTTACCTGGCAATCTTTTTCCTTTCCTTTTCTTCAGCTTCCTCTTTCTGAGCAGTATTCAAACTTTCAGCATCAGCCAAATTGTCTACTGCAATAGCCAAGAAGACATTCAGTAGAATATCTAATTTGAACATTTTAAGGGTTATAACACACCTTTCAAATGCATGGTCAACAACAGCAACACCACACCTCCCTGCACTGCAGGAGGCTGGTAACAGGTTACTGTCCCCTAGTGCTATATTCATGGTAAAGACAGAGGATCATAGTCCCATTTAAAAACAAAACAAAACACCAGAAAACTAGAGAAAACAGTCTGGAAAGAAGCAAATTCAAGAGCCACTAAAATCCATGAAAACCTAACAAACATTGGCATTTCCTTTTGTGTGTGAGCATGTGCATGCTTGCACACACACGTGTGGGTGCCTCTGTGCATCTAGGTAGCTATAGCTAGAATATACACTGCATAAGATCATCTAGAACATAAACATGGAGTTTTTCTGCATTTTGCACTTTTGCTTTATGCATTTTGTTTTGTTTCTTTTAAAACACACGCCAATAACACATATATTCAGGGCACACTTTTCCAAATAGACTCCTTTAAAGGCTACATGATGCCAATGATGATCCCATCACACAAGGCAGCCTGAGCCTTCCCCTCTGAAATGGCCCCCAGAGTGTGCACACCCCAGTCATCCATTCATTCTCTGCACGCACACTGGCTGCAGCATGCCCAACTAGCTGCCAGATGGTGCCGGGCTATTCTTCTGAATAGGCCCACTGAGGTGAAATCTTTGACTACAGTGGTTGAATTTTATTTTTCCAAATAGTAAAAAGTTTGGTATTTAAACAAGTTATCAAGTGTTTGGCTTTTACTATAATGTAGTAGGTATAGTTTCCATGAATGATTGAAAAAACTTTTTTTTTTTTTCTGAACAAAGTTCCCAAATGAGCAGATGCCTATTTCTTACTTGCTAGCAGTTAAGTACATTTTTGAGAGGCAGAGGGATCAGAGAGCAGGAAGTCAAGATGGCTCCCTCCTCTGCCTGATGCTTCTCTTAGGCAGATACACACCATATGCATATGCGAGCCCAGGGAGCTGAGACAAGAGAGGCACACCACTGTGCCACATGCCCTGTGCAATCTGAAATCTCAGGGGGGTTGCTGAACCTGTAAACAAACATAACCTAACAAGGGACGGATGATGAGGCAGCTTCCAGGGGATTTCACACTTGACAAATCTATTCAAGTCTTTAAAGAGGACAGAAACGTGACTGAATTACATTAAGACTTTCGAACCACCTTGGAGATGCTAGAGTATTTTTTAAACAGAGCCTCCATGAGCCTGAGGTGATATTCACATGTTTGTACAACAGTTCTCCCACCAAACATTTATCAAGGGGCTCCACGCGCCAGGCCTTGTGCTATGCAGGGAGGACAGAGAGAGAAAGTAGACATGGGCAAAGGTCATGGGGTCAGGAAGGTTCCAGTCGAGGTAGAGAGAGATCTGAGTGTTCAGAAGTCTAGAATTAGACAGTACTTCTCGGCAGGGAAAGGGATTAAACAAGTTGGAGAAAAGTTACACAGCATGATACAGGAATAAGGCAATGGATACAGGCAGTCCCCAGGTTATGAACGAGATAGGTTCCATAGGTTTGAAAATGTTTAAGTATTTATATGCACAGAAAGGTAAAAACATTACTATGTTAACAGGAACAACTGTCTAAGTAGCATTTAATAGGTAAATGTACCTCTTCCAACTTACATACAAATTCAACTTAAAGACAAACCTACAGAACCTATCTTGCTTGTAACCCAGGGACTGCCTGAATCTGACTTTCAAAGACATACAGATAAGCAATGCTTAGGTTTGGGGAAGCTGAGGTCAAGCTGCTGAAGGTGAGTCCCTATCAGTTATGAAGGGTCTTAAGAAGACATAAATGTGCCCCAGCCTCCCAAGGATGATGGCACAGGGAACCACCTGGCTCTACCCTAAGCTGTCCCACAGGACCTGTCCAGCAGACATGACACCGAGCTGAGCAAGCACAGGTACAGCCCTCACACAGCAGGCTTCTCCCCCCACCCCGCTCGCATTCCTCAGAACCCAGCTGGGACTCTGCCTCCACTGTGCTGTCCCAGCAACAGGGAAGGACAGCAGCTAAGACAGAGTAAGGGCATTCACCTCCCTGCCACAACAGCTACCAGCACTGTGATGGGGCGATTCAGAGAGGGAGAAACAAAGCGAGATGGAGACAGCAAAGCCCTGGTCAGTTTAAAGGATACAGTTCCCACAAATGAAGAGGATGATGAAGTAGATGCAGACGATCATTCCTGAGGACGACGGGCCCCCATACGCCATGATGCCGTCGCACATGACAGCATTCCAGTCTTCACCTGTCAGAATCTAAGAAGACAGAACCTGGGTCAGCCTGCACATGGGCCCACAATCCCCAGGTGTTCTCCCAGAGCTCCTTGGTGGCTGCTTAAATCTGGTTCAAGCTGCCTTTCACAGTCCAGTTTGCACTGCACAAATTCATCTGTTATCCCACAGAGTTTTCAAAACATTATTCTTAATTATGCAAATAGATGAGCATCATCATTCCAGTAAAAAGAACATTCCATGTAAGACTTATGTACTCTTAAATAATGCCCCAGCCGAGTTTTAGTCCCCTCCCCAGACAGCATGCTGTTGGGGGGTCCCTCTCCAGGACCTTATCTGTGGATTTAAACACATCTATTTACACTCAGAGGAAACAGGCAGTTGGCATCTTCTCTAATTCACTAGGCCTAGAAAAGGTATCATATGAAAATTCACTATATGAATTCTCGGCAGTTTACTTTTTCTTCCCCTCAACAATACACTCTGGAGACCCTCTGTGTCAATAGCTTCATGTCATTCTTTTTAACTATGCCACATAGTTAACCAACTATGGAAATGGAGAATTATATCTATGAATCTTTATAAGCAGGAAATTCTCTAAACATGTTATATAAATTTACAAACTACCTCATGAGTAGATACCAATAACGACCTGAATTTCAAATATAATCTTCTGATGATACTTGATAATTTAATCCATCATGAAATAGAATCAGATAAACATTAACAGCAATTTAAAAATACACTACCTTCCAGGAAAAAAGAGAAAGTGAGACAGGGGAGAGAGTATACTCCTTTATAGTCAGTCTATTTTGACCAGGCACTTTAACAATTAAAATTGGGCCCTGGTCAGTTGGCTCAGTGGTAGAGCATCAGCCTGTTATGTGAATGTCCCAGGTTTGATTCCCGGTCAGGGCATATAGAAGAAGCACCCATCTGCTTCTCCACCCCTCCCCTTCCCGCTTCTCTCTACTTCTCTCCACCCCTCCCCTTCCCGCTTCTCTCTACTTCTCCCCACCCCCCACCTATGGCTCAATTGGAGCTCATCAGCCCCCGGCTCTGTGGATGGCTCCATGGCCTCTGCCTCAGGTGCTAAGAGCTTTGTTGGTGAGCAACAGAGTAACGCCCCAGATAGGCAGAGCATCGCCCCCTAGTGGGCTTTCTGGGTGGATACTGCTCAGGGTGCATGCAGGAGTCTTATCTCTGCCTACGTTCCTCTCACTGAATAAAAATAAATAAATAAATTGTTGTGGGTCACAACCAAACAGAAAATTTGGCAAATGATTGGAAAAGATAAAGCAATTCGCAGAAAAGGAACTATCCAGGGCTCACAGCTCTTAGTCACATGAAAAGACATTCAGATTCACTCCTGATAAGAGATATATGAACTAAAACTACAAGACACCATTGTCACCAGTCATATGGGCAACAAACAATCAGGAAGCGCGAGCTCCTCCTGTGGTGAGAAGGAGTGAGGCAGCAGGCAGTCTCTGCACTCCACCACTGGAGGACACTTGGGCAAGAGGCAAGAGCATCCAAGTCGAAAACGGACACATTTAGAGCAGCAGACTTCGGGAAGCTTATCCTACAGCTCTCCCCTCACATGTGTGCCCCATGGTGTATGTCAAAGTCACCCACTGAGGCAGGGGACTGCTCCACGACTTATGGCACATTCATATCACAGGATTTATGCAGCACGGAAAAGGAGGTGGCAACCTTTCTTTCATGGGCCAATATGGAAGGTTCTTAAAGACATTTTAAGTGCTATAAAGCAAGATGGAAAACAGCCTGCAGACAGAGCTACCATCTGTGTAAATTCATCTGTAGGCAGATAGGTAAGTTAATTGATTTACACCGGAGCAAATAAAGCTCAAAGAATAATACACAAGAAGCTATTTAACGGTAGTTGTCTCCTGGAAGGGGGGATTGATGGGTGGGTCGGAGGGAGATTTGTTTGTTACTTTACACCCTTTCACAATGCCTGAATTTTGTGCCATAAACATATATTACAAAACCATCACTACCACAACGGTTTCTCTGAAAGAAATCAAGAAAACAAATGACTAATCTGTGGCCAAAATTATGTGTAATTCAAAAAATTTTTTTAAATTAATTAAGATTCAAAAAAATTAAGTACAATTCTGTCACAGCCAATAGCAGTGGCAGAAATCCCATTCAACTTCAAAATGACCAAGTAGGAAAGAATCTTAGAGGTCATTCCCTCTAGTTGTTTGGCTTGTTTTGTTTTTCCAGATAAGAACAGTGACTTCCCAGGGTCATAGAGCTGAGCACTGAGAGCCCCACGGGTGACTCCCACTGCCCCTCCCACTGCCCCTCCAGCAGGGTCCCAGAGATCCCTGACATGGCATGTGAAAAGCCACAGGGCAAATGGGTCTTTTAAATTTAACTGCTAGGCTCTGTTCGAGGAAGGGCTTCAGCCCACAGGATAAAGAGGGGTTTCAGGACAACTCAGCTCACAGCCAGGAGGGCGGAGAGGCTGTGGCTATGCCTCATGCTGTCACTTGCTTCTCAGCCTCATCACCCACAACGGCCCCAAAAGCAGACACCCTCAGAGCCTGTGTGTCCTCATTACATCACATGAAAGAGGGCAAAAAGAAGGAGGGCAGAAGGCTGTCACAACTCTTTTATCATTCCGATTGCTCTGAGTACACCAAAGCATTAGGGCTTTAGAATTCACTTCTCTGCATAAATCTGTGATAGCCAGGACAACAAAACTTGCCCGCAATCAAAAATTAGCACCGAGCCAGAAGAGGATTTTAGAGCTTGTCTTGCAGAAACCCAAGCCAGTGGTCTTCCAGAAGCATTAATCACATTTCACAGACAGCTGGATTAAGTTGCAAAACAAACGGTTTAAATGGCACAAAATTTATCAGAGCACTTTGGGGGCAGAGGTTACTAGTGAAAATGGAATCCTTTTGTCTTACTGAGTTGTGGGCAGACGAGAGAAGGCAGCTCACAACGGGCTTCTCAGGGAGAGGTGGGAGGGCTCACCTGGAATACTGTCAGAAGTGCTTGAGGGAAATTGTCAAAAGTGCTCCGCTTGGTCTGCGTCTCGTCGAAATTAAACTTGCCTCCAAACAGTTGCATCCCAAGCAAGGAGAAGATGATGATGAAGAGGAAAAGCAGAAGCAACAGTGAAGCGATGGACTTCATGGAGTTTAACAAGGATGCCACTAAGTTGCTCAGGGACGTCCAATGCCTACAAGTCAGGATGAGGGTGTGAGCCCAGAACACAGAACATCTCCTGAGTAGGGAAGTGGCTCATCACCACTTCCTATTCAGAAAACACCTGCAGCGGGATAACACATGTCCTTACCTGGTCACTTTGAAAATGCGCAAGAGGCGCACACAGCGAAACACAGAGATCCCCAGGGGAGACATGATTTCCAGCTCCACCAAGATTGTTTCTGTAATGCCGCCACACACCACGAAGCAGTCGAACCGGTTAAAGAGAGAAACGAAGTATGCCTGCAGACCCAAGCTGTACATCTTGACCAGCATCTCACAGGTGAACAGGGCCAGGAGGACTTTGTTTGCAATATCTGGAAAGACAAAGGGCGCGTGTCCTCGGGACCTCAATGTAAGGGCGGCTCAGACTCCTCTTCTCCTCTCCCTCCAGCCCCTGCCGGAAACGCCCAGGCGCCTGTCCCTATCTTTGCCGTGGCTCCATTACAGAACTGTGGCACTAACGTTTGTGGCCTGCTTGTCTGCCAGGTTCCAGACTATCCAGACATGTGGCTCTGGAGAGGTTCCTTGGTCTCTCTGGGCCTGTTTCACTGATTATAAAATTATTAAATAGGGAGGGGCAGTTTATAACATAATCACAGATGCGTCCTAGCCCTAAAAGCCTATGATTCCCCATATAGTCCATCATGTTATATTTTTTGTTTCCATCAAGCACAAAAGATCTGTCTGCTCTTGCTTAGAGCAACAAGGTGTAAGAAGCAGTTGCCTATCAAGGTCATTTGTATCAGAAGAAAATACCGCCCAGCAAGCTGGAGAGTTGCACAGAAACAGAACTGACTTGATGTAAGACAGGACTTCTCGATCATTGGAAACTGCCACACTCAGAATGGGCTGTTGCTGGGGACGAACTCCCACAGCACATTGCTGAGACATTCAAGGCAAGAAAACAATCACCACTTGCCCAGAAAACCATAAGGGAAAATAAAGCTTCCTGTTAGGGCGAGCTGGGGAGAAGGGATGGAGGTCCCTTCCAACTCCTCCTTGACCCTAGGTTGTCACAGTGAAGACAATGAGGCACCCTGGTGTTCAGCAGCTCCAAGGTGCTTCCTTCACCACACGCAGCCAGCAACTTCATGCCAGGTGCGCCCTGTGTTTGGATGGTTCTACTGTCTTCCAAATTAATGAGCACTAAAAATGTTCCTGTACCCTATTACACAGGCAGGTGAGACTAAAGTGCAATTGGACAGCCTCAGGAATCCCGCACTCAGAACGAAACAAGAATGTCCTCTGCTTGTACCTTGAATCTGCGTCAACCAGTCCGGCTGGTCGTAGTGCTCAGAGGAAATGGTTAAGGTGTTGAGAAACACCAGAACAATAACCAGCCAGTAAAACGTGACTGACTTCACGGCAGCCCTGCATCTTCTGCGACTGAATCGGTTCCAGCGACGCCAGCGCCGGCTAAAAGAGAATGACAAATACATCTGTGTGTCCAACTAACATCACTGGGCAAGCATTTGTCTCCCATTCTGGAGGTCCAGACCGAGGGGGGAAGGTGCAGGGAGAAAAGACTAGAACAAATGGCACAGAAATGAACAGACATAATACAAATTATGTTGGTCTTAAAATACAACTTTTTAAAGTATTTCATCTTGATTTGATCATGCTGTCGGTTTCCTTCCTATGGCTTCAGATAACTCCATAAGCTGTTATACACAGTCCTTAAACCAGTTAGAAACTCTAGATATTTATAGATCCATGTGCAGATGTAAAACTGAGCTATCACGCATATGCAGTTCACATTCCCACCATCTGGTACATGGATCTGTTGGTGCAGAGAGCCACTTAGCTTATCATTACATCTCTTGCAGCATCTCAATCATCATACAAAATTTATCAGGCAATGAAGTGCTCTAAAACCACAGTTTTCCATTTAGGGAAACTTTCAGTCCTTTCTTAAATCTGGGAGATTTCTCTGGAGCCTGGCAGAGCTGTCATGGCTGAATAGGACATGAGTCTTCATACTGAGTCATCAGGGGCCCTAACTAGTGATGCTCAAAATACACCTTTAGGAAAAGAGCCAATATTGAAATATGTTTTCACACAAATAAAATGAGCTGAGCCAAACAGACAAGTAGCATGTCCTACTAACTTTCAGTTCTGGTTTTAATCAGGAAAAGTCTTCTCTCCCTTACCCCGCCCCCCTGTGGAGCACATTCCCTGCCCCTGGGTGATCCGGGAAAGTGGTCTCAGCTCTGTGGGCCTGAGTCAGAGGACACTGCAGGCTGAGTCCAAGCTGCAGCCATAGCTGACTCAGCTGGGCCGCTTTGCTAAAAACACTGAAACCTGGGGACCAGGCAAAGAAAAAGTCGTGCTAACTCTTCAGCAAGCCTTGGAGCAAACAAGGTACATTTTGTTATTGCTCTTGCTATGTGGTTTCCAATGCTAATAGCTGCTGGAAACATGATGACCAGCAAATAAAAGTTCTACAGAGGACACTAAAGACTGTCCCCTCCAGGCTGGGTCCCTTCAGTGATAGGTAATTCAGCATACATAACCAAGGTGTGGACCAGTCTGAATGAGATTCAGCCTTGGTGGGTCTATGCTGCAGTGACAAGTCATAGGTGTCTCCCAAATTCAGGGGTCGTAACTGTCACATCCCTGAAATCCTGCAGCACTCCCCATTTGCCCCTCACTGGGTGCTGGGTGCCCAGGCACTGAACATGTGGAGAAGAAGACACAGTCCCATGGCTCCTGTCCTTGTAAAGCATGTACAGTTACAAATTATAAATCCATATCACGTGTTATTCCCAAGGTACCAGGTACAGGAACAAAGAGAAGGGAGCTGCAAATGCTCTACGAGTCTGGACGTCTCCTCTGAAAAACAGGCTTGAGCTGACTCTCCACAGTTGAGCAGTTCACCAGCAGGCAGAGGGAAGGGCACTCCACTCAGAGGGGACTACAGGACCAATGGGACTTAGGTGAGAAGAAACAGCGTGTGTCTTATGTTTGAAAACTGAGAGTGCTGGGGAGCAAGAAAGGGCCATCAGAAGGTGAGGCCGGATGGTGAGCCATGGGCCAAACTATGAAGGGATTCACATGTCGTCTGGCAGCCAGGATCATGGGAGGGCATTTCACTTTATTTTTAAAGTCTGGCTTACTGATATAATTTACAGATGATAAAATGTACTCTCTACAGGTATACCATTTGTAACCACGGCCACAATCAACGTATAGAATATTTCCATCACTCAAAGAGTTCCTTCACGGTCCTTTGGGGTCAATCCCTCTCCTCACCCTGGCCCCTGACAACTACTCATCTCTCTCTCTTTTTGCTCCTACGGTTTTGCTTTATCCAGATGCCCTATAAACAGAATTATATAATACATAGCTTTTTGAGACTGGCTTCTTCCACTTAGCAAAAATACTTTGGAGATTCATTTGTGTTGTTGCCTCTATCAGTTTTTTCCTTCTTCTTGCTGAGCAGTTTTCCATTATATGGATGAACCACAATTTTTCTGCCCAGTCACTACTTGATAGACATGTGAGTTATTAGGAATAAGACTGCCATAAACAGATTGAAGTTTTTGTACAGGCAGATATCTTTACTTCTCTTATACCAATACCTTAGAAATGGGATTACTGGGTCATAAGTATGTATTTAATTTTATAAGAAACTGCCAATTTGTTTTACAAATATCTGTATCATTTGACAATTAAGGAGTGCATGAGAATTCCATAGATCTGCATCCTTGTTAGAACTTAGTATTGTCAGATTTTTAAATTTGATCCACAGGTGTAAAAAACATTTCCAATAAGAATGTAGTATTATCTCACTGTGATTTTAATTGGCATTTTCCTGATGACCAATTGTCATTTCGTGTGTTTACTCTCCACCCATCTCTTTTATTTGGTAATATGCCTCTTAAAATTTATTGGCCATTTTTTATTGGGTTGTTTCCTTATTATTGATACTATTCTTTTCATATTATTCTTTATATACACTCAGTACTAGTCCTTCATCAAATATGTTTTGCAAATATTTCTCCAAGTCTGCAGTTTATCTTTTTATTTTCTATTGAAGAGCAGAAGTTTTAATTTTGATGAAGTCTAATTTATCTATTTTTTCTGTTATGGCTGGTGCTTTGGGTGTTGTATTCAAGAAAATCTTTGCCTCACCCAAGGTCACAAAGATTTGTTCCTGTTTTCTTCTAGAATGTTTATAGTTTCAGATTTTACATTTAGTTCTATGTTCAAGGTAATACTTTTACAGAGTAGTAAGATGTTTTTAATTGAAAAAGAATATTTATATGGAAGAGTACACTAGTCATAGGTACACAGTTCAATCAGTTTTTACTAACTGACCATGTAACCTGCATCTAGAGCAAGAAACAACTTTACTAGCACTTTACAAAAACTCCTTAACTTCCTTCTATGAAAAAAGTTTTAAGCAGAAAAGTTGATTAGCGGCAAAAAACTGTTCATTGTTGCATCTTGTTGGCTTGTTTGGGGGCAAGATGTTCGGCACCTACTAACTACACTGCTCTTTCCATGTTGACTGGGCAGCTTGATCTTCTATAAATGCTGCAGCCCACAGAGCAAGACAAACGTCTAGAGCAACCCCGTGTCCAATCCAGCAGTTAAATGTAACAAACCAACATACATGCTTGAGAAAAAACAGAAAGAGGATACTGACCTGAGCTTGGATTTTGAGATGGCTTGACTGAAAGAAAGACAAAAAGAAGTATCATTCCTGTGAGGAAGGCTTGAGCACATGCAATCCCACCCCTGCCATGTCAGTTGAGATATCAGAAAAGCCATGCACAGCTGCCTGGGCTCAGCAGCCCCAGTTCCCGCAGCCAGCCAGCTGGGGTGTTTGCGGAGCACGAGCAAGGTGCTGCCGATTCAGGCAGGCCAGGGCCCCTGCACAGAAGACTCAGCCAGATGCCTTGAGCAGCCATGGCACAGGTGGTGACACCAGGGGTCCTTCTGCCCTGCCCCTGCACCCATGATCCCCAAAATGAAGTCAGCGGGGCTTTTCCCGCTTGCAACTCAGTCACTCATTTCAGTAGCAGCATGCGCTACTGCTGTAGCAAACAGAGCACTGGGTAGGAATCCCGGCTCCACTCGTCAGTGACTGTATGAGCCCGGGCAAGCAGCACACCTTTTCTCTGTTCTCATCTGTAAAATGGGAAGGACAAACCCATTTCCTGCCTACTTTGTACTGTTGTAGGGAGGGCAGAACAAGAGAAAGGAGGCAAGTTCACTTTGTAAACTGTTAAGCATCCTCCCCATAATATCATTTGTATGTACCTCTGCCAAGGAGGTTGAATTCTCATAAAAACACCTGCATTTTGCAGAGATAAGTAAAAGATACCAGAAGGAAGCAAACAAAACAAAACTGTATGGGTTCCCCCACAGCAAGCAGGACTCTGCACATTCCACCCTGCTGGCCCCCCACTGCTACAATCCAAATCCTCTGGAAAAAGCCAGTGTTAGGAGAGGGTGGTGCAGAGTCTCCTCATCCTGCGTGCGCTGTGTGTGAGGGTGGGAGAACCCAGGAGCAAAGGAAAACAAATATGCAGCACATTCTCGTCAGCCACTCTGCCAGACAAGCTCTTGTTCAAAGCACTGATGCCAGCACCAGACTCGGAGCAGAACTGGGCCTTTTACCCCCACCGCTGACACCCAGAGGGCCCAGCCTTGGCCGCGCCTCTTCTTTTCCACCAGCACCTAGTGGACACAGTGGAATGGCGAGTTACCTGGCACACCCTGCTGCATGCAGGCTGCACCCAGCAGGATGGCTGCTCTGGAGGAAGAGGCATGGGAGGGGTCCCGGGGAGGAGCCAAGGGATCCAGGTGAGCCCACCCGGCTCTCTCTGCCCCTGAGGCTATGGTTCCGGACTCCACAGACACCCGGGGCGCCTTCCTCGCATTTGCTTCTCTGAAACATTGACAGAAGCCAAGAGGGCAGGCAGCCCCACACTCACCAGAGACTCGCACAGCAGCCTGGGTTCTCGCCTTCACCACTCACGTTCTCCGTGTTGACCGATTCTGTCTCGCTGGTGGGCATGCTGGCTGCGGGGAGGAGAACAGGCTTCAGATGGCACCCTGGAGGGGCCGCATGCCCAGGAGGGGCCGGATGCAAGATCTGCCCCCAGCAGACCCTCTGGGGACCAGGCCATGACCAGCAGAAGGAACTGCTGCAAGGCCGGGCCCTCTACCGCAGGAGAGCCTCTGCTTCCGTCATCGGCCCAGAAAGCCAAGTGCCCGGCAGGAAGACTGCCCAGCCAGATATTTCCCAACACAAGCAGCTTAGGGATGAAACTGAATCTGTCACTGAGCCTGGGCCCCTTAATTCTCCTCATTTCCAGGTTTGCAACAAGAGGCCACCAAGACATCTCAGGTACAGTGACATCTTTGCTTGCCCCAGCAGGTGTATTCTAGAAAATCTGTGAATAGCCCAATACTTCGTGAACTAACTCTTACTTTAAATAAATTGAAGGAGAGGGGAAATTGTGGATGGAGGAATGAATACGTGCAGGTACCAAGCACAAAATCTTTGTAAAAATGTAAGAACTTTACTCATTTTTTGTTAATTTATCTGATGTCTAAGTTCTGCTGGGTTTGTGAAGCTGGTATGTAGAGGCTCTTACCAAAGCAGCTAGGACTAGAGCACTAGGGGAGGGTCTGTGGGTAGAGGAAGGTCATCTTCCACCCAGTGACCAGAGGGCAAAGTTGACGTGGTCCCAGGGTCTCTGGGTATGTCTCATTCCTCCACGGCAGGACCCACTGGTGTCAGGAGGCCCAGGAACCCACCTGGAGCCACCATCCGTCACTTGGTGTTTTTTGCATCTTCTTGATTCAACTCCATAAACATCACAAGTGTGTGCTGGAGACCAGGAGGTGAAGGGGTGTGGGACACAGAGAGGGGCTCAGCACTGCCCCTGTCTGTCCTTGAGGACCAGTGGGCGAGGCAAGCCCCGCAGTGGATTTCAACACACTGAGATATACAGAAATATTGCCCAGGGGTCTGGGCAAGGAGCTCCAGAAGCGCATGATTAGGAGTGACTAACTCTGCTGCAGGGTTGGGAGAGGTCACGGAAGATCGAAACATGGGAGAATCACCAAAGCACATGCACTGCTTTTCCCTGATGCGTCGTTCTGAACTGGAACAACTGTCTTTAGAGGCCTGATGGTAGGTATCAACAGGAAGGCCTTCCCCTGTGGCCTCTGCCCATATAGCCCTCTTAGCACGGTGCCTCAGTTTCATCTGCGAAAGCCGGTGGTGCTGCTGAGTGCTGTGGTGGAGACCCTGCAGCCAGCCCAGGCACCGAGGGCTAGCAATGCATCCGCCGCGCGTCTCCTGACCCTGCTCTGGCGACAGACATGGAGTCAATGACAAGGATGAAGGGGGACCTGACTCTAAGGGCCCAGAGGGCTGAGAAATATCTTTTCTGAGGGCAACAGAGAAGATCCTTTTCCTTTTGTGAGGCTGCCTGGGTGGGAGTCTCAAGAGCCACATCCAGGAACATTTAGGCAAAAGCTCCAAAGGAAAGACAAAATAGCAGAATTATAGATCCACATCACACAACTGGTTATCTTGTGGAATAATTATTTCCTTCCTTAGTTAAGCCAACAGAAACCAACTGCAAACTTTAATTCACTTTTTTACAATTCCATGCAAAAAAAAAAAAAAAAGGAGAGAGAGAGAGAGAGAGAGAGAGACAAAAACAAACAATCCAAAAAAACCAAACAATCCAATCATGGAAAAACCTTAACAGAAAGCTCCAGAGAGAGAGGAAAGGGAGAGGAGAGGGAGGGAGGGAGGGAGGGAGGGAGGGAGGGAGGGAGGGAGGGAGGGAGGGAGGAGGGAGAGAGGGGGAGGGAGGAGGGAGGAGGGAGGGTAGAGAGGGAGAATGAAGGAGGGGAGGGAGAGGGAAAAGGAGGGAGGGGGAGATCATCAGACAGACAGACATACAGATGCTCCTACAGTTCTCTTCTCCAAGAGTGTTCCATGCCTTTGCCTTAGCAGAAAGACTAAAAGGGTGTAAAAGTCAACAAAGTTCATTGTCATGGGGTCTTCACATAGGGTCAGCCTTCTTTTCAGGAACAGGACAAAGAAAATCCCAGTGAGAGACCTTTATAAATATGACATGCACCATCTCTGTGGAACCATTTGTTGATGGTCTAAGACGGGGTCAGGAAACTTTTTGGCTGAGAGAGCCATAAATGCCACATATTTTAAAATGTAATTCCGTGAGAGCCATACAATGACCCGTGTATGTTAGGCATTATCCAATAAAAATCTGGTGTTGTCCCGGAGGACAGCTGTGACTGGCTCCAGCCACCCGCAACCATGAACATGAGCGGTAGGAAATGAATGGATTGTAATACATGAGAATGTTTTATATTTTTAACGTTATTATTTTTTTTATTAAAGATTTGTCTGCGAGCCAGGTGCAGCCATCAAAAGAGCCACATCTGGCTCACGAGCCATAGGTTCCCGACCCCTGGTGTAAGAGGACAGACGTTGAGAGCACTATGACACAGGGTGGGGACTGGGGGGCAGTCTGCAGGCCCCAGTTAGGTCCTGACTCTGCCTGGGTCAGAGTCCCACATCTCTCCAGGCTTTAGGGTCCTGGTCATGCTAAATCCACACTCTTAAGGGTCACTTCCATCTCTAACAGTCAACCACTTCATGCTGCTAATATTAATCATATCATGACATTAGCTATTTTGAAAAGAACAAACTTCTGAATAGGCTAAATCTTCGTGGCTTTTTACTCTTTGGGGCCATAATGAGACCCAAACAGTTGCTGCATTTCGTCCCTAAAACTTCATTTTTCAAATGATAGGGCTGAAACGGATTAAAGTACATGCTGCCCATGGGGGTGGGGAGTGGGGGGCAGCCTTCCGCATTCCTGGTGTGTGCCAGCTGTTAGTGCATGAAATGTGCTCGTTGCTCTCTAAGTCACAGTGGGGGGGAAGATAAAGAAATAAAGCCAAATTCTCTAAACAGCAGCAAAGAGATACTACCTGTGTGGCACCACTCCAGTGCTGCACTAATGGGGCAAAGCCCTCTGCTTTTCAAGTGGACCCCCCCCCCTTTAGGTGGGGATGGGATGATGGCGAAGAGCAGGCTCTTAGGCTGGTCAGACCAAAGCTTAACTTCATGTTTGTGACCAAAGTTCTCCAAGGCTCCATGTTCCCCCCTGAAAATGAGGAGTGCCTGCATCTCAGGGCTGCTGGCAGAACTGAATGAGATGAAACACACAGTAGGCCATCCCAGAATGGGTCCACGGAGTCAGACAATCAGTGAGGCTTGTGATCACCTTGGCAAGGCTCTCATGGAGCTCTCTGGATGCAAAGCAACACTCCCTGTCTGATCTGCATCCAACCCCCCCTCCCCCCATTGCTGCACAGAGGCCTCTGGCGAGAACAGTCACCCATACTTCTGTAGCATGCTCCGTCTCTCTCCTATCCTGCACTGAGTTATTTATGTCTAACTTAGCCTGTTGTGCAGATAGCAACTTTTCTATTACAATTACTTGACACCTCCAGAGCCCATAATAAATAAATCTATTCCAGAATGATGTTGCCAGGGCTGAGAGGAGGGGTGGAGGGGGGAAGAGAGGGAGAGGATAGTGACTATGTTAGGATCTGGTGACCTCATTTGGTCCTGGAAATGGACCTTGACCCCGC